>NC_081807.1:10470909-10790000 GCF_030704535.1 Vitis vinifera | reverse complement strand
ATTTTTGAAACTACAAAAAAAATGTTAGAAATAAATCCTCACAACACTCCCTCACGTGTTTGCACTCACACTCGTGTTTCACTCTTAAATTAGCTTTTTCCCGATATTAGTCTCACTCTCTTGCCTTTTTCCACTCGTAGCTTCCCCTTTTTAGTTCTGCTTAAACTAATAAACTTGATCAAGAAAATCAACTTGTAGTATCTAAACTAATACCAATGGTAAGAAAAATATGACAAAAACACTAAATCAAAGGAAGAGGACAAAAGAAAATAATATTTTGATTTGAGAGAATTGAAACTACACTCAATAAATATTTTTTTTTTCTTTTCCTTTTTTTTACTTTTCTTTTTTTTTTTTTTTTTTTTTTTTTTTTTGAGCTTGGTGCATGATTTTAACCTAGTGCATGTCAAAAAAATAAGAACGAGGAATAAAAAACACAAAAGGAACAAGATAGGATGATAAGAGGAAACAAAAGATAAAGGAATAGAAAACTGATTTTAGAACTTATGCTCTAATACCAAATGATGCGAACCTCAATCGACACGCTTTGAGACCCAACAAACAGTATTGGAATAATTGCCTAAGAAAACTAAAATACAGATTTTTGATAGAACCCTGACCCAACGTTTATAAGTGAAACGCGAACCAAAAGTATAAGTAACAAACCTTGACCCAATGATTACAATGGAATCACGAACCGAAGGTATAAATTTTAAAAGCCACAAGGAAGAATCCCTGATAAGTTCACAGTTTTTTGAAGAACCAAAAGAAGAGCAAAGCCTCACCTTTTCTGATTTTTTATTCAATAATAATTATCCCTATTACAATGAGTGCGTGTTATTTATATGTCATGAAAAAAACTTACTAAATATTAAAACCCTAAACTAAAAAATGTACTAAATATTAAAACCCTAAATAAAGGTTGATTTGGTTTGAAATTAGCAGATCCAAAATAGGAAAATAACTAAAAAATGTTCTAAATAATAAAAGCCTAAATTAAGGTAGATTTGGCCTGAATTTAGAAACTCTAGAATAGAAAATAACTGATATGAAGCTGGAAAGTCAATCAGTCATTAATCCATGCCATAAATCACGTACAATCAAGCCAGATTAGCCCTCAATAGCTTGGATTAAATTTATTACACCTTCATCTTCCTTTGGGCCAAACTTGGAATGTCCTGCGTTAGAATCAACCCAAATCTCTTGAATTAGCCCATTAAGTGCTTCTTTGATCTTCTTAGATCTTGCTTTAGTAATAGGCCAAACTGGAACATGCAATGGATCCTTGAATGATTGTTGATTCTCATCAAAGAGAGAATGAAAACACAAGATTTTATAGTGGTTCGACACAACCTGACCTACATCCACTCTCCTCTAGCTTCAATCCCAAGCTTGAGGTTCCACTAATTCAAGGCTTCCAAACCAAGCCTTCAAGCAATACAATTGGATTATGGTTCCAATCCACCCTCTTGGACTTTGGCTCCAAACACCCTTTACAAACCTTAAGAGATATCATACTCTTGAATAACCCCTCAAGTGATACCCTACATTTGAGAATCCTTAAGTGATACCTCATACTTAGATTCTTCCTCTCAAAGATATACAAATAAATAATCTCACAAAATCCTAGTACAAAAATTTTAATCTCAAATGATACAAGAAAACTAGGATTGAATGGTGCACTAATAATATGCAAGTTTTAGAACAATGGTGCACTCAAAACACTCTTCCAAAGCTCAAATATATTCAAGAAAGGTTTAGGAAGGTTAAGCTCATAAAAAAATGAAGATTTGAAGCCTTTTTATAGATGAAAAAATTCAAACTAGTCGTTAGGGGTTCAACCGATCAAGCTGGGGGTCGACCAATTAACTAGCCATTAGCATTTAATGTTTGGCAGGTGACCGTTGGACCTCGACTGGTTACTGTTCACACCTTAACCGGTTGAACAACTGTTCTAGAAGAGAGAGAAGGTTTTTTGCACCCCTCGACCAGTTGAGTTGGAGGGTCAACCAGTTCCTCATCCGGTTCAATCAGTTGAGCCGTTTTTGGCTCAAAAACCAACTTTTTCGACTTAAAACCTTTTTAAAAAGTTTGGAAAACATTTGACACATGGTTTTAGTTGAAAACATGAAATCATCCAATTTTAAAAAATTTAAAACAAAATAACTCTTGGATGATTTTGGTGTATAAGTAAAGAATGTAATACATGAAAATCCTAGTGCACCAACAACCTTACAAAGAGATCTTATGAAGCTTGGGTCTTGAAAAACACTTCTCTTTGAGGTCTTCTTCTTCTTCTTGATATCTCTTTGGCTTGATTTGCCTTTGTAATTGCCACTTTGGAAATCATCTTGCCTATTCACATTTGAAATATAATCATTAGTTCTAAGCCTTGTTTTGTTATCATCAAAACCGAGATTAACCAAACCTTGGTTTCACAAATACATAACTATTTTAATTTTAAAATAATGTATACTTATTTAAATTTATTTCTATTGTTTCCCTTTTTTTTATGAAAAATCTAATTTCACTTACTATTCATTGAAATTATTCAATATTTTTTCACTCCATAAACCAATTAAATTGCTTTTCACAATTCAAATATTCATCCAATTTTTTCAACAAATAATTTGAAGTTAAAATAAAATAAATTTACTTTTCCTTAATTTATAAATTATATCACCAAATTATTTTTTTAGAATTTTTAATTTATTTAAATTGTTTTTTCTTTACCTGTTTGGTTTATCACTTTATATTACAAAATAAATAAACTGCAATTTATCGGTCAAATGATTTTTATTTTTACAAATCATTCAATATATAAAATAATTCTTGAAATTATATAATTGGATGTTTTGAATATAACAATTTTTGGTGTTGCACTGGATTCTTATATTTGTATAGGTGGTTGATTGGTTGGTGACCAATAAAGTTTGTTTTTTTCTTCTTCTTTTTTTCAATTCAATTAACCCTCACATGTGGCATTTGACCATTGGTTCAAGATTAGGGGTATGGTACCGAAATATCAGCATGACCCTAATATCGTATGCGTCCATAAAAAAAATATTAATTTTATAAGTGTACATTTATTATTAAATTACATTAAATTTTATTCTACAATACTATTGTGCTATTTAATTATAATGTCTCTAATTTTAAAATGTATTTAATATTAAAATCATGATCCATTTAATTCAATTGTATTAAATGATATAAAATAAATGTATAATTTTTTTAAATATTTATATTTTTATATTTAATTAATATATAAATGATATAAAAAAAAGTTAAGAAAATTATCACCATAATTTTTATATTTTTAGTGGTCAATTAAGTTAAATTTTAAAATAAAATAATTATAATTAATTTTGTTTAACACAATATTTCAATGAAATTTCATTGAAATTAGTGGAAATTTACATCCCTACTTACTACAAAGTTGATTGTTAGGGCTCTACATATATCGTACCCATGACACCTCGACTACTAACAATGCATCCCATCCTAAGGAGTTAAAGAGCTATTGTGGCCAATGTTACCCCTTGGTACCATTAGGGCTTATGGACTTCTTTAGTATTCTATGAACTTTATGGCTACATGACTTGGTCTTAACATCTAACTTCTATTCTTATGGTGGGCCAAATAGTGTAAGGGACTCTTCACTTATTAGGCTACTTTCTACAAAAGGAATATTTTTACATTCTAGATGTGATGTATGATGTACTTCTAGCATTGTGTCTCCTTCAACAAGTGAGATTTAGTATGCAACAAGACATGAATGTTTCTCCTGCCTAAGTTTCTTACCCAATTTTCTTGTTAGTCAAATGAAACAAAATTTAATGTCGGTCTAAAGAAGTCACCTGCAAATAATGATGTTTATCCAATCAACTACTACTATCAAGTGAAACAAAATTTAATATGGGTCTAAATGAGTAACTTGCAAATGATTAGTCAACTACCAATTATTATTATTATTAAAACTTAGGAAAATTCTACAATACCGCAGGCAATACCATAGCTCCAACATGTTGGAGTCGTTGGATGGGTGATGTTAAATCTCAACCGTTTAAATAGTGAGTTATAAAAAAAATTGAAAATTAAAATAGGTAATTGGTTGCTACCTACATGACACAAGTGAAAAATCCATCTTCTTACCCTCCTACCTTCTTCTCTATATTTGGTCTTTGGTTTAGGATTTGCATTTTAGGTGAGAAATCATATGTTTTATAAGCCCCATTTCCAATGAGAAATCCTCTAGTTTACAAGCCCCATTTTTTATGAGAAATCCTTTGGTTTATGAGCTCAATTTTTAGTGAGAAATCCCTTTACCCATTTTCGGTGATAAATTCATCCATCTTTCCCATAATAAATCCCTCTATTTTTGGTGTTAAATCTCTTTATTTGTATATTGGTTCTCTTCTATATTGTGTTCCCATGAGAAATTCAGGTTCCCTTTCAGTGACACTTAAGTTTTACGAGGAATTAAAGGAGATGTTGAACCTAGAAGTGGTGTTGAAGACTTGTTTTCAGTTGCAAGGAAGTTTTCAAGACCTGAATTGAAGATAAACCCTGGAAGAATAAGAAAAAAAAAAAAAAAACTCGAAGTGATAACAAAGGAGGACAAAAAAGAAAAAAAACTAGAGTTAAAAATAAAATGTCTTCACTGTACCATATATTTTGGTGGTTTTGTTAGAAATTGATGAAATAAAAATAGTATTCTACTTATGGATTGATCACATTAATGAAAAATACTATGTTTATATCCATAATTGAGCATTAAAGATGATATAATGGAAATGTTCATAATTTTGCCACCATTGAAAATGTAAAGAGATTTTGGAGTGGTAATTAAATTTCTATTTTATTTGGCATTCATTTGTAAGATAGTAATAGAAAATTTTTTGAAATGTGAAATAAATTGTGTGGTGGATTTGGATGGATAATTTTGTTTGTATTTTATTTGGTATTTGTTTGTTTGTAAGATAGGAAAAGAAAATTGATTGAAATTTAAGATAAATTTTTGTTAAGATAGTATGGTGGTGGAAGTATTTTTTATTTATTATGTATTAGTTTGATTTCATTTTTTTCCCGTAACCATTTTGATTCTTATCATTTATACAATGATCTAATATAAAATAAACAATGATAATAAGTTATTATGTTTTTTTAAAAATGTTGAAGCCTCTAACATATTTAATATAGAATGAAAATAAAAATAGAAGTTATTTTATGGTATTTGAAATCATATTAGAAAATTGACTTAATGATTTGATTTATTTTTTAGGAGCAAACTTGATGGTGTTGAACTTCCTAGATATCCAAAGAGATCTATCAAAGCTTGGATACATTATTAGTAAGACAAAATAGAAATATGTAAAATAATAATTTATTATTTGTGTTGTGTTGTTATAGTTATATTTGTTTGAAATTGTTGTGCAGTAACAATCAATTGGGCATGATCAAGGAAGATAATAAAGGAGTTACAATAAATAATGATGTAAGGGATAGTACTCTTTTGGCTAATATAATTATTTTTTAAAATTTGAATTTGAATTAAGTAGTAAATTAATGTTGTTGAGGAAAAATTTGAGCATGAAGTGAAATATGCTTCCAAAAGTAGAAAAAGAAGGTTTCATGGTAAAGTTAAATGAAAGTTCAAAATGATATTTGCTTTAAAAGAGCACAACTCCAAAAGTAAAAGTGTTTAATTAATAAAAAATTTCATTACTTGTATATTTGTTAAAAATTATATTAATTTAAATATTTTTATGTACCTTTTCAATTACATCTTCAAACATGATGTTTTTTTTTTTTTCTTGTTCAGGTGTATATTAAGTATAATATACTAATGTTTATCTCATATTATGTGATTAGAAATGATTTTGTTTGGGAATCCAAAAGTTATATTTAATCTAAAAACATCAATTGTGAGTAAGTGCATTATAATAAGGTTAGTAATAATTTCTAATATTTTATTGCATACATCAAAGTTAAAGCAGATATAGTTTTGACCTTCAATAGAGTTTGACAATATTAAATTTTTCCTCCTTTACAACTATTCATTCCAATGCATCACAATTATCCCAATCATTGGTATTTATGTGTGGTTAATTTTAAATATTGTAATATCCAAATTTTGGATTCATTATGATCAAGAAGTAGGGACGAGTTTTGATATAATAATGTGAAAATAGTGGTATTCTTTCAAACTATGTTTTTCTTTTTTTTGTTTATGTAATGCATAATTATTAACACTTTGAAAATGAAAACCTTCTCCAAGCTTGATGATATAAGGAAAGATGTGTTCCAGTTCTCCATTAATTGGCCATCTTTGGTTTCCACCCAAGATAATGGGTTATATATATGACTCACATGAATATTGTTTATCTAAGCTATAATGATTACATCATTTTATTAAGTCGGTTTGCATTTCTTCTATTTTTATTAGGTGGGATTTTGGAGTCCATGTGATTAAACATATGCAGACATTCAAAAATGGTGATCCCATCGAGGCTTTTAGCATATCAAGTTTCATTCAAATATGTTGGCAAATAGCAATTAATTTAGTGCTACACGAGGGAAACAAAGAAAAACAAACGATTTAGACTATTATTTGTACAAATACATCTACATGAGCAATGAGAATATTATTATTATGAAATTTGTTGTTTTTTCAATTTTCATCTATTGCATCTCCAAATATGGTCATTTTCATGGGAAGTAGTAACATTGGAAGACCATATAGGGTTCAACATAATTACTATTATGGATCGATTGAGCTTTCCTCAATTGATAGCAATGAAGTGATTGATTGGTTCTGAAAAATAAAAAGAGTTTTCCTGAATCCATAAGTTTCTTTTTCTTCAATCCAACAATTATGTAATACTATGTTTATGATTAAACAATATACTAAGTCAGAACATCAACAAATACAAGTACTAATTTTAATCTATCCTAATTTATTCCATTAAGGAATAACAAAAAGCATGCATATCATTTTCATATGGAGTATTGTTTGGATTTTCACCATGACATTTTTTGTAACAATTTGTTCATAATGTTGAAATTGTGGTTCCTGCACATTGACAGTCCATGGTTATAATATACACCTCTAATTTCATTACAAGTTGTTCAACATTATCATTATCCAATAATTACGCAATACTATGTTTATGATTAAACAATATACTAAGTCAGAACATCAACAAATAAAAGTACCGATTTTAATTTATCCTAATTTATTCCATTAAGGAATAACAAAAAGCATGCATATCATTTTCATATGGAGTATTGTTTGGATTTTCACCATGACATTTTGTTGTAACAATTTGTTCATAATGTTAAAATTGTGGTTCTTGCACATTGACAGTCCATGGTTATAATCTACACCTCTAATTTCATTACAAATTGTTCAACATTATCATTATCCAACAATTATGCAATACTATGTTTATGATTAAACAATATACTAAGTTAGAACGTTAATAAATACAAGTATTGATTTTAATCTACCCTAATTTATTCCATTAAGGAATGACAAAAAAAAATGCATATCATTTTCATACAAAGTATTGTTTGGATCCTCACCATGACATTCTGTTGTAATAATTTGTTCATAATGTTGAAATTGTGGTTCCTACACATTGACAGTCCATGGTTATAATCCACACCTCTAATTTCATTACAAGTTGTTCAACATTATCATTAAATAATGCATATTAAAAATGTCTTAGTGAAATGTGTTAATGTGAGGAGAGTACATTTATCTTTACACAAAGATCCCATATACATGTTAGATGGTGGATTCCACATACGATCCGCTCTCATTCCTTGTATTTGCAGAATTTAAGTCATGTAAAGTAATGTGACTTTAGGTATTTTTAAAGTTTATTAAATTATTTAGAAGACAATCATACATGACTTAAAGTTTAGAAAATGTCATGTGAATAATTTAATGAAGCCATCTATTCCATTTTAATGTAACATTGGGAAAACAATTAATGCATTCAAAACCATTATGTTAGTTATAAATGTAACTACAACTAAATATTGACATTTACGAGTAACACGTAAAGGATCTTGCATAACATATCGTCATCATTGATACCATGAGGGATTGTAGATTGTCAACATTTTCGAATAGTGTGGCCTACTTTTCTTGAATAGTGTCAACACTTACATACCATAAATGATCTTTTACATCGACTACATTGTCTTCTTTTTTGAATATGTGATGCAACTTTGCTTGGATTTCCTTTAGTCTTCACTGATCACAAACTTGATGGTGACCTATGGCTCCATCTATTCCTAAATTTTTTTCCCTTCAAATTAATATTACAAAGCTCCTTTATTTTCATTATTAAACTTTCAATTTCATTTTTTGCTTGTAGAAATGAAGTTAAAGATTATGAAACATAGTAAGAGAGTTTGTTGCACATAGAACTCAATGAATTGTAACATACGATGTGAACCATGTCATTTTTCATCCCATTCACAAGTGGTGATCCTGGATGCGACTTTGCTAATTCTATCCACCTCTTTAAAATACATGAACTAGGACTTTCTTCTAACTACTCAACCTTCATAACAACATGTGACAACAAGGGATGTCAATCAACTCAAACATCATGCACAAGCATTTTAATGTTACAATATTTAACCAAAATTAGACTTCTCATTTAGAGTTTGGGTGTCTAAACTTAGATAATGTGTATGACTGAAATGTATCCTTGTTTATAAGTCCTACTACAAAGAATAACTTTACATTCTTCATCTTCTAGTGAAATTTGAGGAAGGATTCCTTAGTGTACATACTGGTAGCATGATTTTCAAGGATGGATAGTTTTGTTGAAAGAACAAGTCAAGAATTCTTATACTCAAACTCTACCTTTGCCTCATTGTGTCGAATTCTTGTTATTGCCTTATCAAATTGTTGTACAAACTCATACAATCGCAAATGAATTTTCAAAAATCAATTTAGATAAGCATTCATACCCTCACACCTTTGTGTGCTTCTCATCTCTCCAAAGAAATTTCCTGGTAAATATGCCTCTACCCACCTTTTTTGTTTCACATAAATCTCTGTAACCCAACAATTTTCATGAAGACCTAACTTTTCAATCATATCATGCCAACAGTATTTGAATTATTTGGGATTCCCTCTCATGAACAGGCACCTTGAAAAGGTGTTTGCAAAGTCCTTAATATGCACATTTGTGAATACATTATATTGGAGATAACATGCAATCATGATATGACATGCATCAAGAAGCACTTTTTGTTGCCTTACACATTGCTTTATTCCCATCAGTTACAATAGAAATGAGCTTCTTGTTCATCATTGTTATAAGAAATGTATCCAACACCTATTCATATGTACTAATACTTTCATCCATCAACAACATAAAACCAAAGACCAGAGTTTGGTGATGATGATTAAAACCAACCAACACAACTAGTGACTTCTTATAGGCATTAGTCCGATATGTTGTATCAAATGCCAACACATCTCTGAAACATGCATAATCTAATCGATATGTAGAATCAACTCAAAACAAGTTTGCTAGTTGACTTTCTTCATCAATATTGAATTTATAATAAAATGAAGGATCCACTTATGTCGTCCTACACAAGTAAGTCAAAGCCACTTCTGCAATACCATCTTTAATTTCAATTCTACGCATTGCATCAACATGATTATATATATCTTTTGGTGTGAAACCAACATGTTCATGTCCTCCTAATTGTTAGATCATATAGTCCACAATTTGGGCAATTTTAACATCAACTTTTCACATAGCATTAACTTGAGCCTTATTTGGATTACTTATTGCTTGATGAGACCAAAGGAATTGTGTGTTCATTGCACCAACCAAAGGATGATTATGGTCTCCTCTAAACTTTTAAACAATTCACTTTTCTAGTTTTCTATTAAAGCTAATACAAAAAGCAGTTTGACATCTAACTCTAGTCAATGATTGTGGCTAATATTGTTGATTCCCATTTTCAAAACACTTTGTTGGTCAATGTCCTTCTTTAGAACACACCCACTTTCGAGATACTATATCTTCATTCTTGTCTCATTCCAAATCATCTTTTTGAATACTAAATCTTGTCACTTTAATTAACATGTTGTAAAATGTTTTTGCATTATCTATATAATTGAATTGCAATTTGCACACTTCTTCACTTGAATACCATTCAACACTTTCTTTTTCAAAGTGTGTGAATCGTGGGTATAACTCCCACCAGTATATGGATCCTCATGAATTTCATTTTCAAGCTTCACTATAAATTCCTTGCTCTCTCATTTTTTCCATGTCTGATACTACCACCTGAAAATTTCAAAATAGAAGCATATTATAGTTGTCAATTTTACATTGATGAACTTAGAATACATTGCACCATATAGTTTAAATTTTTATCTTCTTTTTCAATGCCAACAGATAATTTTTGTAAGAGGAATACAAAATGTTTGTCCTCTACATCTAGTGAGTAGTAGTTGAGAAATGGAGTTACTGGTCCCAAAATGGTGGTCGATCGATTATGGCTAGATGGGCCATAATTGTGGCAATGTGTACTAGTTGAGGAACAATATTCGATCGACAACATTGCGGTCAACTAGTATGTGTGGTATTGTAGATGGTTTCGAATGTGGCAGGGTTTATCAGTTGAGAAACTTTTCCTCCATTGGTACCCACTAGTGCTTTAGGCTTCATGTAAAAAGAAAAAGAAAAAAAGTAAATTGAGGATAAAAAAAATGGTTATGTGAAATTTAGTCCACCTACTTTTTTTGAGCTAATATAAAGTTCAGAAATATAATTTATTTTTCATAATGAGTTATTTTCCCACAATGAAGGCTAAAGGTAGTAAATAATATGATTTTGATTAATAAGGGGGCACATTGAGTTTGCCTTGAGAATCAAAAATTGTACTTTTGGGTTTCTTCACTAGCACAATTTGCTCTAATTTTTTGCTTTCATGGCTTCCACTCCAACACTTCCTCTTTCACACTCTCTATTTCCCTTTAAAAAATTTCTTTTTTTAAAACTCCTACCATATGGATGTTGGTTGGTGGGTGAATTAATACTAGTTTTTAATATTTTGTCACATTTAGGATATAATTTCTACACCAGTACACTTGGTTGTTGATATTTACCACTTTTGATATATATGGGTAGATGATATTAAATAGGACATTAATAAAAATGAGGAAATTTTTATTATTTTGATTTGTAATGGTAAATTGAAAAATTCATGAAATTTAAATTATTAGCATTTGAATTTTTAGGGGGAAGTTACACCATTAATAATGACTACAACATTAAAATAAGTTGAATTGAGACTGTTCATAAATAAATAAATAAGTGAAAACTATATGCAAATTACTATAAATTAATGATTTGGACATAACAATAAGTTCAATTGGAACTATGTGTAATTAATTAAATTTAAAATTGAATGTATGGGCAACATGTAGATACATTAAAAATTTTCAATTAACACTTATGCCTAAATAATTTAATTATAAATTAAAACTACATCCAATTTAATCAAAATTAAACAATTTACCATTTCAATTAGTTAAATTGAAAGTAGCCAAAATGTAGATTCATTAAAATTTCCCAATTAACACTTATGCCTAAATAATTTAATTATAAACTAAAACTATATCCACTTTAATCAAAATTTAACAATTTACCATTTCAATAATTTGCATTGAAAGTGTGGGTGAATGAGACATGATTCGTGCCCAGCTGGTGTATGTCCTGTTGATTGGCGTTCAATCAACTGGTGTACCTTGATTTCGGTCCTCAGACTGGAGTAATCAACAAAATTTATAAACCTATTTCACCATGCACTAGGATAGCCTTAGCTAGCATAGCATAGTGGCTCTAGAATCGTTCACTGGGATGGGTTTTCAAATTACAACTGATATTAATTCAAAGCTGAATTGGTGCTTTTTCTTTTCAAGGTTAGCTTTAAAAGAAAACATAAAAATGTTTGAAAATGTTGGTTTTTAAGTAAAACCAATAATAAAGTAATGGAAATTACTTACAAAGAAAAGTGTTTCTTGGAGTTTTTAGATCACTGGGCTCAAGTTCCTATTACAAAAAAAGAGTTCCGGTCACTTGAATCTTTTCCTCGCATTGGGGATTTAACATATAGTTATTTCCCGAACCGATGTGGTACAGATGCTTCCCTTTTATGGATTCAAACACTAATTCCCTGTCATTGAATCATCTTGCAATGGTTCATACCTCTCACCTAGTATTGGCCATTCAAGGTGATCCTTAACCTTGGATTACCCGTCAAAAGCTCGCAAGAGATAACTAGTGGATGTCTCCTTGGAGTCCAAAAGCTTACCAAGTGTTGGCTATTCTAGAAAGTCCTACCTTTAAACCATCTTCCAAAGGCTCGCAAGAGATAAACTAGTGTAACTCAATGGATGGAGTCCACTTGCCTTACCAAGTGTTGACCCAGGTGATTTTAAGGCATTTTAAGTTAACTAAAAAGATAAAAACCATTAACGGGTCACACTTTCTCTTCATTAAAAACTGAAACAACAAAACTTCCAATTTTTGCATTTAGAACCTTACCCAGCTTCCTTCACTCCAAGAAACAAAAAGCCTAGCCACTCATCCTCTGAGAAAACATCCTCAGAGTTTGTTTGGCTAGTGAGAAAAATACAATCAAAATGAGTAGGTAAGGCATAACAAAGCTCTGTGTATTACTTTCTTCAAAACTATACAAAAGTTGGTCTCTGAGAAAAAACTCACAGATATCTTAAAAGAAAAATTACAAATGATTATATAGAAAGGTTATTCACGCTTCCTTCTTACTTTCTAACTAAGGAATCCTATGATTGGTGGATTACAAGGAGAAAATAGGGATTTAAACAACAAATATCTGAAGAAAAAAATCTAAAAGAGTCAGTCGCAAATATCTGGGAGTACACAGGTGGATTTCGCAAGTTGAAACATGACTTGAGAAAATTTTTCAAGTTGAATTGTCCATTTCGCAAGTTGGACCTTGATTTCGCAAGTTGACTTTTGTGATTTCGCAACTTGCGAAATTGTCTTTCAGCTTGGCATGGTTGTCTTCCAATGACCATAACTTCTTCATTTCAGCTCTGATTTGCACATCGTTTGAAGTGTTGGACTTCTGACTTCCCGAGCTTCGAAACGACATATAGTATGTATAAAATGGACTCCAGGAAGTGCTCAAAATGTGGCCTATAGCTGCTATTCTCTTGGATTTCTTCATGTTAGATTCCTCTCTCTGTTTTTCCTCCTTGCATTCTTGATTTGCTTTTGGAAACGGACTACAAAGCTCTAAAGCTTGGATTCTTCCTGTAAATAAGCTTCCATTTGCTTTGCCATGGATTATACAGAGCTCTCTTTCATCTTAGATTGCTTTGGTGATCAAAAAGCTATCAAAAATACCAAAACTTAACATAACTTGATTAGAAATGATTGCAAGGGTCCTTAACATGCCAATTGAGTTAAAAGGTAATAACTACTACTCAAAAGTGTTTAAAAGAGTTAATTACAAACTATAAAATAGCACTTTTTGAGTATTAATCAAGACACATTAAAATTTCCAAATAAACACCTATGCCTAATTAATGAAATTTTTAAAACTAAAACTATGTCCAATTTAATTGAAATGAAATAATTTACCATTTCAATTATTTCAATTGAAAGTATGGGCAAAATGTAGATACATTAAAATTTCCCAATTAACCCCTATGCCTAATTAATTTAATTATAAACTAAAGTTATATCTAATTTAATAAAATATTAACAATTTACTTGTTAGTTATTTAAATTGAAAGCATGGGCAACATGTAGATACATTAAAAATTCTCAATTAGCACTTATGCCTAAATAATTTAATTCTCAACTAAAACTACATGCAATTTAATAAAATTTTAACAATTTACTTATTAGTTATTTAAATTGAAAGTATGGGCAACATGTAGATACATTAAAATTTTCCAATTAACACTTATGCCTAAATAATTTGATTATAAACTAAAATTATATCCATTTTAATTATAAAAAAAACCCTCCATTCTAAGTAAATCACTAAGGTCCATGGTCAACTGATTTGGGGTAGTCACATAAAACTCTCAACCCATCCATTTTTTCTTCCCATCAACATCCCAACACCCATACCTGGAACACAAACCCTAGAGCTGAAATCTCAATCCATGGCACCCAAACGAGCTCCAGAGGCAACAACGACCAATAACGACAAAAGGAAGAGACTGGCGATAAAGGAAAATGTTGAGGTCTAGAATAAAGCCACATTTGATAAAGGTATGTTCAATACTCCAGAGCTGACATAGAGATTTAATTTTCATTTTGCCAATAAGAGTGTCATCTCGATTAGGAACATAGATTTCTCATAGTTAGGTTATTTCCAATTTTTCATAGCTAGCTATTTTGTCTATGAACAAATTAAACTTGTTTTTCTCAGGGTTGTGAAATGCTTTTACTGCAATATGAAATTCGAAGAAGAAGAACCCATTACTATAAACATTAATGGTTTAGAAATTAAGTTTGATGTTGGTGACATTTGTAAGATTTTAGATATTCCGAGCAAAGGGTTGTGTTTATATGAATCAAAGAAGTGGCTAAAGGTTGATGGTTTCAAACCTATAGAAGTTGTACAAAGGTTGTGTAGCTATAACAAAGCCATTATGACTAATAAACCAACATCTCAGACATTAACTTTGTTGAGTAGGACCCTATAACACATGATTTCTTACACGTTTATCCCCAAAGGTGCACATCAAGATGATGTTTCATTCTTTGAGGCATTTTTGGTTAACAACATTCCAATGGAGAGGAAAATTAACATGAGATATATCATTTTTCAGCATATGAAAGTTTGTCCATTGAGTGAAGATTTCGTCATCCTATATGAGATGTTTATTACAAAGATTGTTAAATTTTTCAATGTCAATTTGCATCGAAAGAGTGACGGTAAAAAGCTAAAGTCCTTTGATACATACAATCTGGCCTTAAATGCATCTTATGCAATTTGTGCATAAGAAAGATGGTTCGTGGGGAAGAAAGTCTTTTGTGGATCTTATAGAGGTGGATGTGCCTTCCGATGAGATGTCTTCAAAGGAGGATGATGACAATTGCGATATAAAGGAGAAGGTATCAGATAGACACATCCTCAATTGACTTGTTCTCTATAGCTGTTATAACAAACTTTATCTTTTTGTATATTCTCTTTTCTAGCTTAATATTTCCATGTATATAGGCTTAAGACTAGGCAACTCTATTATGATTTTAGCTGTATATATTGCATCGATTCCTTCAATAAGAAATTAGAATTTCCAATCTCTTATGTTGTTATGGTATCAGAGCGATTAGCTTAAATTTTTATTTTTATTTCTTCTTTCCCTTCCCTTCTAATGACTACCAAGGCCAACACCACCATTCATAACACAAACGACCCTCATAGCACATTGATTAGCATCAATGTTGCAGCTCAAACTCCATTAAAGCTTACCTCCACCAACTATGTATCTTGGAAACTACAATTTCAGACTCTCTTTATTGGGTATGATCTTCTAGGATTCATCGATGGATCACATCCTTGTCCAACAACAATTCTTCCAAGAACCACTACACCAAATCCAGCACATACACTCTGGATCAGGCAGGACCAACTCCTTCTCAATGCCATTTTGGTTCTCTGTCCCCCACCATAATTCCATTTATTGCTCGAGCAAAAACAGCAAGGGAAGCCTGGACAATATTGGCCAATACATATGCCAAACCATCTCGTGGAAGAATCAAGCAGGTGAAAAATCAATTAAAACAAATCACGAAGGGATCCATGGGTGTCTCTGAATTCCTTCAGACCATCAAGGCTCGGGTTGATGAACTTGTCATCCTAGGCGCAGTTGTTGATGATGAAGATCCCTTAGAAAAGATTCTTGAGGGACTTGGTGAAGACTACAAAGAATTGGTGCGGGCAGTTCAAGCTAGAGATACTCCAATCTCCTTTGATGAACTCCATGAAAAGCTTCTCAACTTTGAAGCTTCTCTTCAAAGCACCACAAAGACTGAACAATCCTACTTCCCTGCCTCTGCTAATCCTGCCAATCGTGCCTACTCTGGGTCACGAAACCTGCCATACTCTAATTCTTCCTCCAGAAACAACACAGGCTGGCGTCCACCCTCTAATCCTGGCAATAGCACTATGGGCTGGCGCCCGCCGCCCACCTCTGGTAATCGATTCCCTACACCCACTGGCGCTAACAATTTACATTCAGATTGCAGCTCTCCAAAGCCTTATCTTGGCTACTGCCAAATCTGCAGAATTCAAGGACATACAGCAAAGCGTTGTCCCTCTTTTAGATTAATACCAATTGAGACATCCACCAACACCAGTACAGCAACGCCAAACTCCTCCTGGCAACCAAAAGCTCACTTTGCTGCTAATACCTCCAACACCCCAACATGGCTATTAGATAGTGGTGCTTCTCATCACGTCACCTCCGACTTGAGCAATCTCTCTATTCATGCACCATACAATGGCTCTGACGACATTATGATTGGTGATGGCATAGGACTTCCCATAACACATACTAGTTCCCTCTCTCTCCACACTTCCAATACTCAATTTTCCTTAACCAATGTTCTCTGTGTTCCTAGCATGAAAAAAATTTTGATTTCAATTTCCAAACTCTGTATCTCCAACAATGTTTCAATTACATTCTTACCATCTTCTTTTCTTGTAAAGGATCTTCGCACAGGAGCAACGCTTTTGAAGGGCAAAACTAAGGATGGTGTGTATGAGTGGCCGGTATCATCACCTCTACTTGCCTTTTCCAGTGTCAAAACTAGCTCATCAGAATGGCATCACTGATTGGGACACACTACCTTTCCTATTTTAAAGCATGTCATCTCTACAAATAATCTTGCTTTATCATCTTCCAGCCTTTTACATTTTTCTTGTAACGCATGTCATTGCAATAAGAGTCATAAACTCTCATTTTCCAATTCTACCATTAATTCTAGTCATCCTCTTCAAATACTCTATTCAGATGTATGGACATCACCTATTATTTCTTATGATGGCTTTAAGTATTATGTAATTTTTGTTGATCATTTTACTAAATATATCTGGTTTTATCCTCTAAAACAAAAATCCCAAGTCAAAGACATATTCATAAGATTTAAAGCCATTGTAGAAAAACACTTCAATCAAAACATCCATACCTTGTACTCTGATAATGGTGGTGAATACATTTCTCTCTCTAACTTTCTTGCTCTTCATGGTATCTCTCATCTCACTACTCCACCTCACACCCCCGAACACAATGGCTTCTCTTAGCGGCGCCATCTCCACATTGTTGAAACAGGTCTCACCCTTCTCTCTCATGCTTCTATTCCTTTGCCTTATTGGTCTAATGTCTTTGCCACAGCTGTTTACTTGATCAATCGGATGCCAACTCCAACATTAAATCTCTTATCCCCGTATGAAAAAAATCTTTGGTACTCCTCCCAATTACTCAAAACTCAAAATATTTGGTTGTCTATGCTATCCTTGGCTTCGCCCCTATTCTAACCATAAACTTGACTCTAGTTCTAAGCCATGTATTTTTCTCGGGTACTCTCTAACTCAAAGTGCCTATTTCTGTTATGATCCATCCACATCAAAAAAATTTGTTTCTAGGCATGTTAGATTTGTTGAATCAATTTTTCCTTTTAAATCTTCTCTTCCACAAGCTCCACGACCTGAATCAACCTCTGTTTCTACTTGGATACCACCACTAATTCATATCAACACCACAACATCAGCACTTGTACCACCATCTGCAGTTCATCCTCAACAGCAACTCCAATGTGAAGCTTCTGCACCTGTTACTTCTCATCTCAACCCCGCCAACAACCAAAACCAACCACATCAACTGCCCTCCACAAACTCCTTGCCACCCACCACTCAACCAGACCACCACACCACAAACTCAAACCATTCTATGCAAACTAGAGCCAAAAACAACATTCGCAAACCTATTCAAAAACTCAATCTTCACATCCAATTATCCAAACCTCTTGATCTTGAACCCACCACACCAACCCAAGCTCTTAAAGATCCAAAATGGCGCAAGGCCATGTCTAAAGAATATGATGCTCTTGTTCGGAATGGGACATGGGAACTAGTGCCTTCCAATCCTAGTCAAAATGTTGTGGGTTGTAAATGGATTTTCTGTACTAAACGTAATTCTAATGGCTCTATTGACAGGTTCAAGGCTTGTTTGGTTGCAAAAGGTTTTCATCAACACCCAGGCATTGATTATTATGATACCTTCAGTCCGATAGTCAAGCCTACCACCATCAGACTTGTTCTCAGTGTTGTTGTCAGTAATGGCTAGATACTTTGTCAACTAGATGTTAATAACGCCTTCCTACAAGGTACAAAAATCTCACTGCATTTAGGGGATAAACTATCTGATCCTACGGAATTTCGAGCGGTTGTTGGAAGTCTCCAATATCTGCTTCTCACAAGACTTGACATAGCATTTGTTGTAAACAAGCTATCTCAGTTTATGCACACGCCCACAATTGAGCACTGGACACTTGTTAAGTGTCTACTTCGTTATCTTTGTGGTACTCCTAATCATAGCCTTCAGCTTTATTGTGATTCTCCTCTATCCTTACATGCATTCTCTGATGCCTTACATGCCTACTCTGATGCTAATTGGGCGGGCGACCCATATGACTTGTCTTCCACAGGTGCTTATATTGTTTATCTTGGTCGCAATCCTATCTCTTGGAGCTCCAAAAAGCAGAAAACCATTGCCCGTTCACCTACCGAAGCTGAATATCGATCTGTTGCAAATACAGTTGCTGAGCTAAATTGGGTGTCCTTCTTGCTGTGTGATCTTGGTATTCAGCTACCTACTTGCCCAATCATTTACTGTGATAATGTCGGGGCAACTCAGGTGTGTTCTAATCCTGTTTTTCACTCCAGAATGAAACATGTTGCTCTCGACTTCCACTTCATTCGTGATCAAGTTCAGAAAGGCATTCTCAGAGTTGCTCATGTATCCTCCACAGATCAACTTGCTGATCTTCTCACCAAGTCACTTCCCAGAGCTCGTTTTCTGTTTCTTCGGGACAAGATTGGCCTCTCATGTCGAGCTCCATCTTGAGGGGGCATATCAGATAGACACATCCTCAATTGACTTGTTCTCTACAGCTGTTATAACAAACTTTATCTTTTTGTATATTCTCTTTTCCAGCTTAATATTTCCATGTATATAGGCTTAAAACTAGGCAACTTTGTTATGATTTTAGCTGTATATATTGCATCGATTCCTTCAATAAGAAATTAGAATTTCCAATCTCTTATGCTGTTAGAAGGTACCGAAAACGAAATTGCCACTAGATCATAGAGAGGCAACGAGAAAGGAGCAGAGGTCGTTGCGGATCATCCCTTTCATACAACTAGGAAAAATGTTGAGTCTTCGGATAACCTAAATGTCCAAATTAGCTCAATTGGTATGCTCTTAGAGGAGATGGAATTGCCAAATGATGGATGATTGAAATCTCTAGAATGATGAATTGATAGGTTCGAGGAGGAATTAAAATCGGGTATGGAGATTCTAAGAGGCTAGAATAAAGAGATGACAACATTTCTCAAAGCCCAATTCCCACCTCATGACCTAGCCTAGTACTAACCCCTTCCTACATCTTGGACTGATTATATAGTTACCAAAGTTTGGTTTTTTCTTTTTTCTTTTTTGGATAATTTGGGATTGTAATTGATATTATGTATTTATGACTTTGTCTTAGTTATTTGGTCACTGATGATAAGTCATTGAAATATATAAGTGATATATTTATCTTAATATATATGGATGGTATATGGATGATATATTTACTTTTACAACATCATTAGATTGATGTATAGAGTAGTACTCCAAAATAAAATATTTAAGTTTAATTTTTTGTTATTGTTTTTGTTTTTAAATATTAGAAATAAAATTCAACACAAAATTCAAGAACTTTTAGACATTTATTTAAAGGGTAGTGATTTTTAAAATTGAAAAAAAAAAAAAGAATTACTTTCTCAAGTTATAAAATTTTTAAAAATGATTTTTAACAACATATGTTAAATCCATGCTTTAGGTAAGAATTTCTATATTTTATATTTTTTGTTTTTAAATATAAAAGTAAAATGTAAATCTACAAGAGTGTTGAGTAATTTAATTCTTTAAAAAGAAACTAAGAAAGTTTAATTAAAAGAAACTAAGAAGTTAATGATTCTCGAATATATATATATATATATATATATATAAAGTTATTTAACTCTTAAAGAATTTGAGTGTAAAAAGTTATAAATATAATTTAGGGTTAATGTGACCCATCTTTTGCTAGGATTTGACTAAATATATGTAACCCTTATTGATTTGAAATTTTATCAAATATCGCTTTTTTATAGTAAGAGATTTGAGTGAAAGGAGAGGGAAATGAAAATAACAAATAAAAAAAATAAAGGTAATTGATGAAATTTCAAACAGTTAAATATATTTAACTAGAACCTCAACGAAGGTGAATGAAATGAATCATAAAATTTATAACAAGAATTGTATAAAAGGTTTTTCTTATTTCTCGTTGTTGTTAGATGGATGGTTTTCCTTGTATGTTAAGATTTAAAAAATTTATGATGTGAAAAAGTCAACCATGTTGATATAGTATCATATTAAATTTTGAATTTGGAGGCTTTAATATATGATAAATAGGATTTAATAGGATTTAAAGTGAAGAGTCAACCATATTGATATAGGATCATATTAAATTTTGAATTTGGAGGCCTTAATATATTATAAATATGATTTAAATAAATAAAATAAAGGTAAAAATGATTAGGATATAAAATAATGAGATTATGCTATAAAAGAAAAAAAATTAAAATATAAAATCAAAAATAAAAATATAAAATATAGAGGGTACAAAATAATGGAACCACAACAAGGTTTAAAAAATGAGGATATATTGTTGATATATCCTCAAATTTTTGGTTATGTGGATCCTGACAATTGTCCCATGGTTCCAACATGCGTCTTTCAGGTACAAAACCAACCTTTGCACCATTGGGCCAACATGTCTTTACTTAATAAGTAAACCTACATTTTATATATATTTTGAAAATCAAAATATTAAAATAAAATTCTAATAAAGACATTAATTTAGTTATTTATTTTTAAATTTCATTTAATTTATTATTGAAAACACAAAAATCATGAATTAAATACAAATATAATAACTATATATATATATATTAAGATAGATAAATTATCATTTTAGTATTAAAGTTATTTTTAAAATAAAGAAATTATGATTTTAGTATTAAATATATTTTTAAATATCACCTATTAATATTATAAAATATCATAAATTATATTATTCATATATCAATTTATTCATATCTCAATTATAATATATGTATTATTACTTCTTATATTGCTTTTTATAAATTTTTCAATATTTGACTAATTATTGTTCCATCGATATTTTTCGATATGACCCAATATATTCGTAAAATCAAAATACTTTAACATAACAAAAACCAATAAAATCTAAATGCGATAGTGAAATCATAACAAAAACCAGTAAAATCTAAATGCCCACATGGAAAAGGTTTGGAGCAATATCATATTAGAACAAGTGTGATAATTCTCATTATGATATTTGGGATATGATAAATATATTTTTCTTTGCTTATTCAATTAGGAGGAAATGATTTTTCAGATAAACTATATATACAGTTGGTATTGTACTTTTTCCTCCTTTGCTTTCTTCAAATAACTTCTAATGTCTTTACTAATAAAATTATCACTTTAATTTAAAACCAAATTCATAAAAAAAAAACCCCTAAAAATAACTTCAACAACTAACATTTCAGGCCAAATTCACAAAGGCTAACTAATATTATCCGGGGCAATTTTAAACCAAATTCACATGAGCCCTAAAACCTAATGCAGTGAAATTTTCGAGGAAAATATTATCCAGGGCAATTTTAAATCAAATTCACGTAAGTCCTAAAATCTAATGGGGGAACCACTTTTTGGTCAAGACTTACAGGCTGTTGTCATTTCCAGACAGTAGTAAATGTACATGCCACTGACCCATGAGTCATCCCATCAACGTTTAAAGTCCCAATAAATTGTTTGCTTGTTTGGAAGACTAACACTTTCCAATAAAGCTGTTTCAAATTCACTCCCGTCAACTGTGAAAAAGTCTGTATGTCCGTTAATGTGACTCTTTACCCTTGCATCTTCTTCACTCTTCCCGTTGAACAAGAGGAAGTTGCAAGACTCTGGATTATGAGGTAACCTTCAGACGATGCATCTTCTTGTACACTTTTTTTTTTTCCTTTTTCACGTGTTTCCTCCACTCTTAGTAAAACCAAATGAATTTCTCAAGGAAAAAGAAATTGGCAGTGACAAAATTAAACGCCCAAAGAGAATCACTATCTGCGGATCCATTCTATTTTATCCTCTTCTGATTTCCTTGTTGCCATCTTTTCAACCGTGTGGTAAATGGGACGGTGTGATGTGTGAGCAAGCGATGATTTCAAGGAAAAGTTCATCATATCTCAACTATTAACCTTCTGGTTTGCTTGTTTGTCCTAGTGTGTTTTCTTTTCTTTCTTTTTCTTTTTCTTTTTTCCTGATTTTTTTATCATATACAAAAACTAATCTAGGTGATTTGTTTATTGTATGTAATACTAATCCATTATATTTTGTTTCCATGGGATGAAGGCTCTATAAGTTGAGTTGGACTCTTTTATGATTGGCTTTAATGTTTCATGATTAGATTTATTCTTTGAGTGTTGGCTGAGAGTGGGATCAAAACATTTCTCAAGCACTTTGGAAGCTCTTTTGAACACGAACTTCAGTAACATTAATGGCTCCTTCGTCAGGAGGTATGCTGTTGGCTTCAACATCTTTTGATGTTGTGATTTAATTTTTATGAATGATATACCTTCCTTTGGATTATACATGTCAGGAAATCAATAGTTTGATTTCTCATTGCAATGAGGTAGTTTTGAATATTGGACTCTCCTACTAATTTGTCAAGTATGGCTCTCGTGTTTTGAAGGGTGTAAAATAAATATACCTTATAATATATATATTCTTTTTTAGAAAATAAAGAATTTATTTTTGCAAAATTCCAAGGTGCCAAAATCAATTATTGAATTTCAGATTTTGAAATTTGGACCATCGAATGTATATGAGGAGATTTAGTATATTGAATAAGGGTATAAATAAATGAGATAAGGTATAAGGGAATAAATAAATGCGACTCTTGAAGATGTGTATATGATATTACCTATTTTGTGGGATTCGATGCCTACTGAAAAATGTTTTGTTTGGCCTTCTAGATGGATCCATTTTTTATTTTTTTTTTATATATAGCCATAATACCCAGCTTCTTCCATATTTGTTTACTTTAATTTTCAACCCCTTTTGAATTCTTAAAGTTCATTATGGATTTCTTTTAGGACTATATAAAATGTGTTGTTTTATTTTATTTTTTTCTATTAGCTTGCTCTTATGTTTAAAAAGTATTAGTCCAAATGGCAATAATAATTATGAAATTAAAAATTATCCAAGTTGGTTATGCTTTAATTATTCACCTAAACAACTATCTTTATGATTTTACATTCACTTTAATATGAAAAATATTGTAGTGCTTCAGAAGTTACGGAGGAGATATTAGGAGTTGATTGATCATGAGATGGAAATAGAATTTTTCTATAAATGATAAGCAATGACATTTTTTATCTATTCGTGTTTTGTAGTATAGGTTATTTCTTATGGATGAAAATTGTCAATGGCATGAGCAAAGTCGGAAAAAGGGAGGGGTACTTGAAAGAGAGGTATGCTTATATTTGCTTCCCACTTCTATTTGTTATACTTTTATGTATCATCAACTATGTGGTAGTGATGTATTTGTATTTTATGCTTGATGTATGCATATGATTGGTGTAATGCAATTGGTGGTGTAGATATGATTGTGGCATGTTTGCAATCAAGTACATGCAACATTGGAACGGGGCCACACTAGCACATTCAATTGCGGAGGTAAGCACAACCAATACTTCAGTGTTTGGTTTTTTTGAAGTTTTTCCAAACCAGCCCATGATTTTGGTGTGTCTTGTACAGGACAAGATGCATCTATATTGATTGAGGCTGGTCGTTACCTTGGTCACGAATGTGGCAAACAATGATAGAGAGGTCATGAAGGCATGTCGAATGTGACGTATGAGGGTTGTGCCACTTTTGTTAGTTGCAATTTATGAACTACTAAGTATAAAAGATAATGTCAAAGAGAAGGGAAAGATAACATGTCTGTATATAATCATGGTTTGCTTTATTTGTTTGTTAATAGTGTTTGCCACTATGCACCAATTTATGCTAACGCAATAATGCACACTGGGACAATAGTGGAAACATTTGTCAGGATAATATGGTGGGATTTTTTGAACTTCTAACCATCGATCCCTTTGTCTTTTATTCCATGATGCTCCATTAACTTTATTGTTCATGCTTATTGTCTTTTGTTTTACAAGAAAGGTTGAGCATAGCCACAAATTGGGCTATGTTAAGTGCATCAACAAGGCTAAGTGTGATTAATAGAGGCCACTTGGAACAGGGAAGGTCACTGATGTCACCTTACTTGCCTGAGAGTGGGGCTGGTGGTGGCGGCAATCCATAATCAGAAGGTGGAACCCTCTATGCTATTGTGATGCTCAAATCAGTTTTAGGTTGCACTATTATGATCTACTATATTTTGTTTGTTTTAGATAAAACTACTTCTTAGCTTCATGTCACCTTCTTTTCCCTTCTTTTTATTCTCACGATTATTATTATTATTCTTCTTAATTGCAGGCGACAATTAGAAAACATAATTGTTGACAACCATGAAGACACCATGACGAAAATAGGAGCAATGTTACACTTCAGAATCGTGGCTGCTGGAGAAAAGGATGTGATCATACGACATTCTCATCATCACTCAGACTTTATAATATAACTGTTCATATTTTGCTTTTTGTTTGTAAATTTAGGCATGCCCAATACCAGAGCTCCTCTAAAAACTCTATAGATACATCATAATTGGTTTTTTTTGGTTTACCATTTTTACTTTGGGCACCCATTGCATACTTCCGATATATTTGGGTTGTGCCCCCTCTTCTGTTAGGTGGTTTTAGATTAATTTATCAACAACTTAAAAAAATACAGTGGTATATGAAATTTTGGTTGAGCTAAAGAGGTTACTCCATGACCTCTTTGCAGGTGTGTAGTTCTATGAGAGCCATGCAATATGAGAAACTATTGCCTAGGTTGAAGAACTTGCTTTCTATTCAGCATACTATTTGGCCAAGGTAATTATTGCTATATGAGAGGTGAAGCTGGAATTTTTAAGTTTGTTTTAGAAGCCATCTTTGTCATGTATGTTTACGAATTTTGTTCGGTACGATAGATTTTTCTTTCAACTTCATTCATACTGGACCTATGCTTGCTAGAAGGAGGTTAACACCCATTCTAATAATAGTTGATTATCCTTTTACATAATTCATTGCAGTACGATGCGTTTGATATTGGCTTTATAACCACGGACGACTTCACAAATGTAGACATATCAGAAGCAACTTACCCAGCTGTTGCAAAGAGGTTATATAATGATTGGATTAATGGTCCTGCAATTCCCATAGTTACTGGTTTGCTTGGAAAGGTTCCTGCTATGAAGTTTAATGGTTTCAATTCCCAGTAACTGGATTTTATGCGCACGAGTTGTAGGAATATGATTTACATTCTTGTAATTCCAGGGTTGGAAATCTGGTGCAGTTACTATCTTAGGTAGGGGTGGGAGTGATTTGATAGCCACATCCATTGGCGGAGCCTTAGGCTTGCAAGAGATTCAGGTACGATCAACTCCTTAGCGCATGGAAACTGAAAGTCCTGTGGCCATTGGCAGTCCTTTTTGTATCTGTACCATGTTTTGTCTGAATTGATTCACAATGTTCTCTAGTTATAATTGATAAGGATGAGGCCGACTTTAGTTGTAAATACTTAATATATTTTTATGGAGCAAGGGTGCTTCCTACGTTCACCATATTGACTTGTGATCCAAGTATTTATTCATGTGCATTGCCTATACTATATTGTAATTATATTACAACTTTAAGGTTTTTTTTTTATGAGGAGTACGATTGATTATTTATCTAATATTTCAGATTCAGAAGTGCAATGTTGCTGTGGGGATAACTAGGTTTCGTTCCCAATATACATGGAAAATTACCTTTCTACTTGAATTAGTGTGTAAATTTGAGCCTTTTCTTTTATTGTATTGATAGTTTAATCATACGTGTTAAATCCCGTAGTTCTCCTGGATTTTCAAATTGATTAATGGCTCAGTCTGTATCTTATTCTGACTTTTCAGTTGAGGATTTTGATGTTGGTTTAAGATGTTTCATCAAGCTTCTAATGTGAATGTACCTCTGGTCGTTCACCTGTTGCTAGGCAATTTAATGATCTAGTAATGCATCCGCTTGAACTGTGTAGGACCTATTATGTTATGAGATTGTGTGGGAAGTTAGCATTAGGTACCATGCCTATTGAATGTTTTATCAGTGAAGGATATTATGATCTTTTTAATTTGTTGGTTCTTGCTGTAGTTTTGATAAACATAATTGTTGGACCCTGAATTTTGGAGCCAAACATTTGACTTGTTCAATGTGAACAGTATATGTGAAGCAGAGAGAACTCTGATGCTTAAGTCAGTAATAATTCAAGGTGATAGGAAAGTTTTGATGGAATAAGGAGTATATATTTTGATGGAAAGTTTTGATGGAATAAGGACTTATATTATAAGTCAATATATAAATATCCAGTATCTACTAGGGACATTACATGCATGGATCGTAGAGTGAGGCAAACAGCACAAATTAACACACGCACATGAAAGTTCAGACTTTCCTAACCTGGCAAAATTGAAGTTTAGTACAGAGTTTTAAGGTGTGGATAATAAGATTATGAGCATTATAGAAATGTTGGTGTATCTATTAAGTACTGGCTCCTATATGTCATGAACCTATCAAGCATATGATCATATCTTCCCCCATCAAGCATATGACCATATGGAAGCATGGCCACATTCATCATATCATGTCTATATCCTATCCTCATCAAGCATGAATATTTTCATGCTTATGTCCCTCTTTGGTTTCTGGTTGATTGCTAATGCAAAATGAGCCAGATTGTGACGCTACACCAATTTAGCACCAGCTTGAATATGAGTCTACACCAGTTTAGATCCAGCCTGCTGGTGAATCTCTACTTGCTTATGCCACATATGAACAACCCTGCCTTGGGGACATTACAGAACTATTCTGCATGCTGTCATGTAGGATAATGGTACAAACCTGGTATGCACTTATCAGTGGAGAGCATAGCATTTAATTTCATCTTTGAGGATTGAGAGATTTCGAAGTATCAGTCATGATGGTACTGATCTTGTCTTGAAATTCATGCTCTGTAAATGGGAAAACTTACACTTCAAAATTTTGGCAGGCAGAAAAGGCAGATCGTGAGGGTCACAGCCTAGGTGGAACACCCCAAGAGCATAGTGCTTCCTGTAGGCCTGAAATGGCCCCATCCTATTCCAGTACCCGAGAGTGGCTGTGTCCTTATAGCCACAATGAAGCTTGATGGGGTATGCTCCTTTGAAAGAACTGTTCTCCTTCTCAGATCTGGAACCAGACACCCACAGGAGGGGCCATTTGCAGTTGTCATTAACCGGGCTCTTCACAAAAAGATCAGACACATGAAGCCCATTAATCTGGAGCTGGCAACCACTTATGCTGAATGTTCCTTGCATTTTGGTGGTCCTCTAGAGGCAAGCATGTTTTTACTTAAAACAGGGGTTTTGACTTGCGATCCAAGTATTTATCCACGTGCATTGCATGTACAATATTGTAATTATATTACGACTTTAAGGTTATTTTCTCTTTTGATGAGGTGTACGATTGATTATTTAGCTGATATTTAAGATTCAGAAGTGGACTGTTGATGTGGTGATAACTAGGTTTGTTGCCAGTCATTAAAGACACTTGCTTAGGATACTCAACACAGTCTTGATTTATGTATGTACTAAAAATGCTGAAAGTCTAATTTAATTTTAGTAAGACAGTGCATATTGATACACATGAAATATTTGCACATGCAAATATGTGAAGCTTGTGTTATTGGCAATCATATAACTTAAAGAATTTTTTATAATTACAGAACAGATAAATTCTAATTGTTTGATACTCAGAGGCACAACTATCTGTCTACAGAATGTGTATTCAAGAAATGCATTATTAGTACTATCCCATATGAAAGAGCTTGAAGAGGCATATAAATGTGACACCATCCTGAGAGATTCATAATCAAGTTCAATCCTTTATTATTTCTCTGTAATTGCTTCAGCAATAAATCACAGGTGTTAGTTGTCTTCATTTACTAGGATGATTTTGAACCACTGAGAGAAGTACTTTCTTTTCTCTAACTTGCTGAATCCTGTTTGAGTCCTATATAAAACCAGGATCCCAACTGCTTGTCTGATATGCCTTAGTTCATCCCTAGCTGAGCCAGCATACTGAATATAAAGCAGATATTAGGCCACATTCTAAAGACAGCAACGTGTAAAGGTTACAGAGGAGTAATTAATCTCACCTCTTCGGTTGCTTCATGGCACCAGTTTTCTAACTCAGCCAATCCTATCTTAACAAACTCCCCATTGCTGAATGAGCAACATTCATGCCTCAAAAGGAGATTGCAAAAATGAATTTAAAAATGCCATTTACGCATATTACATAATCAAAGCAATTGGGATCATAAGAAAAAAGCCATGTTTGAGTGCACTTACCTGTTGAATAAGTGAACACCTTGCGGACTAGGAATGGCGGAACCTGTACAGTCACAATAACCAACAGAATGAGGTACTGCTGTAAGAAGAAAAACAATCAGTTTTTGACATTATATTTCGGACGGTGACACTCACATGGTTTGCTTTCATTATCTTCAAGTAATAATTCAGGCTTTTCACAATGCTTTGCCAATGAGCAATCAACGCTTGTTGTGCAACAACATTAGCTTGAGAACGTCCCTTCACTAAACTTGCCCGAGATGGTCTAGGTGCCTGTATAATGAAACGATACTTGAATGGAGATCAAGAATATATTGGGCAACTTAAAAGTTACATTGAAAAAGAGAATGAGCTGCTTTAGATTGAAGTAGTAAATGAGTTACTGAGATGGTGTGTGCCAATTGGTCAACTTGCCCAATAGAAACATTCTTTCTAGGTGCAAAGGAATTGATTGATCCCTAAATTCTAACAACATATTATGTTAGGGCATATAGATGTAAAAAAATATAGGAAATATTTACTTACCATCTATATGCCCTAACATAATCTGTTATACCTTTCCCTTTTCTCCCCTTATAAGTAAAAAATCAAACAATATTGTTGAAGAAAAAGTACAAAAAAAGTCTTATAAACCCATTGTGAAAAGATAGTCAATGGATTTGTTTGTATTTAAAAGAATTGAATTGCAACCAAAGTTGATTGGTTGCGAAAATGGGTCATTCCAATTGATTTGTTCAAACTCCTCTTAGGTGAAAGCAACATGGAATGCATAAGTGGGGAGGTTAGTAGATTAGAAAAACATGTTGAGTTTCAAACTCATGAACTCGTAACAGCGAAGGCTCTAATAACATTTTAAGCCATCGAATTACCCCAAATAAGCTTGATGTGCCTTATTGTTCCATCATTACCTAACATCTTAAACTTTTGAATCAACTTTGTAGTTTAACTTTGTATAAAGGGGCAAGTTGTCAGGAAGTCATTAACTCAAACCTCACTATATTGTTTATTTCCCCAATTTATTGAAGTTATCTGTAATTCCAAAAGAAAGTAAAGGCATGCATTTTTTCTTACTTTTATAATTTATGTTTGATATGAATAAAGGTTGATCACTTGGGGTTTGTTTGGATATATTTATTGGTGATTTTTTGTGTTTAAAATCATAAATAAGAGCATTATAAAATATGCAAGAACTCTTTAAGGTTATATTTAAAAATTGTTGAAAAAACTAAGGTATCATAAAACTTTTAATAGTTTCAAATTTAAAATATTAAAAAATGATTTTTGAAGACATAAGCTAAAATTAAATTTTTTTTATTAACATTTTTTTAAGTATAATTTTTTTTCATGTATTATTTATTAATTTTTAGAAAGATAGCATGAGAAATGTATTTATATCAATTTACATTATGTGTTTTAAGGAATGTACATTGTGAGGCATTAAGAGTGGTATGTTACTTGGGGTTATAAATTATGCAATTGCCAAGGTTATTAAATTGTCTTAGTAGATGAATTGGTATTGCAATATGAATTATGTAGTTATCTTATTTTATTTTATTTTCTATAGATAACATTAGATGGTCAAAAAAGTTATACATCTAAATGATTTTCAGATAAATATATGATAATCAATGAACATGACTTGAACTCAACATATTCTTAACGAGTTTGGATTAAGTATAAATGAGTTTGAATTAAAGTCATATCGATTTTGCATAGCCTGTTTAATTAATAGGTAGTTTTCTTGGTCACTCAACATAAAATAAATGTTAATAATGTGAATTGGTGGCTAAGTAAAGATGGAAGTCAAATCTTTGCAAAATCATAGTGTAATTATACCTGCACTTTTCCCACATGTCAATTCTCATGCCTAGTTTCTCTTCTAAGCTCTCAACTACCCACTTGAAGTTTCTCATTTATCCGCATTTATACCTACACCTACACCTTACCCACTTTCATTTTTAGTGCCACTACTTGCTTCATCGTCCTTCCAGCCCTATAAACTCAAATTAAGTCGAGGTGTAGGTGCAGAGAAATGGCATCTTCATTTTATCGTGATCACTAACAACATCCCCACTTGACTTCCCTCCTTTGCCTTTCTATCTTCCATTTGATGTGCTTCCTCTTAATTACTTGTCGTTGCCTTCACATTAAAGATATGATAAAATAGGACTCAGACTTTGTTTGCATAATACATATTGGTCATAAAATGTTGGTGGTACTAATTTGTATGGGAACATTACCTATTTTGAGACGAAAATTTCAGATCACATTGAATATGCATTATTTTTTGTTCAACAATATGAAATTTGTGCTTTATTTGATGGATGCCACAAATAGGATATACTATTACATTTTCGTGGGAGGCAAACTTGTCCAAAAAAATGATGGGTTGTGGGAATATGTGGGTGGAAGAAGCAAAGATAGTCACATATATAAAGAAATGTCATTTGAAGAATTCACTCAAAAAGTCTTACAGCTCTTCATGTGATGAGGATGCACTACACCCTCAAGTTTAACCTTAGAGTCATCCAAGATTTAGAAGATGAAGATGACTTGGATAACGTGGTTTCCCATGGTGATGACTTTGCTAATGTGTACATAGTAGAGTCACCCTGTGTGGATGCCATTGAAGCAAATATACCGAATACACAGTTGACATTTGGGTAATGCACTTTCACATGGATATCTATTTAAAATATTGTGAATATCAATTTTACGTATGATGTAATCTAATTTTGTTTATGTATGTAAATGAAAAGCTCTACCTTCCATGTTTCCTTCGTCTAATGCATCATGCGATGCAATTCCTAGTACTATGATGCTATCAAGAGGTTTTACATCATGTTATGCAGACAGTGAGTACAACCTATTTGGAATTGAATCGGTTTCGTGAGGTAATATTAGGTTTCGAACATACATTTAAAAATGCAGAGGAGTTTTAGAAGACAATATACCATATGTCATTAGTTGGGAGGTTTCAATATAAGTATAAGAATAATTCACCTACTCATATGTTCATAAAGTGTTCGATTGAGGGTTGTTCTTGGAAGGTTACATCTCACGCTGTAGAAGGGAATGAAATATTGCGAGTTTATACTTACCAAGTTAATCATAATCATATAGCACAAGATGAGTGTTCATTTAAGGTGAGGGTTTCTTCAAAGAGAGGCGTTGTTGTTGAAGATGTGTTATGAACAACTCTAGAATATCTCATTCGTCAAATATACAAGGATTTTGAACGTGATCATGGAGTTCAATTGACATATAACCAAGCATGACCCCTTAAAGAGAAGGCAAAAAAATGCATATATGGAGCTCCACGTGCATCCTACGCATTTTTGCCTTGGTTATGCCATAGACTAAGGGAAATTAACCCTATAACTATTGTGGAGTGCACTTCTCATGAAGGTCATTTCATGCAATTGTTCATTGCCCATGCATTTTCAATTCAAGGGTTCATCATGGGGTGTCGATCGATATTGGCTATTGATTCTTGCCACCTAAGCAGTTCATACAAGGGAGCTCTTTTGTCGGCCATTGTATATGATGTAGACGATGGAATATTCCCTCTAGCCCTTGATGTGGTTGGTTCAAAAAATTATGAGGACCAGTATTGGTTCTTGGATAAATTAAAGGAGGTCCTAGATAAAGAAGTAATTCTTATATAAGATAAACATCAGGGGATATTGCATAGTGTTTCGGAGTTGTTCAGGACAAAAAATTGCACCTATTGTTATCGACATGTCAAGGAAAACTTTTTTAGCTTCTTCAATAGGCAAAACATTAGAGGAAAGAAAGGGAAAGAAGATGTTTTGTTACTTTTAGACAACATTACATATGCTAGGTTGGATATAGACTACAACAAGGCATTTAGAAAACTTGTGCGCTTTAATGACAACCTAGCAAAGTGGGTTGCGGAGAACAGTCTCGTGCATTTGGCGATGTCAAAGTTCTTTAAAAGACGTTGAGATAAAATGACAACTAATATTGTAGAGTCCTTCAATGCATGGTTAAGAGAGGAACACCACCAAACAATTTATACGTTGTTGATGCGCATGGATAAGCTTGTAGGCATGTTGGATACCCATATGCGTGGTACAGGAAAGTGGAAGAGTGTGGTTGGACCGAAAACAGAGGAGAAACTAATGTAAAATATCATGAGGTCTGGTTCGATTACTGTGATAACCTATTTCGGGGGGGGGGGGGGTGCGTTTAAGGTGTTTACTGGGAAGGTTTATTTGGTTGTGGATATGCAGCAACATAAGTGTACTTATATGATATGGCAAATGTTTGGATTGCCATGTGCACATGTGTGTGCTATGATCTGCACATTGAGACACGATGTGTATGAGTATATCGACCCATGTTTTCATATCTCCACTCAACATTTGATTTACTCAGGTCAATTTCAACCATTACCAACGCACAACATGCCCAAAGTTTGTAAGGATGGGAGTTTCCAAGATGGAGGAGGCAATTTATTTCTTGGTTTCCAACCCTCGTAAGTGAGACATCTTCCAAGAAGACCCCGACAAAGGCACATTGAGTCACAATTTAGCCATAAGAGAGCTATTCATTGCTCTCAATGCAATGACATAGGTCATAACTAGTCTAAATGTAATAATTCATTGTTGTGACATGTTTCTTTTGGTGCTTGTAAGGTTTTCATCTTGTGGATGATCCCTCATTATTCCATTCTATGGTATATTGTGGCATGGTAGTTTCTTTTGGTATTTATGTATTACCCTTATTATAGGCACGCACTATTTTTTCATTTTTATGATTTAGAGTTGCTTTCATTAATGAATTAAACTGAAAGTGCACTTTTAATGTGGTATCCTTTCAATTGTTGTATACTTTAACTTGCCTATTTTAAGTATGTCCTATTCACTGTTTTGGTCCAATTTTAGGCTAAATATTAAGAGAGAGTATGGTACTTGAGATTGTATAGGTGGATGAGGTCTCTACCATATTTGTTATAGTGGGTTCACATCATTAGATGCATGTATTTTCATATGATTTAGCTAAACTTTCACAGTATGCTATTGTACTTGGTGTGTAGTTATTTACTTGGTAAGTTTGGCCCTGCATAACATTGTACTCTTTTATGCCCAATGATGGAGTTATATTATTCACAATGTCTAGTAATGGGTAGAATGGTTCCGATAGTAATTCACACCCTATCTCGGTATGATACAACATCCTTGCTTATCTTAGTTGCTTTTTGCATTCTTGCTTTGCAAACATACTACTTGAGAGGTTGTGGCTTTTCCAATAGAGTGGTACAACAACTTATACTCTATAGTTATTTAATCTATAGGTATTGTGAGAACATAAATCAGAATGCATATTGGCATAAAAGAGGCAAAATATAATTTTATGATAGTTATAGATTATAGTCGGTGTAAAAAATGTATGCATTCCCTATTTTTGGTGAGAGGTCTTTAGGTTGTGTGCAATCTATGGCAAAATATCTAATGATGAACATATGAGTAAATTTTAATGCAACATGTACATATATTATGTAGGAAATTTATGTGATATCCTCATGTCCCTTATAGTTATCATGTCTCAGTTATGTTGGAAAGTTCTCTAATATAATATATTAATAATTCAACATTTATTTATTTATATTATTCTATTAGCTATGTAAGTTATCAGGTAATTTTTTTTGTATAATTTGGTCCTCTGGAAAATGGTTAGGCACATAAATACTAAGTACTTGTGCTTCAGTAAATATCCAACTATCAGGCTTTAGGTAACTTACATTTTGTTCATTTGATTGACTATTGTTAAGGAGATTGTTATGGTTAATCATCCAGTATGACCAAACAAGTTTTGAAGACAATTGAAGGCTTCTTGAACGGTTTTGCTATTTATTTAGTTGTACATTTCTTTTTTTATTACTTTTATATTATCCCCTTTAACTTAGCTAATTTTAGGTACTTCAATTGGTTGTGAGCACATGGATTGTTCAAATTTTTGTATCAAATCTTTCCAACTTCTTCTGTTGGTTTAGTTTCTAATGAATAGATATTGTATCATTTCTTGTTTTCGTATGCATTTTGATTTCTTCAACAATACAATTGCAACAACTATGTTATTCACATACACAATTGAAGTTACAATCTTCTGTCCATATAGCGCCTACCGCTGTATATACTATAGTTCACATATGAGAAGTAGATACCAACAAAATTGGTTTTCAAATGATTAGGTTTAGAAAATTAACCTTTTTTCCTTTAATGTGCACCACCTATAAATGACTACCTTGGAAGTTAGAAGGATTGCTGTAAACCCGTCTCCATCTACTAGCTAAGGTATAAGCAATTCCAATTGGTAGTCAATCTGTTTTCCATAGCTTGCAGCACATTAGTTACAATTGCAACAATAGGTTTTATGTATATGCATTTATGGTTTTGCTTTTATACTATATTTTTATGGGTTAATGATTGATTTAATACACAAGTTTTTCTTGTATTTGATTTGTTTATAGTGTTGTTTTTTTAAATATTTTTCAAAACAATTAGGAGATGAGGTTTGCACTAAATAAGCTAATTAATCAAAATGTCAAGAATACATAGATTCCCAGTTTGTTTTTATGAAGAATGATTACATAATCAAGAAAAAATAGTATGTAGACTACTAATCAGGATGGTCAATAAAGGATCTTATTTTGCTCTCTTCTTTCATTGTGATTTTAAAGGTAGGAGTTGTTTGATAAGGCCCCTCTTATTTTCAAAAACTTATAAAATTGACCTACATCAAGATCAAGTGAGGTTTCTAGATAAGACTTTTCCTAGGCATGTGCTTTTGAAACTATCTTCAAGATAGGACAAGTTAAGGCTCTAACTACAAAATTCTATGGTCTATTATGTTGCTACATTGGAAGTTTATAGGTTCTTCAGTTGGCACTAAATTCAGTTTACATGCTTAAAGAATCAGATATTTACTACCGTGAAGCACCAGTTGGATTAGAAGCTCATTTACCGTTGGTAATTGGGGAAGATCTAGTTGCATAATTGAACTGGGCTCTTAGTCATTGTAAACAATTTGTCATCAACCGTCCTCTATTTGGCAGCCCATAGTCCTTTGTCCAAATGTTGCCCATCAAAGTGTTATCGTTTAAAACATATTCTCTATGGTTATGGAAATAAACATATTCTTTTTTAAACTATTTTAATCACCATCATTTTGTATCCATTTGTGATAGAAATTGAGTAAAAGCTAATTCTTATAATTCATTCTCAAATATTGTTTCTTTTCTTCATTATGATTTCATACTAATGTCAATATCATCATTTGTGTCCCAATTAATAGGAATAGTGTGACATTGAGTCCCAAATTCAAAGTTTGCTTATACAATAGCTAAGGTGGTACTTATGATCCAATCATCTAGGTTACAAATTTGAATGTTAATCATAAAAGATATCATTTCTTTATTGTTTTTTTATTGCATTTGACTTGTTTTTTTACAATAAATCACTCTCAATGGACATTCCATATTTTATAAACATTGCCTAGCATATAATTGTCCTCATCTTCATATTAGGTTTGTTGAAACCCAAATCTAACATTCCCATAGCAGAATCTTTACTATTAAGTGCTTAATGCCAATTATACGGAGAACAAACTTGTATCAATATCAGTAAGAAAACCAATATGATATATGTATTGATTGTTCACATTTTATAAGAAAACCAATATGTATTGTTTGGTGGTGGCTAACTCAAATTGATCAGGTAAAGAAAGAGGAGACAATTACATTTGCATATGATCTATGTCACATTTTCTCTTGTCTATTAGGAGCCCTTCACTGATGCCATGCTTCTGACTGTGCCAACACACTATCATGTGTCCCATTATTTGTGTGAAATTGGAAGATGTAGATGTTTGTCATCAAGTGCTAATATTTATGCTACTGCATTCTGTAACTCTTACAAATTACATCTTCACTTTTTGTCCTATTTTTTCATCACCAACTGCATTGATGTTGTCGTTCCTAACATCGCCATGTTCTCAAACATTGCATGCAGGCACCATCAATGTCTACCCGATGCTCAACTGCACGGTTCAAGAAAATATGCAATCGTTTACTCAATGAAAAATTGCAAGCCATAAGAGACCTTCAATTTGGAGGTCTCTTGGCCTTAAATTGCACAAAGGTTCGACACAACATCTGTCTATTTCTAATCCAACATTTCAATGTTGGATTTAAACAGATAGAATTCTCACCCCACGAACACTATGTTGTTACAACCATAAACATGACCCTTATTTTCGGGCTCCCAACAAAAGAACGTATTCTGCAGGAGACATCTACCTCATCAGAGCATCAGTTTGGTACAATTCGGGCATGCGAGGAGAAACTCCTCAACTTACCTATTGGGAAGGAGTTCCGTTGAGCATTCATATACTATGCATATGCCACGTTATTAGCCCCCACGTCTTGGCTTGATGGTTGCCGCAACTTGTGGAATACCATCCATGAGGATGGATTTAGAAATGATGTCAATTGAGGCCAATTTATGCTTGACCAACTTGTAGAGGGAATTGGGCAATATCAATAATCAAACACCTCTTTGGTACGTGATTGTGTTTTGTTTCTACAGGTATTGAACATATATGGGATTTGTCTACCATTTTCTAATATAATTTTATTTCACTACTAAGTAACATTTGCCTATTGATGCTTGTATTTATGATGTAGTTGCATTATGTAATTAAATTCTAGGTTCCAAGTCCTGATCACAGTGCCCCTAGCATCTGCATGGACTAATGAATTGATTAAGCAGCGACTAGTTATTGAAATAAGAGAGTCTGAATCATTTGGACATACCGAGGTTTATTTCCAATTGATGCATACAGAAATATAGTGTTATTACTAGCATAACATATATTATTTTAGTGCTAATTGTAGGGGTCCGATGAGATCTCCAACCGTAGAGACTAATGTGGAGCATAAGATAAATGTTGAGCCTTAAAATAGTGATGTAAGCTGACAATTTTTTAAAATTTTAATTTAAGCTCATTTCATTGTAATTTTAATTTTTTTATACTTGTTCATTACAATGAAATATGTGGTTATGAAATTTTTTGTGCAAAGATAGTCAATGATCATGTGCACGTGAATTTACATGTGATAGGAAATATGACACCAATACCATGATGCAGAACGAGCAATCGACCAATATCAAAGGGGCATACAATAGCAGTTGGGAATAATGTGTGGCCTAATGCAGAAGTTAGGAGCTCGAAGACAGTGGGGTCAATTCAAATGCCGCTGGTCACTTTGGCTATGCACCAGCAGACAATCCCACAATCGAGGACCATGCATTTCCTAGCGAAGGGGACATGTCTTGGCATGGTGCAGACCATGTGATAGATTCACCAAATCGCATTGTCGCCCCTGACTTTGAGTTGCAACCCAGTGTACCCATTCATGTACTAAGTGGTAAAATTTATGCAAACATCCATATGGTAGTCATCCCAACCCAATGATATAGTATACCTTTCTGCTGACTATTGCTAAATCCCATATTGCAGATGGTGAAGAACAAGATGAAGCTAATGTAATGCTATTGAGTGTTTTTATTATAGCCCCCACAAACAAGATCATGCGGAGACACCAAGTGCGTCGAATGGCTCCAAACCTCTTGTTCCCATTCATATCCTAATCACAAACCAGACAATCTTCCATAAGAATGAACCTAAAAAAAGTAGTTGCATTTGTCTTTGTAGGGGATTTAAATGCTAGGTAACATACTTCAAACACACTCCTCTCATTGTATGAAAGTGAGAAAACAAAAACTAAATTGTATGTGTTTTTGACAGTGAGGAACTAGTGGCAATGCATGACACTATCTTAACCAGAGGCAATTTAGGATGCTTCAAAGGGAATGGCTGGATAGGGAACGACGTGCATATGACTTCTTATCCCTTTATATGCATTAGTTTAAGTTTGAAAATTAAATTGTGGTTCTGACTATTTAGTTTCTTACACTTTTATGATGTACGAAATCAGGTTGTCGATGCCTATTGTAGATTGTTGTAGTATGAACATGAATCGAAGATGAAATTGTTTCTATCGCCCTACATAGTTGTAACAATGATTGATCCATTAAATCATTGCTTAACTTTAATTTGTAACTTGAACCATTCTTTAGCTATAATTAAAAATCTAAAGTTATCCCATATTTGATATGCAGAAAATGGTCATCCACTCCTAGGGAAAACACTTAGTGAGGGAGGTAGTGATAGGACAATTTAAGCCACATTTGTATCCCATGGATATTCCATATGGGAATGTGAACGAGGTGTAATGCAGTGTTTTATGATTGTAATTCATTTTAGTTGCATGAAGGTCCATTATCTAGATGTATGTTTAATGGCAATCCATTGGTGGAGGTTTTCTTACCGGTTCTTATAAAGAACCATTGGACACTCTATGTATATGACCTACACAACAAGATAATCCAATTGCTAGATTCCTGGCCTGGTAGGAAGAAGACCACTTTGAGTGGAATACAACAAAATCTGGTAAACTAACAAGTAACAACTAATAATTTGTTAGGTTTGTCTTCCCAAAGAAGTTTCAATTGTTAAATTAAAAATGTTTTAGGCTAAGGTTGTCATATGGCTCGCTACACATAAGAAAAAGGTACCACCTTATGAATTGAGGAATGAATTGAGGACATTCAATTTCCTGACGCCAGATGTACCACCCCAACCTAATGAGTGAGTGTTTACTTTGTAGTCCAGGTTTATGTTCAAATGGATTGCAACTTATTTTAAGTTCCTTTGTTATTTATAATTCCACACTTAATAACGTCTTGATCATAATATTGTGGTAGGCATGATTGTAGAGTGTTTTTTATGAAATTCATGGAGTCTTGGTCAATGGGAGGGGTTCTCCAAATCAATCGATGTGGTACGTAGAAAGAACTATGTATTATCATCTCATTAATGTTAAAATAGTTAGAAAAGACTAAATTAATTCATTTGCTGATTTTTTGCTATAAACTTGAATGAATGCAGGAAAAGTTGAAACATTATAGATTGAAGATTATGGGGAGTTTGTTGTTTTCACAACAGAATGCACACCGATAGCGTTTCATGAGGGATTAATGGGGACTGTACTTTTTAATGACACCGTATAAATTTGATTTGGTTGTAATTTATGTTAGACAAATGTAGTTGTGTAAATGTTTTTGTATGGTGTCCATTCTGTAATTGAACAATGGTAGTATGGGATAAGTAGGAAGTCGAAATGTTTTTGGAGACAATAACAACAATAATTAAGTTGATTGCACAACTGAACAATGACACTATGGGAGAACAAGTCATAAAGCAATATGGCAAATACAGGAGAATGGAAAGAAATTGCACACATTAGTTATGTTGAAAGTGACAGTTGCACTTTTTTATGTAATAAGAAAGTTTTTTAGTTAAGCTGATTGTCATTGCACTCGATTTGTATAGGGACAATTAAAACCTTCGTTTTTTATTGTAAATGTATGTTCATTGTTACAGGAACTAATGTAATTGGAATTATACATAGATTTTCAGTGGTTTATTTTAGAATCCATAATAGGCTACGTTAGGTGTTTGGACTATAATATAAAATGTTTTATTATTTATTATTAGACTCATGTTATGTCATTGTATTGCATTTGTATTTATGATTTATGAAAGTTTTAGTTCATATTGTATATCAACTTTTTGAAGCTTTTGCAATGTGATTGATCATTGTTAGTGCAAAAGTACATGTAATGGCGGTAGCATATTAGGTACATTGTGATGAAGTGTATAACCAATAGCAAGGAAAGAGGAATTTAAATTGAGAAATGCTTGTTTTTTGTTATCAAAACAAAAAAGATAAGGCAAGTTGAAGAAAGTGAAGATATAGAATTGAAGCAGTGGCCTTGGCTTGGCCATTGCTGAGGTCCTTTCCTTCCTTGTGTAGTGAAATAGTATTAATTATTGGGGAGAATATATTTAATGAAACTATAGATGTTGGACTCTCAAATCTCAATTGTAAATTGCTTAGCATCTTCTCGGGATTGTAATTTTCCTTCTACTTGACTGGCAAATCCTATAACAAGGTCGGCTTAAGCATATGTACTCATCCAATGTTAGAGCTTTCCCTTTCATGTAACAACTGTGATTCTTTTTTCATACAGTAATAAAGTTCTTCTTAACATATAGTTCTTCATATTGTAACAACACTGTAGCAATGCTTCAAGGATTGTAGTTATCAAGTTGTAATTATCCAACATAATAATTTAAGATTGAAGAGGTATTACATCTAGATATTGGATCGTTTGCATTCCAATTAATATGATTAAAAAAACTCCAATTTGGTAGGGCAAGAATTACTATAAATTGTAGTTTCACATGACATAGAACTTGTTACATGGAAGGACATAAATAGTATAACTCGAATCTAATCAGACATGTATTCGGGTATGCGCACAATGTTTTCAAACTCTGCCATTGACATATCCTGACCATTGTCTTGTGCAAATTGAATGCAAATGTGCAATAATGACTCACAAGCTCTATGATGCATCATGGAAAGTGAGTGGACACATCAGCTAGAGGAATCAATGAATTTAGTCCAACAACTTACTATTTTAGGTGTATGTGTACCACGTAGAAAGTCGTTGTTTGTTCGTCGATGCAATCACATTAGTTTATCAGAAGCACTTAATAAGATAAAGGAGGAAAACAATTGGATGGAAATTCAAATTAATGATAATTATCCAACAACTTAAGTAAGCGAATGCCTGATAATTAATGATCAACTTTGTTGTTAATGTTCCATTATTAGCTGACCACCCCATCATATAACATTCAAATTAGTGTGACATCTTGTTAGTCTTACAATCAATTTTAAATAGCAGTCACATATTACATGTCATGGCATATCGAATGTATTCCTTTTGAACACACTATAGGTGGAGTACAATTTGGTTAGGAAAAATTAATAAATATTTTTTTTAAATTTACTAATGATTCACATTTTGTCACATTTTTCGAATATGTCTTAGGCAAATTAAATAATAATAATGATAATATTTTGCATATCATAACAAACCAAATCGAATATATTCGTTCTGAAGATCTTTTGGAATTACCCAATAGGACGTTATAATGTATGTGAAGAACACTTTAGTCATAGGATATTATTAACTTTTACGAATGACTGAAAGCGATGGGTCACGAAAACACTATTTATCTGAAAATTAACTTGACAATGACACTTTTATCAAACATACGTATTTATATTTAAAACTTTCATATAGGTCTTGTACTTTTTATCTATATTATAGATAGACTCTCTTGCCAATAATATGACTAGGCCCTCTAACCAATCTTCAAACTATATAAATGGTATAACCTCAACTTAAACATTATATGCGAGTTCAAAGCACTGTGTAAGGAACCTTGATTCCAAACATATATCAACCATAGTGTCCAGGTATGTTTGAAGGCATAAATTTTATATTCAATTTATTCAGTTAAGCATATTATCAAAGTTTTAAGCAAATATGAAAGAAAGGCTTCATGAATAGATTGTTTATTTGGTTGCATCAGTATAAACAAATACATGGCAAATGAAGACAAAATCTACATTGTTTTTGTTAGAAGGAGGTCAGGTGTATACACAACTTGGTTTGAATGTCAAGTTCAAGTCATTGGTTACAAGGGTAACATTTATAAATCGTACAAAACTCATCGTGAAGCTGTATTGGCATGGGTGATGTATGAGCCTCGAAGGAAAAAACCTGATGCACCTATTGAATCTGCCGAGTATGTAGAGGGTAACCAAGTTATTGGCCAATTGGTAGATGACCAAGTATTAAAGAAGACTGTAGATCGAAAACAAAATTTTCTTGCTTCTTTTGTCCTCGGATGTGTTGTAACATTCACGATTATGTTTTTCGTTCAAAAGTTCTTTTAGATATGCTCAAATGTGGTGATACTAAGCAACATGTTGTACTTATATTACATGTCTTCAATGCAATGGTACTCTGACAATTCATTCTTCATTATTTATTTCAGTTTTAAAACAATACTAAAACAACATAAAAAAAAAAATCAGAAGTTACAAATTGTAGATGATGAAATTTAAAGGGGAAATGAGTGAGCGAGTTCTTCAAAATTCTTTAAAATCCTTCAAGATAGGCTATCTTGTACACCTTTGTACAATTAGCACACGTACCTTGTACACTTAGTGTAAAAGCCTTATACAGTTACACATTTATGTACACCTATAATGCAATGTGTGCATATAGATGGTTAACTATGTTTCTATTGTCATGGCCCAGGAAAAGAGGTAAAAAAATGAAATCGAACCCAACCATGTATCCCTAATCATCATTTATGAATACAAAGTGATGGAATGAATGTATATGAGGTCAAATAAATGCATGGACTACATGTGATCAAGACATGTGTGAGGAATGTCTATTATCTCATGCTTGGAAAAGGGAAATGAGTGAGTTAGTTCCTTAAAATTAGTTGAAATCATTCAAGATAGGTACCCTTGTATACCTGTGTATAGTTACCATATAGTGAATCCATATGGGTGGGGGAACCATGTTCCAATGTCATGACTGACCAAATTTTTAACAAATATGATGTCAAATTACGGTTCTATTCACCATTACTTTGGTAAGTAACATGATGAACATGTACGAACTCACAAAAAATTAATGGGATGAGTGTTTGATCAAGTAATGTATGTGATGAATGTCCTTCATCGTTGGAAAATGGAAATAACCAAGTGAGTTCTTCATATACCTTTCGAATCGTTAGAGATAGCTACCTTGTGCACTCTTGTACAGTTAGCACATGAACCTTGTACACTTAATGTAAATGCCTTGTACAATTGCACATTTAGATGCGCCCATAATGCAATGTGTCCATATGGGTAGGTTAACTAGGTTTCCTTTGTCATGGCTCAGGAAAAGAGGTAAAAACAATGAAATTGAACCCAACCATGTATCCCTAATCACCATTTATGAATACAAGGTGATGAAATGAAGATGTATGAGGTCAAATAAATGCATGGCTTGCAGTGATCAACCAATATGTGTGAGGCATGTATCTTATCCTTCGAAAAGGGAAATGACCAAGGGAGTTCCTCAAAATCATTTGAAATCCTTCAAGATAGGTACCCTTATACACCTTTGTATAGTTAGTACATTTGTCTTGTACACTTTGTGTAAATGCCTTGTACAGTGGCATAATTTCAACATAGCTACAATTGAACGTGTGCATATGGGTGGGTTAACCATGTTCCAATGTCATGCCTGAGGGAAAATGAGGAAAATTAAACCTAAATTATCTTAGTATTTATCATTAGTGCGGTAGCTCATCCAATGACCATCTACGCGGTAAAAAAAAAAAAAAAAAATTGAATGGGATGAGTGCGTGATCAAGGAATGTTTCTAAGGAATGTCCCTCATCCATACAAAAAGGAAATGACCAAGCCAGTTTTTTTATAAAAAAAAAAATTGAAATCCTTCAACAAAGGTACCCTTGTACAACCTTGTACAACTATCATATTTTTATTGTACACTTAATGCAAATACCTTGTACAGTCCTAAAAATTTGATATAGATTAGTGAATGAGGAAAATTGAAGTCTAAATTTGTTCTCTAACTATTAGTCCACGATTATTACACAATAATCATACAAATAGATCAATGAATGATGCAAATTAAAAACCCTTCTACTGACTTCCTACATGGACAACATTTGCTACTAAAAAACAATTTTCCCTATTATTATTCTCCTACTCAAGCATGAAGGAGTTTCAATTATACAATTAATGGGGGCCCAAACATAAAGAATTTTAACAAATATGGATGTCACAATTCATTCCTAAACCTAATAAAAACACCCTCAATCCTCCACAAACCTAGATTCCAATTCTAGAAACTATACTAACTCGAAAACCACTTCATTAGATGGAACATATTTTCATGTTCAAAGTAGGTCGTTGGGCATATATGCTACTACCATGCTACAACGGCTTCAGATCTTGAAGGGAATGCTTGCTTTTGAGATTTGTTTTACCCGAAGGAATTGTGGAAGAATTACATGATCTTCACAGAGTCTTCTTCCCTAGAGTTCACCCTCTCTCTCCAAGAAACATACCCAAATTCTCTCTCTGAATTTATTTTATTGGACAATAGACCTAAGTCATAGCCACGTACACATTTTAAAGAGATTCGACATGACAACTTCAATTGACCACATGTGAAACCCAAATTTTACAAACATCTTATATGGAAATTTGAAGGGTATATTTGTCTCTTGATATTTTATATCCTTCCTCTCCATTATGCAACTTATATGGCCTAAAGGTTAATTATGCATTGAAAATGATTGTGTGAGTTTTTCAAAAGCATTTGAAATCCTTCAAGATAGGTAACCTTGTACACACTTGTATAGTTAACACATTTGCCTTGTACACTTAGTGTAAATGCCTTGTACAATCATGAAATCCCATATAGGTACAACCAAACGAGTGCATATGGGTGGTTAAACAATGTTTCCATTCTCATAGATTAGGGAAAAGAAGGAAAAAGTTTACTCTCATTTTGGTTCATATTCATCATTAGTGGGGGAGCTAATGGAATGAATTAACATAGTAGACATCAAATAAAATGCATTTAATGAGTGTGTGGTCAAGCAATGTGTGTGAGAAATGTCCCCCATGATTGGAAAACGTAAATAAGTAAGTTTTTCAAAATCACTTGAAATCCCTTAAGATAGACACCCTTGTATTCCCTTATACATTTAGTACATTTTCCTTGTACACTGTGTAAATGACTTGTACAGTTGCAAAAATTCGACATAGCTACAACTAAACGAATGCATATGGGTAGGTTAACCATATTCCAATGTCATGGCTGAGGTAAAAGGGGGAAAATGAAACCCAATTTAGGTCCCTATTCATCGTTAGTGCGCTAACTCGTCCAATGAATGTGTACGAAGGGAAATAAGGAATGCCCCCTTTAGAAAAAGGAAATGAGAAAGCCGTTTTTTCAAAAGCATTTGAAATCCTTAAAGATAGGTAGTCTTATGCACACTTGTATAGTTATCACATTTGCCTTGTACACTTAGTGTAAATGCCTTGTACAGTTACGAAATCCCACATAGGTACAACCAAACGAGTGCATATGGGTGGGTAAACAATGTTTCCATTCTCATGGATTAGAGAAAATGAGGAAAAAGTTTACCCTCATTTTGGTTCATATTCATCATTAATGGGGGAACTAATAGAATGAATTAACATAGTAGACATCAAATAAAATGCATGCATTGAGTGTGTGGTCAAGTAATGTGTGTGAGAAATGTCCCCCACAATTGGAAAAAGTAAATGAGTGAGTTCTTCAAAATCACTTGAAATCCCTTAAGATAGACACCCTTGTATATTTAGTACGTTTTCCTTATACACTTTGTGTAAATGCCTTATACAATTGCAAAAATTCGACATAGCTACAACTGAACGAGTGCATATGAGTGGGTTAACCACATTTTAATGTCATGACTGAGCAAAAAGGGGGAGAAATGAAACCCAATTTAGGTCCCTATTCATCATTAGTGCGCTAGCTCATCCATTGAATGTGTACGAAGGGAAATGAGGAATGTCCACCTTAGAAAAAGGAAATGAGCAAGCCATTTTTTCAAAAGGATTTTAAATCTTCAACATAGGTACAATAAGAACATTTGTCTTATACACTTAGTGTAAATGCCTTGTATAGTGGCAAAAATTTTACATAGCTACAACTAAAAGCGTGCATATAGGTGGGCTACCATGTTCCAATGTGATGCCTAAGGGAAAAGGGGGAAATGAAACCCAATATAGGTTCCTATTCATCATTAGTGTGGTAGGTCATCCAATGAACATGTATGAAGTAATAAAATTGAATGGAATGAGTGCATGATCAAGGAATGTGTGTGAGGGAATGTCTCTCATCCTTTCAAAATGGAAATAATCTTAAAAGGATTTCAAATCCTTCAACATAGGTACCTTTGTATACCCTTGTATAATAAGCACATGTACGTTGTACACTTAGTGTAAATGTCTTGTACAGAGAAAGAAATTCCATACAACTACTAGTGAATGTCTGCTCATACATAGGTTAATCATGTTTGCAATATTTTGGTTCATAAAATAAGGAAAAACTGAAGTATCAATTTGTTCCCTAACTACTAGTCATCATATTATTAATCTTCTACTCAAACATAGAGGAGTTTCAATCATATAATTAATGGGGTTGTGCTTTGGATCATAGCATAATAATTTTCATAAATATGAATGTCAAAATGCATCCGTAAACCTAATAAAAATACACTCAATCCTCCATCTACCTAGGTTCGAATTCTAGAAAATATACTTATCCCATAATTCTACTCTAAAAAGGAATATACCCTATTTAGCATATTTTCATCTTCACAAGAGGTTATTGGGCCAATGCTATCATCAGGATCACAGTTGTAGTCGCTTTATATTTTCATCAGAGTTCTTCATTTTCTCCGTTTCTTGTGGTAGACCAACTTCTCTACTTTCAAGATATGTTTGATCTAAAGGTAGCTATTCTAGAGGAATTGCATCATCACTAGAGAATCTTCTTCCCTAAAGCTCACCATCTAGACGATACCCAATTCTTCTCTTTGGACGATAGACCTAACAAGCATATTCTAAAGTGAAAATTTTTAAGATAGGTGAAATGACATTTTTTAGGAGATCATTTCCATAAGATTCACTGTAAGTTTCTTGAATTTACTTATGTTGTGCTACATTCCTATGAGCCAAGATGGATGTGATCAAAGCCTCATTTGTCCCCCACCCTACATCCAAAAATGCTTTGTTATTAAGTTCAAAAAATTTTTAAACAGCCTAACATGAGATCAAAACGGTTGTCTTTCCTAAAACCCTGTACTGACCCAGTAAACAAAGATCCAACACATCATCAAAGGAACCAACATGATCAAATCAAAATGTGAGAAAAGAATTCAGACCCCCTATCATTTGGATTTGGGAATGATGATGATAAAATACCTGCAAAGGCTTTTCTGAGTTGGTCACAATCCTCGACTGCTGAAGGAACCGATCGGGGGACAATCACAGTCGACATCGTCTATGAGTATGCTATTTACGGAGGGAGAGAAAGGGATGGGGGTGGTGACCCTTATGGCCTTTATTTCAGATTTTTAAGATAGGTGACATGGCATTTTAAGTTTACCACCTATGAAACCCATTATTTTACAACCATTTGAGTTAGAAATTTGAAGGGTATATTGGTTTCTTAATATCTTACATCCTTCCCATCAATTATGTAAGTTATATGGACCAAAGCTTAATTTTTGGGCCTAGCTAGTTCCAAAACACAATTGTCCCATAAATAAAATAAAACATTAACAAATAAAACTTCATAAGTAGAAGATGACCTTTTATATATCACTACAATTAGTTCCTTAGAAGAGGGAACATGTAAAATTTAATAAATAAATTAATTTAAAGTTTGTACAATATCAATGTAATAAGAACTTATAGACTCTTAAACTTGTGCATTGCCTTTGCCAAAAAAATCAAGCTTTCATGATGTTTTGTTAAAAATTTGCTTCTCATTTTTTATCAATTTAAATTTTTTTCTTTTCCTTTAAATTTCTATGTTTTATCTATCAATATTTCTTTTTAAATTTTAAAGAGGGTGATTTATTATTTTTATTTTAGTTGCATACTTAAATCTATCATTATTGTCAAGTATGTAACTTGAAAATAAAAAAATTAATTAGAAAATTTTCGGAATAGTATAAACTCAAACCAACATGTTTGAAATGATGAGGGTTTAATCAACATGCCCTAAAAAAAATAGGTTTGATTGAAGTCCATAATAAATACACAACCATTACAATAGGGATCCATCCTTCTAAGCTTCTTTTCTTTTGTTCATTGTCCCTTTTTATCTCTTATTTTCAAATCAAGCATGGAGTGTTGACTAAAAATGTATTAGCCATAAATTTTTTCTTTTATTTTTTTTACACCCAATTTCTCACCATCCAAACATAGTAAAAAAAATAAGCAAAAAAAAATGAAACAAAAGATAATAGAAAAATAATAAAAATTTTCTCCCCTTTCCACTTTAAGCCATTGAATATAAGTGTTCGAACCTATTGAAACCTAAAATAATAAATTAAAAGAAACAAATTTAAAACTCCAATGGGTTCATAGAGTAAAATAATAAATTAAGGAACTTGATGTTCTTTTTGTGTGCTGAAAGTTATGTTTTACGATCCTCATTTTCTAGGTGTTCGCTTTTGCGGGAATTTATGATTATATGATCTGAAAAAGGAAAAATTTTGAAAAATGCATGGTCATTTACAGATCACATATTAAATATTGTGATTTAAATTTTCAAAGCACCAAAATTCTTGTTCTTCCAAAGTTAGAATTTGAATATTATATATCCTTACCTAGAATTCAAAATTAGTTGTATTCTTCGAGATATACCATTGAAACTTGAAATTGAAAATTTGCAATCAACATTGGCATATATATATATATATATATATATATGAATCAAGTTGGTTTGGTGTTGTAACCTACTAACCTTAGCTTGAGTCCAATGCTTTCGATAAGTGTAGCCCTTAGTTACTCTAAAGGGACCACTCTACCAGGTGTAGATGTTGATGGTGTTTTTCTTGATAGCTTTGTAAGTCGTATCAAGAACACTTCAATACATATGCCTGAAGCAATTTTTTTTGTTTATCAATAGATGGCTGTCATAGGAGAAATAGCATCATAGGAGAGAGGATCAATAGGAACCAGTGATTCACCATAAAATGCAACTTGTTATGGTTCATAACTAAAATGATCTAACATGAACATTGATATGGTTAATTTTGATCATTCAAAACCCCCATGATTATACCAATTCAACCATATTGACTTCTATGAGATAAACATGAAATAAAGCATAAATAAAATGCCTGCTACACCTAATTAGACCTGTAAAAGTAGGTCAAAAGATAACAACTGGCATAACTGATCTCTTGGGCATTCACTTCAATGTTGAAAAGCATCGAAGGCCAGAAAAGTTATTAAGCTGCCCAAATAAGCCATGTTGTGGTGATTGCCATTGATAATTCTTATGGTATTTGTCTTTCAACTTAAGAAAAAGGTTGACTTATAATTCTTGGTATATTCTTATTTGAAATGGGTTATTTTGTTGGACTTGATTTGGCAACAATAAATGAAAAACCTTGGAAGGCTGAATTATTCCCCACTAAATTAGTACATTATGAACTTCTCTTTTCGAATATATAATGTCAGACTCTAAAAAGATAAAAATTTTCAAGATTATTACATAGGGAATTGCATTTAAGCACACCTTATAGGATTTAATACACCTAATTATGCTTTATGCATAGTTTCAAATCATTTCTAGGAAGTTGTTTGTGGTCATTTAGATGACTGCTTTCAAAAATAAAAATGGGTAAGTGATCTCTTACATAATGCTTTGATTCCTTGGACCTTTGTGCTTAAAATGTGGTTTGAGAAGGGTTTGATCTAAAATGGTCAAACATAAAGAATCCCAAACAAGTTTAGACTCAAAGAAAGAGAAAAAAATAGTGAGTTGATTTATTTATGTGTGGAAGAAGTCTTCCAATTGGTTTATAACACAATATCCTCCTATAATGTCCAAATTGTATTGGTTGTCCATTCTATACACTATTCTCTTTATAACAACCTTATATATTCCAAGCCTTTGCAAGACATCCTTAGCTCTCCAAAGGCTTCTTCACTTTCCCAACCAACGCCTTCACATCTCTCTTTATCTTATCAAGTCTTCTACCGTATGTTTCTTGCTTCATACATAAACATTTATTTGTTAGTAACACAAAGTGGGCCATATAAGTACAATTAACATGTTACCAATATTCATGATCCACATAGTCACTTATCAATCACTGCACATAATCATAGTCCCGAATGGTAGGTTAGCAGAAAACTCCATTCATGCAGTCTCATTAATGGATTGAAATATCAGTAAACACTGATATATCAGTACTTGGATTTTACGAATATATCGGAAATATCAATGAGACAAAAATTATCCAAAATTGATGGGAATGCTTAGAAAAATCCAAAGAATGATAAAATAAACAAGAATATTCATGTTAAGGTTATTTTATAAGTGTAATTGACATAAATATGGTCAAAGAAAAAAAATATCAGTAAACAGTTAACGATACTTGGATTTTAAGAATAGAAAATATGAATTTTGGATTTGTACACTTAGAAAGTTAGAATTGAGTTAAGAAATATTTGATTTTATTAAATGAAAACAATTTACACATAAACATAATACATATGACATTGCAATAGTCCTTAATACCAAAATGAAGATCGATGTGGTTCCATCATATTGTTAAATGAAGGAAGCCCATCTTGTTGAAGACAACATTCATACCAAGACATGGAGTTTCGATAGTATTGATTAGTACAACAATGTCAAGCATAAATGAGATAAATATAAAAAATAGTTAAAAATAAAATGATAATATAGATTTAAAATAAAAAATAAATTAAAAATGAATAATTAAAAAATAAAAAAGGATAAATATATATTTAAAAAAAAACTTTAAAAAAAATCTCTGATATTTCCCCGATATATTGCCGATGTATCCAATATATTCGTCGATATATCACCGATATATCTCTGATATTTTGACAAGCTTCCTCCGCTGCTCCGCGCATCGCTTCACGCTTGATTTTTTTGTCGATTTATTGGTTCCAAATCGATATATCGTCGATTTTACCGATTTTTTTGTCGATATTCCTCCCGTTCGATAATTGGTGTTGAATTTTGTTTGATGTCGCCTGATATCCAATATATTGGTGAAATATCACTGATAAAATCCGATTTTTCAATCCATGGTCTCATCCCACTTGTCTTGAGTGACTTGTCACTTTACAGTCATTATGGAACATTAAATGTATGTACTAGCTACATATCTTGAAAGTCTTACCTCCATTACCACTTAAACCACTTATTCAGTTTGGTTTCCATCACATCTCTCATCAACTCTCATTCATTCCCATTTACACCTCCTATTAAGAAATAAGATGTGTACCCAAACCATCACTAATTAAGTAATTTAGTTGTTCTACAAGAGATATAAGAAAATAAGAAAGTTTTTTTTCTTTTCTTTTTTCAAAAAAGAAACTTTATAAAAAAAAGGAATGTATAATTTTAGAAAAAAGAAATTATATATATATATATATATATATATATATATTGAAATTTGCTTAAAGTATTTTTTTTTTTAAATTTCTAGAAGTTATTTAACTCTTAAAAAATTTGAGTGCAGAAAGCTAGATAAGAAATGTTGAGAAATAAAGCTATTAATAGAATTTAAAATAAGAACTGTTGAGAAATTTTTGCTTATTTCCCTTTTTTGTTTGTTTGTTTTTATGTGGATCGGCTTGTAGAGATTTAAAGATCTTATGATAAGGAGTAGTCAATGGTATTGAATTGATGTGTATTCTAACTTTGAATTTGAAGGATGAGATGAATGATAAAATAGAGATTTAAAGATCTTATGATAATGAGCAATCAATAGTATTGAATTGATGTATATTCAACTTTGAATTTGAAGGATGTGATGAATAATAAAATCTAAATTATTGCATGAAAGTATAAATATAAAGGAATATGATACAAATAAATAAACTTAAAATAAAAATAGGATCATAATATAAAACAATAAGACTACAAAATAATGAAACCTGATTAGAAAACAATAAAATCAAAATGAAATGTGTGGCAACTATGGAAAAGTTGCTCAACTATAATATCATAAATACATGTAATAATTCTCTTTATGATATTTAGGATATGATAAAATATGTTTTTTCTTTACTCATTTCTTTTTTTAGTCATTTTATTAAGAAAAATGCTAAGATATTGTAGTGGTATTTCTCGAAATCCAAATCTAGACTATTAAATACATATGATAAGATTTGAATTGTTAAACAATGGTACAAATAAATAAAATTAAGGTATTAAAATATAAATAAATGAGAATAAAGAATAAGCAATATGACTTAAAAACGTATATATTATACTTATGAAATATATATATATATATATTTCAATTACCTCCCTTAAAGTTTTAGGTAAATACAACTAACCCTAATTGATTTGAAAATTTGTCAAATATCTCACTTATTTTGAATTAGGGGGAAAATGTGTGAAAATATCAAATAAGAAGAATAAGATAGGTATGTCATAAAATTTAAAACCAATAGAAATTAGGTGTAAAACCAATAAAAATTAGATGTATTTAACCAAAATTTCAAGAGCGGTTAATGAAATTAACCTTATATATTTTTGTACTGTAGGTAAACCTTTTTATTAAATGGTTGGAGGCGATAGAGGCTGCATTAATTTATAAAATAGAAAGGGTTTTTCCAAAAAACATAAGAAGTATATAGTGTAGGCTTCTTTGCTTTCTTCAAAAACTTTAATTTAATAATTTTTAATCTTTCTATTAGTAATTATATTAACATAATTACTCTAATTTAAAACCAAATTCATTTAAATAAAGATTAATTTCATTGAAACCCCCTAAGGTTTGGTGTAAATATATTCTATCACCAATGGTTTTAAATTTCGTCAATTAATATCCCTAAAAAGATTTTAATTAAGTAAAAATATTTTAGATTAGAGTGTTGAACCGTTTTTTAAAAATAAAATTTTATTTTTAAAAAATTAAAATTTATATATGAAATACATTTATAAGGATGTTAATTGATAAAATTGAAACCTATGATAATTTAGAATGTTTATACTAAATGGGCTATCAACGAAATTAACCCTTTAAATAAAAAGAAAAACCTAAAAGTAATTAACTTTAAGAACTTCAGACCAATTTCACAAAAGGCTAACCGATATTGTTATTGATGGCAATTTTAGACCAAATTAACAGAAAGTCCTTAAATCAAAGATTGTGAAACTTAAGCTAATCCAAATTCGAAAAAGTAAAAAATAAAAAAACCATTTTTCGATGAACCAGTTTTTGAAGACTTGCAGTTAGGTATCATTTCCATGCAATGGTAAATGTACATGCCCAGTACCACTGACTCAGTCATCCCTTCCAGTTTAAAGTTCCAATAAATACAAAATCAACAAAATCTTTTTCTTAGCTTTCCAATAAAGCTGTTTAAATCCACTCCAGTCAAATGTGATAAGGCCTGATATGTCCTTCCAGCTTAAAGTTCCAATAAATCGTTGTGTGTTGGGAGGACAAAATCAATTTCTTGGTTTCCAATACGGCTCTTCAACTTCACTCCAGTCGATTCTGAAATTGCCTATGTGTCCACAAGTGTGACTCTTTCCTATTACATCTTCTTCTCGTTTCTGGGAATGAGGAAAATTTGTTGTTAGTAGTATATATTAATTGGTGTCTAGATTGAAAGTAACCTTTCATCATGTCGGAGGTTGCAACGCGGTGGATTATGAGGTAACCTTCAGAAAATGCATCTTCTTTTACATTTTCTTTTTGTTTATAAGTTTTTGTCTTGTTCATGTTACGATGTTTACCAACCAAAAATACCCTCAGGTGTTTTCTCCATTTTTAGTAAGCCCATATGAATTTCTCAAGGAAAAAGAAATTGGCCTTCTTCCAGGCAGCCATGATGCCGAAACAAAATTAAACACCCATAAGGAATCACAATTCTAATCCCTAAACAATGGTGTGGTAAATGGGACGGTGTGATGTGTGAAAATGGACGTTCCGTATAAAAACTTGTGGAGGAAGTGATGATTTCAAGGAATAGTTAGTACTATCTTAACTATTAACCACCTGCTTATTCTTGCCGGGAGAATTGTGTTTTTAACCCAATTAGGTTTGGTAATTGAGCTAAGGTCCTCCTTTCACTCATAATTAAACTCAAAACCCAATAAAATAGTAGAAATTGAGAGAAAGGATATTATCTTTTGATAATCCCTAAAATACCCTTAACTTTTAAATAAAAAAACTAGTTCACCCTATCTTCCTCATTCTCATCCTCTCTTTTAACTCTTTTATCCTTCTCTCACCTATTTATTAGTGGGATTAAGTTGAATCATTTCTCAATTATTTTTATCCATTAAATTAAATATAAAAGATAAATGGCTAAAAATGATTATTGTCAAATACATTTTTGAAGTAAATAACTTTTAAATACCTAATCAAATATTTTTTTTTCAAACTTACATAATATATAATAAATATTCTTTTTTATTTCAAACTTATATTATTTCTTATATATATTAGACAATTTTTAAACACCTCATAAAATATTAGTATTCTTTATTTGTTCTAGCTTACAAATTAGACATCAAATATTTTTTTTTCAAACTTATATAATATATATAATAAATAATTTTTAAATACCTTAGCATTTTTTTTTTGTTTCTTGCTTACAAAATAATAAATATGTTGTATATTATTTCTCATATACATTAAATAATTTTTAAATACCTCATAAAATATTATCATTATTATTATTATTATTTCTAACTTGCAAATTAGACACATGATTGTGGACCCCCATTTCGGCTCAATGTGTTTCCCACTCGATGGCGAGCTCGATTTTGATTCGAAAAATTATGATTTTTATTGATTATTTGAAAATGACTCGGAGTCGCCACTTATTTTTGTTTTATTTTTGAAAGGGTAAACAAAATAAGAAAGAAAAACCCTAAGTGTGACTCCTTATTTTGGAAAAGGTGGTCTGTGAAAAACCGGATCGGGTTCAGGGGTCAGGTTACTTATCGGGAAGGTACGGTAGAGACCGTAGCACCCCTCTAAGTCCCTAAAGTCGGGTCTCTACTAATCAAATGAAGCAATCATGGCAATTGATGAGGGAATCAATGAATACTCAGAGTGATCATGCACATGTGAGAATCTAAACATGCGTACAAAAAAAATGACCCGAGCGGATGTAGATGCGTACCTGGGTAGCGATCCATAAAGCGCTATCAAGAAGTGAGGTTAGTGCACAATTAAGGAATAGTTTCGAGCATGCCATAGAGCAGAATAAATAAATCATGTATGATAACCAAGTCAATCAATCAGATCAATCAACCGATCATAAGATCATGTATGTGGGGTCCCCACCAAAGCCCAATTATTTTTGCATGGACCAAATCCGTAAATTCCATTATTCAGAATTACAAAATTTGATTCTTTGCTTATTTCAAAACATTTTTAAAACAGAGGAGGTGTGAAAATGCTTGCCAGAAAGAAAGATGACAGCAAAATTTTATTGGAAATGGGACTCTTGGGTGATCTTAAAAATTCTAAGGAGGAAAGATAAGATGTTTTGAAATGGTTTTAGAAAAGAAGTTATAAAACGAGGATCCAGACATGTCTGACGGGGGAAGTTGAATTGCCCCTCTCTCCCAATCAGGCGTCAGGCGCTGGTTGTGAGACATCCGAAGAGGGTTGAATGTCGGCCGGACAGGATTCCAGATGTGGGACATCCGGAGAAGGTGGAATGGCGGCCGGACAGGATTCCGGATGTGGGACATCCGGAGAAGGCGGAATGGCGGCTAGACAGAAATTCCGGATGTGGGACATCCGGAGAAGGTGGAATGGCGACCGGGGCAGGATTCCGGATGTGAGACACCCGGAGAAGGGAATGGCGGCCGGACAGAAATCTCCCCTGGGTGGAATGACGGCGAGGCAGGGGTTCCGGATGTGAGACATCCGGAAAAGGTGAAATGGCGGCCGGGGCAGGATTCCGGATGTGAGACATCCGGAGAAGGGAATGGCGGCCGGACAGAAATCTCTCCCGGGTGGAATGAGCTATGTTGCACGTCACAAGGGGAACCGTCTACGTGCGAGGGAGAGAGGGCTACGTGGCATTTTTTTAGGGAGGATCCCACAGGTAGGTGAAGGTTTAGAGAGAAACGGGTTTGGTGGTATGGTTAAAGGGGTGTACACATGGGTATGGTAGAACGTGGTTATGAGTAGCATGAAGGATGGGTATGGGTTGTATGGATATGGAAGCTTGGGTGAGTGGTTTTAATGGGTATGTGAAGGAGCGAAGGATAGCATGCACCCGTGAGACTCCATGTAAGTGAGGGAGTGGGATGGAGAATGAATGAGAGGAAAATGGGTGTGGTGGAGAATGCTTGATTCCTGCAAGCTCACAAATCTCCTCTCCAGAAAATGCCAAGAATAGAGGGGAAGAGCGAAGAAAAAAAGGAAAAGAACAAACAAAAAAAACTAGGAAGAAGAACAGAGCAATATATAAGGGGAGATAACACCACTAAAACCAAGCTCTACATCACGAAGACCAAAAGAGCTTTCAAAAGAGTCTGGTGGGAGGATCTCAATGAACTTAACACACAAACACAAAATACCCAACATGTAGCTCATACGGGAGAAAACAAAGATCAAATAAACAAAAGTCAAAAACAAGTTTGCCTCCTTAGGTAATCAAAGCAAACATCTCAATATCAGCAAGGAACCTAAGGCGATCCTAAAAAATAAGATAAGATAAAGTAAGAGATAATCAAACCTGACTGGTTCTTCTTCTACCTCTCTCCACCCAAAAAAAAAAAAACGCTTTCCCCCTTCCCCCATTTTTCTCTTCCTCCCCCCCTATTCACCGGTCAGCAAGCATGGCTTGCCCAACCACTCTCTCTGCAATGCTGTCACCTCCAACGATCTCTGCAGCAGCCACCTTTCCTGCACCACACCTTCTACAACCATCTTTCCTTCTCTCTCATCTGCGCCCCTTGACGGCCTGCGGGACCTCCTTCCAGGAATGTAAGGAATATGAACACTGAAGTGAAAAGAAAGTGTGAATAGTGAGTGGAATGAAGTGAACTCTACCGAAGAACCAAGGAGACCCCCATAGGGACACTAGTGAAACGCAAACTCATTCAGGCTAGCAGACGAACAACAAAGGCTCTAATCCTAAAAGAAAAACATATCTCAAAGTGCCTCTAAAGCTACACTAAGGACCTAGGCTCCCTTTAAGACGTCTCCAAAAATGACTCGAAAAACCATATCAAAGATGAGTAACGGTCGAACCACCCTGGAGTACGAGATGAATATGTGATAAGCACCGAGTAACGAAGCGAGGAAAACCGAGGACAAATGCAAAACCATGAAGGTAAGACATGCACTGCCAGTGAATATAAATGCCAGGAGCTATGACTCTGAATGACAAGACTGACTCTAAACGCTAAACTGAGAAAAATAATGGCTTTGGAAGCCAAACCAAAAAGCTAACTCTAAATGCTAAACTGAGAAAATAATAGCTCTAGAAGCCAAACCAAAAAGCTAACTCCAAACACTAAACTAGAAGGCCCATAGGTGAAAACCTACGGTGGTGATACAATAAAAAAAATACCCATAGATGCCAATCTATGGTGGTGAAACTCCCAAATGCCCACAGATAAAAAATCTATGGTGGTGATAATCCCGAAGGCCCAAAGATGAAAATCCATGGTGGTGAAATAACTAAAATGCCCATATATGAAAATCTATGGTGGTGAAAATCTGATCAAAGCCCATAGATGTCCGATCTATGGTGGTGAATCTGAAACAAATGCTCATAGATGAAAATCTATGATGGTGAAAAACTGAAACAAAGCCCATAGATGTCTGATCTATGGTGGTGATAATCTCAAAAGCCCAAGGATGAAAATCCATGGTGGTGAAATAACTGAAATAAATGCTCATAAATGAAAATCTATGATGGTGAAAAACTGAAACAAAGCCCATAGATGTCTGATCTATGGTGGTGATATAACTAAAATAAATGCTCATAGATGAAAATCTATGATGGTGAATAACTGAAACAAAGCCCATAGATGTCTGATCTATGGTGGTGAATCTGAAACAAATGCTCATAGATGAAAATCTATGATGGTGAAAAACTGGAACAAAGCCCATAGATGTCTGATCTATGGTGGTGAAAAACCGAAACAAAGGGGATGCCCTAAATAAACTGACGGTAGGGGGATGCCCTAAACGAGATGACAGTAGGGGGATGCCCTAAACGAGATGACAGTAGGGGGATGCCCTAAACGAGATGACAATAGGGGGATGCCCTAAACGAGATGACAGTAGGGGGATGCCCTAAACGAGATGACAGTAGGGGGATGACCTAAACGAGATGACAGTAGGGGGATGCCCTAAACGAGATGACAATAGGGGGATGCCCTAAAGGAAATGACAGTAGGGGGATGCCCTAAACGAAATGACAATAGGGGGATGCCCTAAACGAAATGACAGTAGGGGGATGCCCTAAACGAAATGACAGTAGGGGGATGCCCTAAACGAAATGACAGTAGGGAGATGCCCTAAACGAAATGACAGTAAGGGGATGCCCTAAACGAGATGATAGTAGGGGAATGCCCCAGGTGATAACTCATAAAGATCGAGAAATGGGTCTAACAACCATGAAATCAGCATGAGATGTGGCAAACTCAAAGATGGGGAAATGCCCCAATAGAAAAGTGCTAAAAATGGGGAATGCCCCGGTATGATGACTCACAAAGATCAAGAAATAGATTGAGCAGTGAGAAGGTACACAAAAGATCTGATAAACTCAAGAATAGGGGTATGCCCCAGTGTAAGATAGTAACCAACATAAGATACAAAATGTCACCAAACAAGACACTCTGGGATATGCTCAATGATGATGTAATGAAAAAACATATACAAAGCCTCAATGAACAAATGCTAAAACAAGTCCAAGCATCACTGAAACTATACTGACGAAGCAAAACTAAAATAATGGATCAAACAAATGCTGACCAAAACTCAAGGTCTGAAATGTAAGCAAATCAAGACACGACATGTCAAATATCAATATGAGTACATCATCACAAGTGCGTACCATCATGGGAGATGTTGATCATAATGTCCAAAAGGCATGTGAAAACTCAACCAGAAAGCTCAAGACTAGTCTACATCTTCCTCTGATCAAGAGAAAGGGATAAAGTCAGGTAAGATGATGAAATATGTAGGCTCAAAAGATGTAAGGCTCTGATAAGATGGGTGCAGGTATAACGGTGTCCAATGAAGGATGTATGGGTGCGTAACAAAGATAAGTGAATATCCAAATCAAACTAGGTATGCCGAGAAGACTGAGCCCAGGGTGTCAATGACTCCATGATCCATCGAAAGCAGCAATCATAAACACGAAATGGAGTCTCAATGTCAAAATCAGCAAGGTGGCCATGCCCCAGTGTGAATGCATCATCTCAGAATGGGTAAGCTCTCAATGCAGAATGATTTTTGGAAAGTGTGTGTCTGGCATAAACTGTCATCTCACAAAATCATCATCGATGAGTGGGCTATGCCCCAGTGTAAGCATCTCCAAATCAACCGTCAATGAGAGGAGTGCAACCAATCATACATCAACTGATCAAAATGAACTTCTGCTCCTCAAAGTCATCGTGGTAATGTGAAGAGAGTATATGACCTCCTCTAAAGAAAGAGCATGTCTCAATGTGAACTGATATCTCTAAGATCAACCGCCGATGAAAGGGTTATGCCCCAGTATAAGGTAAACCCTGAAATGAATAAACTCCGCTACATGCTCTCATAAGTGTTCGTGTCCTGATCCAATCATTTGAAAAATATGTCAACAATGATGAGAAGGTTACGCTCCTATAATCATATCAAAGAAAACATCCGGTCATATCTCGTACTCCAGTGTGAAATGAATCTAATCACCTCCAAGGAACAACTATGCCTAAAAAACCATCATGAACTGAAAGGGGTATACCCCTGTGTAAAGTACACCATATGAAATGCTCCAATCATGTCTCATGCTCCAATGTGAAAGAGGACATTTGATATCCTCCGAGGAACGAACATGGCTCAAAAATCTGTCATCGACTGAGAAGAGTATGCCTCGACATAATGGTCATCTGATAAAAAAACTCTGAGATGGTTATGCCCCCGTGTAGGGTCATACCATAACTCCTGGTCCATCACAAACAGAATGCTCCCGAATCAATCCCAAGTATCGCTCACATAAGAGCTATCAAACACAACGTGTGATGTCATGGCCTCAGGGTGGTCTTAAGACTCAGGACGTAATGAAGGCTAGGGTGATAGGGTGATAGAAATGAAGGGAAACTAGGCCCAAATACCCAATGATCAAAACCCATGCCTTCATGTATAAAATGCAACATGTACAGAAAATATCGTGAGCCATGGACCTAAAGATGCCTACTGTGAATATGATGTCGATAAGGAGACAAATGAAGCAAAACGAACTGATAATGATATGTGTAATGATGATGCGAAATGAGTATCGAACCCGATATGGGTTGCTATAAGGAGAGAATAAGACGTGAAGTGAATGAGGTGAAACACAAGTGACGATAAAAATGACAGCGAAACAATGAATATATGAAGAAAGGTGGTGATCGACTCAGATCAAACATGAAGTGAAGTCACATCAATAATGAATGTAATGATGGAAAGGACAATGACTCAGAGTCCTTAGGAGAAGGTCACTCATCTCTCTCACAAAATAGATATGACAAAGTAATACAAATAATCATGGGATCTCAGAGAGCTCGCATACGAACTCCCAATAACGAACATACTCGATAAAAATGACCCCCAGACATCAATATACATACTCAATGATCGAGAACACTGTGCACATACACACATGTGCTAATAATAATAATAATAATAATTTTATTTTATTTTTATTTTTTTTACATATATACAAATATGCGTACCCTGAACGTGAACAAATGAACCCCAAAGATGATATCAACAACAAATGGACACACTCCCAAGTGCTAAGGTAACAAACAAACTCTCTCTGACAAGATGACCTTCTCAAACTAAGGATCTCTAAACCAGTGTCCGCGAGATAGATAGTGGAAATGATGTGACTATCCTTCATGTGATGAACTGAGGGGGATCACCACTCAGGGTGAAGAGAAATATGAAACAAACAAGTAGTAGATAGGATAAGGAAGAAGAGATGAGGAACACAACCAACGAGATGAGACGAAAATGCAGAGGTGCAGTGATAGGAAAAGATAATGAGAAAAACGTGCCCCTAGGTCCAAAGCTCATGAAACTTCCCAAACAATGCATGCATACATTAAAGGGCCCCTATCCCGATGTGAAAATGTGAGCAAGGCGATAAGAAAGAAAGGCTATAATGAGCATGCGAGGCTCAATGGGCTAGCAACGGACTATGATGTCAATAAAGGTAATAAGGTATGAGCTAACCGAAATGAAGGCCACCCATCCTGCGACCACGGTCTCAGACATCATGCTATCAAGCCCTCAAATGATCAATACTAGAGATCGAAGTCCATCTGATATGACCACGTCAACCCTCTAGGATCATGCACCAACTGTACTCCAAATGCTCCATAATAATCTCAAAGATGATCCTCTCAAGGCAAAGTAAACGGTGATCTCATCAGGCACGACTGATTACTACTCAAAAAGTGCTATTTGATAGCTTGTAATTAACTCTTTTAAACACTTTTGAGTAGTAGTTATTGCCTTTTAACCCAATTAACATGTTAAGGACCCTTGCAATCAATTCTAATCAAATTGTGTTAAGTTTTGGTGTTTTGATAGTTTTTTTATCACCAAAGGAATCCAAGAATGAGGGAGAGCTGTATATAGTTCATGGCAAAGCTTTTGGAAGCTCAAATTCATGAAGAACCAAGCTTTGGAGCTCCATAGCCCTTTTCCAAAGTCGTTCAAAGTATGCAAGGAGAGAAGCAAGGAGAGAGGAAAAACAGAGTGAAGAAAACAGAGGACAGCAGCTGCAGTCTTCTTTCGCACTTTTGGAGCACTTCCCGAAGTCCATTTTCTACATTCTATATACCATTTCAAAGCTCAGGAAGTCAAGAATCCAACGCTTCAAACCGTGTACGATTTGGAGCTGAAATGAGGAAGTTACAGCCTTTGGAAGATGACTGCTCCAAGCTGAAGGAAGGATTCAGCAAAGTGTTGCGAAATCACCCTTTTGTTGCGGAATGATTTCGCAGCCTTTTTGCACAGTGCTTTGGATTTCCCTTGAATTTTCACACCGCGATGGAAGCCAAACACCACAAGATGAAAGCCAACTCCGCAGTGATGCAAAATCAGCCGTTTGCTGCGAAGAGATTTCGCAGCCCTTTTTGGATGTCTGCGAAATCTCGTAGACCTCGTTTTCACCTGCGAAATGGTCCTTAGTGCTTCCCGATATTTGTGACCGACACTTTGAGATATTTTTCTTCAGATTTTTATGTCTAAATTTCCATTTTCTCCTTGTATTCAACCACTCATGTAATTCCTTAGCTAGGAAGTATCCAAGGAAGGGTCAATTACCTTCCTATATAAACTCCCTTGCATCCACTGTAATCATGGGATGTAATATAGAAATAGATAGATAAATATATAGAATATACAGAGCCTTGCTCTGTTTTTCCTTCATTTTCATTTTCATTTTCTTGCTAGCCAAACATTCTCTGAGGATTTTTCCTTAGAAGATGAGAGGCTAGGCTCTTTGTCTCTTGGAGTGAGGAAAGCCGGGTAAGTTTCCACATGCATAATTTGGAAGTTTTGTTGTTTTAGTTTTTAATGAAGAGAAAGTGTGACCCGTTAATGGTTTTTATCTTTTTAGTTAACTTAAAACGCCTTTAAATCACCTGGGCCAACACTTGGTAAGGCAAGTGATCTCCAACCATAGAGATGCACTAGTTTACCCCTTGCGAGCCTTTGGGAGGTGACTTGAAGGTAGGATTTTCTAGAATAGCCAACACTTGGTAAGCTTTTGGACTCCAAGGAGACATCCATTAGTTATCTGTTGCGAGCTTTTGACGGGTAATCCAAGGTTAAAGATCACCTTGAATGGTAAGTGCTAGGTGAGAGGTATGAGCCATTGCAAGGTGCATCAGTGAGAGGGATTTAGTGTTTGAGCCCATTAATGGGAAGCATCTGTACAACACCGGTTGGAGAAGGAACTATATGTTAGTTCTCTAATGCGAGAAAAAGAAACAAGTGACCAGAACTCCCTTTTTGTATGAGGAATCTGAGCCTAGTGATCTAAACTCCAAGAAACATTTTTCTTTGTAAGTAAAATCAGTTACTATTTTTGGTTAGCTTAAAACCAATCCTTTTTCATTCAAACATCTTTATGTTTTCTTTTAAAGCTAACCTTGAAATGAAAAGGCACCAATTCAACTTTGAATTAACATCATTTGTGAAGTGAAAACCCATCCCAGTGAACGATCCTAGAGCCACTATGCTATAGTAGCTTTGTCTTTGCTACCCTAGTATATGGTGTAATAGGTTATAAATTTTGTTGATTAATCCCTCAATCAAGGAGCACCAGCTGGACACGAATCAGCTGAGACACCAATTGGGCACGAATCAACGACTGCCCATCACAAGTCAACTCTCATCATATAAGATCAATCTCTATACTCACGGCAAAATAAGTGACAGTCTCATCAAGCAATCGACCAATCCACTCATCGTAAGCCACTCGAAGATCATAAGATATCCCTCGCCATGCAAGAACAACCATGGGCTCAAACTCCTCATACTCTACCTGGTCGAATCAGAGAGGGGATGTGTAAAGCTAGAAAAAAAATCGAGGATGGAAAGGTCATATAATGGTCTCAAGGGTGATGCTATGCAAAGCTCATAATGGATGGATGTAGGTCAAAACAAAAGCAAGGTGTGGGAAGTGAGCAAGGTACTGCTATGATCATAAGAAGATGTGTCACAGTCTCGAACTCCCTAGGTCAAATCTCTGATCCTAGGCTAATAGGCTCAATATCCCCCATGACAGGTCAAGCCTCGAGACCACAATGTGCAAGTGAAGAGATGCCTCAAGTAAAAAAATACAACACATCATATCACAAAACACAAAGATATGTCCATAAAAGAAAATGCATCCAATGGGATAATCCGATGAGTACATCATGCAAAAGAAAGATAATAAAGACAATACTCAAAAATCGAGTTATAGTCTCTAAAAGTCAAAAGCAAAACAAGACTAAACAAATAAAAACAAAAGCAGTGACTGGTCCTGTCATCACATCTCTGGCCATAGAAGGAACAAAATCTGAGCACCACTGTACCAAGGCAAACCAATCATGAGTCAATCGCCCAAATCAATAAGATCAGGGACTACTGGTGAAGGAGCATCTGTGTGCATGGCCTGAGCTGAGGTAGGAATAGGAAACATATCAGACTGAGGATGCCCAAACGTCTCAGAATCAACAATGTCATGTATGGCATGTCGTAGAGCACTGCAACGATCAGTGTGATGTCCTACTGACTGATGGTACGTACAATATAAATCAAGCAAAAACTATGAAGGCACAGAATCTGGAAGTGCCCTAGGAGCCAGAGGAGCCAAAAATCCCATGGCCTGGAACGTCTCAAAAACTCTGCTTAGGGGTGTGCTCAAATATGAAAAGTGTCTCCGACATAGTCGACGAGGGTGAAGTCGCTCCTGAGGAAATGATTACTACTCAAAAAGTATTATTTCATAGCTTGTAATTAACTCTTTTAAACACTTTTGAGTAGTAGTTATTGCCTTTTAACCCAATTAACATATTAAGGACCTTTGCAAGCACTTCTAATCAATTTGTGTTAAGTTTTGGTGTTTTGATAGCTTTTTTATCACCAAAGCAATATGAGATTGAGGAGAGTTATTTGGAATCCATGGCAAAGCAATGGAAAGCTCAGAAACATGAAGAACCAAAGCTTTTAAGTCCTTTGCCATAAGCAAATCCGGAATGCAAGGAGGGGAAGTAAAGAGAAATATGCCATGAAGCATTTTTGATGACAGTCATGTCAGCCACTTTTGGAGCACTTCCTGAAGTCCAATTTATGCATGCTATATGTCGTTTCAAAGATTAGGAAGTCAGCAATCCAATTCTTCAAACGGTGTGCAATTCGGAGCTGAAATGAAGGAGTTACAGCTGTTGGAAGCCGAACACCGCAAGTTGAAAGCCAACTTCGCAGCGCTGCGAAATCAGCCTTTTGCTGCGAAGTGATTTCGCAGCCCTTTTGTGCGTCTGCGAAATCTCGCAGACCTCGTTTTCACCTACGAAATGGTCCTTAGTGCTTCCCGATATTTGCGACCGACACATTGAGATATTTTTCTTCAGATTTTTGTTGTCTAAATCCCCAAACTCTCCTTGTAAGCCACCAATTATAGGATTCCTTAGCTATTAAGTTAGGAAAAATGGTAAATATCCATGTAATAATTATTATTGTAATTTTCATATAAATAGCTCTCGGGAGCCTGCTCTCAAAAAGGAGGACGACGGACCTTTTGTAAAAGTTTGAAAGAAAGTAAAATACAGAACCTTTGCTCTGCCTTACCTTCTCACTTTGATTGTATTTTTCATTTACTAGTTATGCACTCTCTGATGAAGTTTCCCCAGAGAATGAGTAACTAAACCTTTAGTTCCTTGGAGCTAAGGTTGCCGAGAAAGGTTCCAAGTGCAAGAATTAGTAGCTTTGTGGTTTCAACCATGAATGAAGAGAAAGTGTGATCCTTTAGTGATTTCTATATTTTTAGTTAACTTAAAACGCCTTGGAGTCACCTGGGCCAACACTTGGTAAGGCAAGTGATCTCTGTCCATGGAGATGCACTAGTTTACCCCTTGCGAGCCTTTGGGAGGTGACTTGAAGATAGGATTTTCTAGAATTGCCAACACTTGGTAAGCTTTTGGACTCCAAGGAGACATCTATTAGTTATCTCTTGCGAGCTTGAGAAGGGAAGTCTAAGGTTAAAGATCACCTTGAATGGTAAATGCTAAGTGAGAGGCACGAACCATTGCAAGTTGCATCAGTGAGAGGGGATTAGAGCTGAAATCCAATTAAGGGATGCATCTGTACAACACCGGTTAGAGAATTGACTATATGTTAATTCTCTAATGTGAGGAAATGAACCAATTGACCGGAGCTATGTTTTTGCATGAGGAACCTCCCCTGTGAACCTAAATCTCCAAGGAATGTTTTTCTTCATAATTAATTTCCATTACTTGCTGTGCCGTTAGTTTAAATCTAAACCTTTTTCAACCAAAGTTTGTGTTTTATTTCTTAAGCTAACCTTGAAATGAAACAGCACCAATTCACTTTGAATTGGTATCATTTATAATTTAAAAACCCTTCCCAGTGAACGATCCTAGAGCCACTATGCTATAGTAGCTTTTTCTTTGCTACCCTAGTATATGGTGTAATAGGTTATAAATTTTGTTGATTACTCCCTCAATCAAGGAGCACCAGCTGGACACGAATCAGCTGAGACACCAATTGGGCACGAATCAGGAAATGTAATAACTGGAGGGTCCCGAAGCCGGAATGAAGGTCGTGGATGTGAGGCACCCAAAGTAACAGATGCCAATGAAGCCAAACGTGGCAATGAAGGCATTGCTACTCCTGGAGCTCCTCTCGATGACGATGGATGCTCTGACAAAATAAGCTCCATCCTCTCAACCCTCTGCGTCAAATCCACCATCATCTCATAAAGAGTAATAAGAGTAATGGATGCGATCTCGTCCGACATGGTGAACCTCAACTGAAGAAGTCTAATCTCAATGTGCTCTGAAAATATCATAACCATCATGTCATCAATCTCTGCTCGGGGACCAGTCACAACACTAAAACTGTCCAAGACTCTAAAACAAACACATACAAGAGACACAACAAAGCAACACACGATGCTACTCAACATAACAACATATAAAATGCATGGTATGAAACAATGATAATAATAAAAAGAAGATGGAAACACATACCCAAGAAAGCAACAATATCACTTAGTGAAATGAGAGTACATCATGCGAAAAATAAGACAAAAAGGTCTACTCTCGAAACATAGGGTATGAACTCAAATCACTAACTATAAAACAAGACTCAAATATAAAATAAAAGAGAACAAAAACCCAAACGACCAACTAACAATGTAGTCCCAAAATACACCAACAAGGTCTGCCATATCAAAGTGTCTGGTGAATATCAATGCCCTAGGTGTCTCAAACATGATGGTATAAGCCTGAGGGAGGAGGAACTGCATGTGTGGAATAGGCTGGAAAGGAATCAGCAGTCATATCTGAACCGAGATCAGTATCTATGGTCGATACAGGAAAGCTAACAGCACCACTGTCAATAAGATCCTGTATAGTATGACGTAGAGAAGCACAATAATCAGTACGGTGGCCCGCCATCTGGTGAAATGCACAGAACTCGTGAGCACGAAAACGCGGAGGTAAGGTACTCGGGGGTGGCCTAGGGGCCAATGGTACTAAAAAACTAGTAGATCTGAGTTGCTCAAAAGCTCTATCCAAAGGCATCCCCAAGTCAGAATAAGTCCTCTGACGTCACCGATAGGGACGAGACTGCTCATGTCGTGGGATACTAGTCTGTGGACGCTGAAACTGAAATGAAGGTAGCACCGTGACAATATGAGGATGCACAGAAGGGTACTACTGAACTGAATGAGGATAACGATTCTGTAAAGACAGGAAATCGCTCCTAGGTATCCGCAATAATCTCGCATAGGGATGATAACCAGGTCGTTGATTCTGAAAATCCGCACAACATACGTCTCCATAGCTCTCAGATGATCCACTAACTCTTTTCCCCTCAGTATCTGGGGAATGAGCAATATCTTACCATAATCCTCTAGATATGCCATCATCTACATCGAACAAAGCCTGAACCAATGATCTGAAATCCTGGAATGGGACTCCTGTCAGATGTCGAGCAAACCTAGGATGCAAACTCCTAAAAAACATGCTCATATGATCTCTCTTGGTAGGTCGCTCAATCATCTCCGCGGCCTTCTCCCTCCAGCGGGAGATAAAAGAAGAAACAGACTCATCTGATCCATGTCTAAGAAACTCAAGCTCTCTACGTGTAACGCTCGTGTCACTACTGAAGGAATACTGTCTCAAAAACTCCTGCGCTAAGTCCTCCCAAGTTCTCCGACAAGATGTCTCTAATGAAGCGTACCATCTCTGTGTCATGCCACTCAATGACAATGGGAACAAAGTGAGCAACTGTGCCTCATCTAGACCAAGAGCCCTCATAACTGCGCTATAAAGTCTGAGATGAATACGAGGACATCCAACACCCGTATATCTCTCTATATTAGGCATCCTGAAACCGACTGGCAAAGTGGCTACTGGCACATCGTCAGTGTCATCCCACGAAATCGTCTCATCAGGATCTCTCATATGTCTAATCCTCCGCTCGAGTTTATCCATACGAGAACGAGGATCCTCAATAATGGTAACTGGTGTGACAATGGGTGGAATGACAGCAGCCTGATCATGTGAAATAGTATGCAAAGTCTGTGTAGCTGGCATCTAAACAGGTAGAATAGGTGGTGGCACTGAATCAGATGGCGTGTCCTCGAGTACTACATGCCTACTCTGCCGAGTATCCATCCTCTAACTCAAACTGGTCAATGCCTCCTGAATCGAAACCATAGAAGCGATAAGCTAACCAATCGAAACTGACTATGAATCCGTTTATAGCAGCTCAGAGATACGAATCAACCTCTCTCCCACTCAACCCAGGGCACTGAACCAAGACTGGGACTACAAACAGACCCCTACAAAAGAACCTGAGCAAAACGACTCAAACACGACTCATGCAACGACACGGGATGCAACGAACAATGACCAATGCATGATATAATACAAACCAATACATGACAGGGTGTGATACACAATCATATGGTGACAATCAAAATTTGGATATACGATAGAAATTCTAGAGTCACATGAGTGTCTAGTGTGAGATAACTACAAATATGACTAAAGAATTTCTATAGATGACCCAGAAAATGATCGAGTTGTGAAGAAAACGAATGAGGTGTGAAGAACAACACTATCACGAGATCGATACTCAATCTAGACCAAAACATCCTTGATTCGACCTTCAACTCGAGCTCCATAAGAGAAAAGATGATAAGGTGATCAAGGCGAATCTCTCGAAAAATGTGTGAATATGAAAATGTGTCTTTCACCTTTCTGTAATGAAAATATGAGCATCGAGTCGAAAATCGAACCATGGATCAAACAAACGATGAGGTACTGAGCCCGTGATAAGCGTACAAAGTAAAAAGATGATCATGAACATATCCCAAAGTATCGAGTGAGTGACAGCAAAGTGAAGGGGTGTCCCGAGCCAAGAAATGAGAACGAAATCCCTAGGGAGAAAACATGCCAAACTCATCGAGTAAAAAACATAATCTAGAGCGACAAGACGAAAGGTGATTCAACCGTACTCAAACTCATACCGATCTCCAAGCACTCTCAATTGGAGACTAAAAGGAGGGAATGTCAAATCCGAAGTGTAACCATAGAGGCTCTGAAAGCCCTCAGATGCACCCACGTGTAGGGAGGGAGTCCTAATCGAAGGATCTACGGATCAACCTACAAGGTCAAGGTGGCTCTAAATGGATATCGGTGGACTTTAAAGATCCCTAGCAGAAGCGATCATACCCTCCGGTGGTACGCAACCCTCTGCACGCCTCTGGAGAGACGGGACGCTTCCATGCAAGGTGGTCATCACATCCACACATGCACTACCTCGACAACCTAGGGGGTTTCCTATGGTGAAACCTCTCAAACTCTCAACACTCAATAGATAACTAGAGTGCACAGTGAATGGTGTGGGTGCATCCGAAAACCCTATGAATCTAGAGCAGAAGAAGAAACACACTGATCGCACAACTATCCATGAAACCTAGCTTGGGGCTATACAGGTCTTCAATGATCGGACTCCAATCGCCATCAAAGTGTCGTCCTCCTCCAGAATGCTCCCGTACATCGATATAGCCCGTCGCTAGACCCTACTCCTAATCTCTGGCTCGGTCAGAGAGCAAGCACATAGAAGGTCTCACACTTGCAATAGTGAGAACCGGGATGAAAAGAATGACTGAAACCAAGAGAGTTGGAGATAAGGGGATAGAGTGCAGCCCACATAGATAAACAACATGCAATCATGCAGAAGAAGGGTAGTCATGCATCATACAATCAGACAAAATACAGGATATATCACTCATGTCCACACACAAACTATGATAGTCAAAATGAATAGTGATACAGACATCATGCTCAAAGACAACCGAGAGAATATACAAGCAAGTGAATCAATGTCTCAAGTCAATCGATATATAACAATGAATCTATACATGCAAGGAGACCAAAACAATCATGGCAAATATCGGAATCACTATGCTAAGCGGAACAAGATAGGCAATCAATGCAATCAACATGTCAACATCTCCAACGAATATGGCAATGAATCACAAAGAAAATAGTTATCTCGGGATCCTCAATCAAGAAGAATCAATCATCATAATCAGAATGTCAAATATCTCAAACAAATATATCAATGAAGCATGAAGAAACTGGCTATATCAGAATCCCTAATCAAAATAATCAACCGACATGATCAACATGTCAATGTCCCAAGTGAAAACTCGGGAACTCTCGATGTGCAATCAAAAGATGAGTACCCACTGATCGACTCACCAAACGCCACATTTGCTTCACTTTAAGTTCAAGCTTGACCCTCTAAATGATCCCCAGTGGAGTTGCCATTTTGTGAACCCCGCATTTCGGCTCAATGCGTTTCCCACTTGATGGCGAGCTCGATTTTGATTCGAAAAATATGATTTTTATTGATTATTTGAAAATGACTTGGAGTTGCCACTTATTTTTGTTTTATTTTTGAAAGGGTAAACAAAATAAGAAAGAAAAACCCTAAGTGTGACTCCTTATTTTGGAAAAGGTGGTTTGTGAAAAACTGGATCGGGTTCGGGGGTCAGGTTACTTATCGGGAAGGTACGGTAGAGACCGTAGCACCCCTCTAAGTCCCTAAAGTCGGGTCTCTACTAATCAAATGAAGCAATCATGGCAATTAATGAGGGAATCAATGAATACTCAGAGTGATCATGCACATGTGAGAATCTAAACATGCGTACAAAAAAAATGACCCGAGCGGATGTAGATGCGTACCTGGGTAGCGATCCATAAAGCGCTATCAAGAAGTGAGGTTAGTGCACAATTAAGGAATAGTTTCGAGCATGCCATAGAGTAGAATAAATAAATCATGTATGATAACCAAGTCAATCAATCAGATCAATCAACCGATCATAAGATCATGTATGTGGGGCCCCCACCAAAGCCCGATTATTTTTGCATGGACCAAATCCATAAATTCCATTATTCAGAATTACAAAATTTGATTCTTTACTTATTTCAAAACATTTTTAAAACAGAGGAGGTGTGAAAATGCTTGCCAGAAAGAAATATGACAACAAAATTTTATTGGAAATGGGACTCTTGGGTGATCTTAAAAATTCTAAGGAGGAAAGATAAGATGCTATGAAATGGTTTTAGAAAAGAAGTTATAAAACGAGGATCCGGACATGTCTGACGGGGGAAGTTGAATTGCCCCCCTCTCCCAATCAGGCGTCAGGCGCTGGTTGTGAGACATCCGGAGAGGGTTGAATGTCGACCGGACAGGATTCCGGATGTGGGACATCCGGAGAAGGTGGAATGGCGGTTGGACAGGATTCCGGATGTGGGACATCCGGAGAAGGCGGAATGGCGGCTGGACAGAAATTCCGGATGTAGGACATCCGGAGAAGGTGGAATGGCGGCCGGGGCAGGATTCCGGATATGAGACATCCGGAGAAGGGAATGGCGGTCGGACAGAAATCTCCCCCGGGTGGAATGACGGCGGGGTAGGGGTTTTGGATGTGAGACATCCAAAAAATGTGAAATGGCGGTCGGGCAGGATTCCGGATGTGAGACATCCGGAGAAGGGAATGGCGGCCGGACAGAAATCTCCCCTGGGTGGAATGACGGCGGGGCAGGGGTTCCGGATGTGAGACATCGGAAAAGGTGAAATGGCGGCCGGGCAAGATTCCGGATGTGAGACATCCGGAGAAGGGAATGGCGGCCGAACAGAAATCTCCCCCGGTTGGAATGAGCTATGCTGCACGTCGCAAGGGGGACCGTCCACGTGCGAGAGAGAGAAAGCTACGTGGCATTTTTTTAGGGAGGATCCCACAAGTAGGTGAAGGTTTAGAGAGAAACAGGTTTGGTGGTATGGTTAAAAGGGTGTACACATGGGTATGGTAGAACGTGGTTATTGTGGGATCCTCCCTAAAAAGTGCCACGTGGCTCTCTCTCTCTCCCTTGCACACGCAGACGACCCCCTTATGACGCACAGCATCGCTCATTCCACCCGGATGGAAATTCTCACTCAGTCCACCCGGATATCTCACGGCCGCAATTATATTCGACCGACGTTCCACCTCGTTCGGATATCTCACATCCGAATCCGTCGATATTCTACCTTATCTGGATATCTCACATCCGAATCCGGCCGACGGTCCACCTCATCTGGATATCTCACATCCGGATCCGGCCGACGTTCCACCTTCTCCGGATATTTCACATCCGGCGCCTACCGCCGGATGGGAGAGGAGGACGATTCAACTTCCTCGGACAGACATGTCCGGATACTCTGGTGACGCTTACCCGGACAGATTGGCTCGTCAGACGCTCGCAATTCGCCGGATCCATTTCCGCCCTCAATCAAAAAGCAAACTCATATAATATTGACGACCAAGTCTCCTGAACTGTCACTCATCTTCAATGCAAGATAAGCTCGACAGGATATTCCCAAATCTTATCAGAGTGCCTGACACATTCCCGATATTTAAAGAGGCAAGATATTCCTAAATCTTATCAAAGTGCCTGACACATCCCCGATATTTAATGTCATAATTGAAGTGGCAGCCGCCACCTGGCACCAGAAATGTCATGATTGCTTTGCCACCTTATGAGCCGCAATCATGACGATGGGACCCGCTAGCACAGCGAGGCCATACTTTCTGACACTATATAAAATGGCCTTCACACAAGGAGAAAGGTAGGCTAACTATCCCTGACAAAGCCTGATAACTTGATCTCTTGAGCCATGGCTAACAAAACCATCGGAGGGTGTGTCCGGACATCCTGTCCGGGCATCTTTTTGCAGGAGGAATGAGGAATTACTACTATGCGTTGATCGAGATTCCGTTGCTGGTAACTACTATTGTAGCAGGGGAATTTTTCCATCAACAGTTATGAGCAGCATGAAGGATGGGTATGGGTTGTATGGATATGGAAGCTTGGGTGAGTGGTTTTAATGGGTATGTGAAGGAGCGAAGGATAGCATGCACCCGTGAGACTCCATGTAAGTGAGGGAGTGGGATGGAGAATGAATGAGAGGAAAATGGGTGTGGTGGAGGATGCTTGATTCCTGCAAGCTAACGAATCTCCTCTCCAGAAAATGCCAAGAATAGAGGGGAAGAGCGAAGAAAAAAAAGGAAAAGAACAAACAAAAAAAACTAGGAAGAAGAACAGAGCAATGTATAAGGGGAGATAACACCACTAAAACCAAGTTCTGCATCACGAAGACCAAAAGAGCTTTCAAAAGAGTCTGGTGGGAGGATCTCGATGAACTTAACACACAAACACAAAATACCCAACATGTAGCTCATACGGGAGAAAACAAAGATCAAATAAACAAAAGTCAAAAACAGGTTTGCCTCCTTAGGTAATCAAAGCAAACATCTCAATATCAGCAAGGAACCTAAGGCGATCCTCAAAAATAAGATAAGATAAAGTAAGAGATAATCAAACCTGACTGGTTCTTCTTCTACCTCTCTCCACCCAAAAAAAAACGCTTTCCTCCTTCCCCCTTTTTCTCTTCCTCCCCCCTATTCACCGGTTAGCAAGCATGGCTTGCCCAACCACTCTCTCTACAATGCTGTCACCTCCAACGATCTCTGCAGCAGCCACCTTTCCTGCACCACACCTTCTGCAACCATCTTTCCTTCTCTCTCATCTGCGCCCCTTGACGGCCTGCGGGACCTCTTTCCAGGAAGTTCCTCCACGTGTCAAAGTCCTACTACAGCTTCAAAAAGCGAGGTTGATTCCTTATGGCCACTAAGGATGTGACACATGGCCCGTTGGGATAGTGACACTTGGAAAAATTGAGCTGCTGAAAAACGAGCCCCAAATGGGGGTCTACAATGATGTTTATTATTTCTCATTTTATTTTGGAAATAATGTAAACACTCACATGCGTGTGTGTGTGTGTGTGTGTGTGTGTGTGTGTGTGTATAATATTAATCAAGAAGACAATATTTCTAGTAATGGGCATAATTAAAGTCTTCAAGATATTCAATCCATTCCAAAATTACCTAATTGCTTCCCACACTAATCCTAAATATTTTTAAATAAAGATTTAAATATTGAAAACTATTAAAATAAATATTTTCTTATTAAAGCGATTTTTTAAAAGTAATAAGATAAAAATCATGAAATCTTCAAACCTCTAATTCCAATAAATATTTTGATTCTAATTTTATTTCTTATGTATTAATTTTTGTAGGGAAGGTGTTAATGACATAGTTTGGTATAAAAAAAAAAATCCTATCAATATTCGTCTTAATGTCAAACTCAAGTTGTTTAAAAATCATACAAAACCTATTAGGAGTCTTGTACACCATTGTATACTTGACACATTTCCCCTTATACAATTAATGTAATACTTTTGTATAGTGACACAAATTTCATATCCTTCCTAAATTATGTGTCCATGTAGGTGTGTTAACTATGTTTTCAATGGTTTTGTTGAAAAAATGGTGGATGACTTAGGGTAAAAAAATTTTCCCGAATATCATTATTGGGGAAAATATTGGAATTTTCATGTGAAAGTTAAATAAAGTGTATGACATAGGTATACGACCCTTGGGTGACAAGAAAAATAAAGGAGTTGTTAAGAATCAATTGAAATATTTTACAAAGGATGGTTTTGTACACTCTTATACACTTAGTATATTTCCCTTGTACAGTTAGTATAATACCCTTGTACAATGGCACAAATTTCATATCCCTTGTAAGTTATGTGTCCATATAGTATGTTTAATCATATTTCCAATGGTTTAATTGAGAAAATGGTGGATGATTTATGATCAAAATTTTTTCCCCAAATATCATTACTAGGGAAAATTTTGGACATGTGTGTTTAATTATATTTCCAATGGTTTAGTTGATAAAATGGTGGATGACTTAAGATCAAATTTTTTTCCCCAAATATCATTACTGAGGAAAGTATTGAAATTTCCATGTGTGTTTAATCATATTTCCAATGGTTTAGTTGAGAAAATGATGGATGACTTAGGATCAATTTTTTTTTCCCCAAGTATCATTATTGGGAAAGTTATTGGAATTTCCATATGAGAATTAAATAAAGTGCATAACATATGTGTACAATTCATGGATGATAAGAAAAATAAAAGAATGGTTTAGAATCGATTGAAATCTTTCATAAAGAGTAGTCTTGTACACCCTTGTACACTTAATATATTTTCCTTATACAATTAGTGTAATACCATTGTACAATGACAATAAATGAAATTTAATTCTTTTTATTAATTTCATATAGAAAAAATAGTACTAAACAAGGTTTTCATTTTTTTTAATTAAATGTATCTTCAAAAAGAGACAATATAAAAATAAAAATCATTTTTAAAAATAAAAAATAAAAAATAAAAACTAGAAAAATATTTTTAAAACAAACTCAAACATAATCTATATAATTTTTAACTACTTGTTTTCATCTAAAATGAGTAAATATACCTTTCAACCCTTTTATATAAGAAAAATTCAATGTCTACTAGGTATAGATATACACTTCTAAAATTAGGTCATACAAAAACATTTTAATTGGGTATCTAAAATAAAAACTATCCATCCATCATTTTTCTTTCCTTTTCTTTTTCTTATTTTAATAAATTTTCAATTAATTTAAATCATTAAAAAAATCCTTAGTAAACAAATTTGCAACATTTCATATAACTTATTATTAAAAGTCATGTTCAAAAAATTATTAAAATAAGGAAGAAAGAAGATTAAAAAAAAAAAATAAACTTTTTATTTTATAATAGTAAAAAAAAACTTTAAAATACTTTTTAGTATAAAAGAAAAGAAAATAGTGAATATATTTATTTTAAATAGTGTTTTAATCATTAAATTATTTACTTCTAAAATGTAAAATATAATTTTTATTTATTTAAATTAATATTTTTTTAAAAAGTATTTTCCAAAATAGTATTTGAATCATTAGTATAATTTTTGTTTATTTATAATTTAAAAATAGAAAATAATATTGATTTTTCAATAATTTGTGTAAGAGTTTAAAAAAATAATGAAAAATTTAAAAATGGTTAAATAAAAGAGAATTTGCTAGTAATGACATGTGAAGAGTGGTAGAATAAAGACAAAAATGAGTTAAAGGGTAGTTTTGTCAATTACTATCTCATATCCTTGTAATCAATTATGGATAGTTGGAGTACCTTACCTTAATTATCAAATCCAAGTGGGTTGAAAACACAATTCTCTCATTCTTGTTTTCTATCTGTTATCATATACAATCATGAAATGATTTGGATGATTTGTTTATCATCTGGGGTACTAATCTTCTATTATAGTTTGCTTCCATTCGATGAAGACTCTTCTGTAACTAGCATTAATGTGTCATGATTAGATTTATTCTTTGAGTGGTGGCTGAGAGTGGGATCAAAACATTTCCTCACATACTTTGGAAGCTCTTGAAGAACAAACACACCTTAAAGCTCTTCTAAACACAAGCTTCAGCAGCATCAATGGCTCCTTCGCCTGGATGTATGCTGTTAGGTTTAACATCTAGCTTTTGATGCTGTGAGTTAATTTTTATGAATGCTCTACATGTCTTACAATCCACAGTTTGATTTCTCATCGCAATGAGTTAGTTTTGATTATTGGATTTTATTACTATCTTGTCAAGTCGGCCTCTCAGTATTTTGAAGAATCTGAAATAAATAACCCTTATATATATATGTGTGTGTGTGTGTGTGTGTGTGTGTGTGTCTTTTTGAATTCTTCACGTTCACTGTGGACTCCTTCCAGTATATATAAAATGTGAGTGTTTTATTCTTTTTTTTTTTTTTTTTCAATTAGCTTGCTCTTATGTTGAAATTTCAAAATCACCATTCAAATTTGAAATGGTCCTTCAACAGCCAGTTGTTTTCAAATGGTCATAACTTTTTTGTTTTTCGACTTTGATTTATGCACCATTTGAAGCATGGAACTCTTGACTTCTTGAGCTTCAAAATCATGTGTCTTGCCCTAAACAGATTACGAGAAGATCAAAGGTTTCTAGAGTCTCACCCGATCTTTGTAAATTCAATCTTGTATAGAGTATTAGGTCCAATCTCATTATTCTTCTTCCAAATGTGGATTCCCTATCATGAGTTTTTCAAGACCATGTTGGTGATGTACCAATCTTTGATTGGGTGGCATTGCATTAGAATCCTTTAAAAATCTACCATTTTTTCCTTTCAACATCCTTTTCATTGAGGACTTTAATATTGTGTCAACAAGTCCTCCAAGGTACTTGATGCGACTCATGGTAGCTTAGCTTTAAAGGCGTATCAACAAAATTTATACCTTGAATACTATTACTAAAGTAGCCAAGCTACTATAGCATAGTGGTTCTAGGATCGTTCACTGGGAAGGGTTTTCGCAAACACAAGTGATATTCAAATTAGGAAAATAGGTGATTTTCTTATGGATGTTAGCTTTAAAAGAAGATGTAAATGTTTTAGAAAGATTTAAACTAATCTAAGCTAACATTAAAGACTAAAATGAAAGGGTGTAAAAACAAGTTTCTCAAAAATAGGATAGCTATGCTCTGGCTCTTATGCAAATTGGAAATCTCAGGATAGGCTCCTCGCGTTGGGGTTGCAACTATGGTGATGCTTGCTTCCCGAACCGGTATGGATTTAGCAAATCAAGTTTTAATCCTTTAAAATGGCAAAACAGATGGTAGTGAATTTCATCAATGGTTATTCACCTTAGACTTCCTTTGAATGGCTCGTAAGAGATAACTAATGGTCTAAAGCCAAAAGCTTACCAAATATTGGCAACTCAAAGTCATTCCATGTGATAAACTCACCTTTCAATGGCCATTGAAATTGGTTCTAACAGATTAATGCAAAACTTGGAATTGAAAACCTCACCTTCCAATAGCTCATAGGAGATAACTAATGGATAGAAATCCAAAAGCTTATCAAGTATTGGCCATTGGAAGTTGTCCAAAGGAAATAAAAACCAAACTTTGCATTAATGAACCTTTAATGAAAAACGACTACCTTACTTTCCAGGTGCGAGAAATTTCCATGGGATTGCATCCAAGTCATCACATAACATCCATACTTTGAGAAACTAAAAGTTTTAGCCAATCATCCTCTGAGGAAAAGCCCTCAGAGGCTGTTTGGCTTCCAAGAAAATAAAATAGTAAAGAGAAAAGAGAAACGAGAGAGCTCTCTGTAAAACGTAACACGCATGTTCTATATCTTCCAAGAGGTGATTTCCACCCCTTATATAGTCTTTACAAAAGCAAAAGCTTGTGATTGGTTAGTTACAAGGATAAGAAAGGAAATTACATCAAAAAATACATAGGAAAATATCTAAAGTGGAGTCGGCAAAAACAGAGGAAAATTCGCACCACGCATGGGCTGTGCGAATTTGGAAGGTGTTGTGCGAAATTTTCGCACAAGCCTGGAGCAGTTGTCTTCCAAACGCCATATCTTCCTCATTTCAGCTCCAAATCGTACACGGTTTGAAGAGTTGGATTCTTGACTTCCTAAGCTTTCAAATGGTATATAGTATGCAAAAAATGTACTTCAGGAAGTGCTTCAAAAGTTCGAAAGAAGACTGCAGCTGTTTTCTTCACTCTGTTTTCCTCTTCTCCATTGCTTGTGCTCGTGTTTCCACTTGAAATTCAAGCCTGTAATCATCCAAAATCCTTGCTTAACTCGCCCAAATAGCTCCTCCATCAATTGGCATGCTTGAATTGGTTCATAAGCTGATAAAAACATGTAAACTTGCCACAAAATGGTTAAAACCAATTACTAAGGACCTTAATGAATTAATTGGGTTAAATGAATATGATTACTACTCAAAGGTGCTTAAAACCATTATTATTAGGTCTACAAAATAGCACTTTTTGGTAGTAATCACACCCCCCAACCGACTCATTGCTAGTCCCTTAGCAATGGAGGAGATAAAAACTAAGTAAACTATAATAATATACATAAAAGGGATCATGCAAATCACTCCAAAAAATGATATGAGTGGCATGATGGACATCCATGGATCAATAAAGATGTGAAACTCAACCTATAATAAGAGTTGTCAAAGCATTCACTTGATCATAGAGTACAAAGAATGGATATTATGCAAGTTTAAGCATCAAAAGAATTTCCACTCTCAAAAGATCCAAATCAAATTCTTCCACTAAAAGCTAAGTGTTAATGTGATTAGCTTCCGAGTATAGTATGGATAACTATCATCTCCCCCCAACCTAAGTCTTTCTTTAAGCTTAGCAAAATTAACCATCTCTTGATAGGCTAGGAACGCACCTCTTATTCACAATTCTTTTCACTTACTAAACTTAACCAATTCACCCATGTAACAAGCAGAGGATCGGTGACTCCCAACCAATAAAGGCTTAGGGCACCAAGCTTTAAAGGCTTTCGCCACCCCTTCGGACCATGCTCAGGTTTCAAGGCAAGTAAAGAAGTTTATTCTATATTTTTTTTTCTTTTTCTTTTTCGTTTTCTTTTTCTATTTTTTCAAAGACTCATTGGTCTTTATGAGGTGTCCCAACACTATTAAAGAGAGGTTAAAGGTGTCAAATTATGATTTCTCAAGCTTAGAGGGTGAGATAGTTTCACATCTTATAACCGGAATCTAATGTATGTGTGTGCGAATAGCTTAAGGTGGAAGAGATAAGTTTGCATGCAATGGGAGTTTCAACCATTCATCAACTTTTAGAAGAGCATAATACAAACTCTAAGACTCATGTAATCAAGTTGAAACTCGACTTCTCTCATTTAATTTTGAGAGTTAATCCTTAATATCCATGGAGTTTAAAGCAAAAAGTTTAAAATTTTAAAAAAATAGCTAATTTAACTAAGTATGATAAAAATTTAAACTAATACTTACTTCCTCATCTCTCCCCCCAACCGAGATGAACATTGTCCTCAATGTTTGAATCGAAAATAAGGAGGAAGGAAGTGGTACCTCATGTGATGTGGACTTGGAGTTGAGAAGGTTGAACACCTGTTTCAAAATTCAAAAATTGAATGAGAGGGGAATTTATACTAAATATTTACAAAAATGATGAGTGGGCCCCACTTTGAGCAGCTGAGGACAAGGCTCAAAGGGTCCATGCCATGATGGTATACTCATTTAAGTTGCAATGACATTTGAATGTAGCTTGCAGGGGTGTTAAAATTGGAGATTTTTGGCTAAAACAGGGGAAAACAAAGGAGGAGTGAACAGTGAGTGCCAAAATTGGCACAGTCACTGTTCACCTCCTTTGAAGCCCGACTGTGTGTTTTCCAAGTTTTGGGAAAAAATTCAAAAATGGTTTTTTAAAAGGTATGGTTAGGCTCTAAACAAGATTCCTAAGGTGTTTGGGTAGTTTTTAAATGATGAAAAACAAAATTAAATGATGGAAAATGAAAATCAAAGTGGACGGCCATGCATGGAATGGTTTTGAAATTTGATTTTTAAAAAGTTTTGGATGTATGGGATTTCTAAAATTGGGTTCCTAAGGCTTAGAATGGATGAAGGGAAGGTTTCTAATGGGAGAAAACTAGAAAATTGGTGAAGGGTGGAGAATTAAGAATGGTGGTGTGCAGCTATGGAGGTTGTGGAAGAAGGTGAATAGTATTTTTGGCTTAGAATGGTGTTTGTTTTTGGAAGAAATTGGGTTTGGATTTGAAAACAAAAGGTTTGGAAATGCATTCATGAATTTTTAAACTTGGAAAAACATGGAATTCAAGAAAAAGGCCTTCCCGAGAGCTTTGTTTTTAGAAATTAGCTTGAAAATCATTTCGCACCAAGATAAACAAGGTGCGAAAGTTTTCACACTGGTAATTGAGGTGCAAAGATAGCATCCCGGGAGGCTTGGCTTTCCAAAATGTATAGAAATTCCTTTTCGCACCATGCACTGTCACTGTGCGAAAAATTCGCACTGAGTGTGTTCATGGTGCGAAATTCCACTGAGAGCTTTGCTTATGCATTTTGGCTCCCCTGTTTCCTCTGTTTCACCTCCATTTCGATTTTTGCAAGCATCGTACCTGCATGAACACTTCAAAACTCATCTTAAAAACATATTAAAACTAAATTAAAGCTAAGAATTCAAACTAAAATATGCATAAATTTAAAGAAAGCATAGAATTTAAATGAAGCTGATAACATGTACCCCAAAAAGAAGATGAACTATTTAGCTCATCCTCACTCACACACCCACTTCATGCTGAATTCCCCCTGGATCCCAAACAAAATTGGCATCCTTCCCATTTGGTCCAAGGGAATTCATTTCTCTTCTCTTCCCTGGAGAAGTGGATGCTTTAAAGGGTTCAGGTAACCCTTTATCATCTTGAACCTTATGATTTTCAATGGAAGGTTGGTCCATAGAGTTGTCATAGCAATCCCCCACCAAAGTGTCGATCTTCAACACTTTCCTTGATCTTTTTGCATTGGTTCCTTGAAGGTTATGGTGGGGTTGAGAAGGAAGCTTCCTTTTCCCCCTTGCTATGTCGAGATTGGTGAGCTTCTCAATGGAGTCTTGAACTTTTTCTATCCTTAGTGATAGATCATTATAAACCCCCTCCATTCTTACATTTATTGAACTCTCCAAATTATCAATCTTTTCATTAAGATGAGAGTTGATCTTTTGTTGCTCACCTACAAAGTCCTCCATGACTTTGCTTATCTTCAAAATGGCTTGCTCCAATGAAGATGTACTCATTGATGGTTGAGGTTGAGGTTGGCTTGTAAGGTTGGGATGGTTATTCCAACTTGAGGTGTAGGAGCTTTGGTAACCGTACATGTCTCTCACAGTTGGAATGGTAGGGCACTCCCCTACCGTATGCTCATATGAATCATCTCCATTCAAAGCATACTTACTACCCCATTGGCTTTGTTGAACTTGCCTTTTCCCCAATTCAATCTGATCCCTCATGGATAGGTATGCGAATTTGTCCTTCTCATGATCATAATGAGAGCTTTGATCTTCATGTGGAATTTCCATTTCTAAAAAAAAATGATATTCAACTAAGGCTCTTTTCTTCAACTTGTACCAGGGTTCCCTCTTGGTCTCGAATCCAACAAGGAATGCACAAATTGAAATTAAAACAAAAATAAAAGAAAAGAGAATAAAAAATTTAACTAAATAAAAACTAAACTAAAAAAAAATTATAAGAAAACTCACCAAACTTGTGATGAAGATCACAAGTTACCCTTAATGGTTGCTTCACTGTGCTTGTGGCACCTTCCCCGGCAACGGCGCCATTTGATTCGACTCTAACTCCAGTCGGGTCATTTAATCAAAAACATTTATAAAACCTATGACCTCATACTAGCGTAGCAAAGCTACTATCCCCGGCAACGGCGCCATTTGATTCGACTCATGGTAGCTTAGCTTTAAAGGCGTATCAACAAAATTTATACCTTGAATACTATTACTAAAGTAGCCAAGCTACTATAGCATAGTGGTTCTAGGATCGTTCACTGGGAAGGGTTTTCGCAAACACAAGTGATATTCAAATTAGGAAAATAGATGATTTTCTTATGGATGTTAGCTTTAAAAGAAGATGTAAATGTTTTAGAAAGATTTAAACTAATCTAAGCTAACATTAAAGACTAAAATGAAAGGGTGTAAAAACAAGTTTCTCAAAGATAGGATAGCTATGCTCTGGCTCTTATGCAAATTGGAAATCTCAGGATAGGCTCCTCGCGTTGGGGTTGCAACTATGGTGATGCTTGCTTCCCGAACCGATATAGATTTAGCAAATCAAGTTTTAATCCTTTAAAATGGCAAAACAGATGGTAGTGAATTTCATCAATGGTTATTCACCTTAGACTTCCTTTGAATGACTCGTAAGAGATAACTAATGGTCTAAAGCCAAAAGCTTACCAAATATTGGCAATTCAAAGTCATTCCAGGTGATAAACTCACCTTTCAATGGCCATTGAAATTGGTTCTAACAGATTAATGCAAAACTTGGAATTGAAAACCTCACCTTCCAATAGCTCGTAGGAGATAACTAATGGATAGAAATCCAAAAGCTTATCAAGTATTGGCCATTGAAAGTTGTCCAAAGGAAATAAAAACCAAACTTTGCATTAATGAACCTTTAATGAAAAACGACTACCTTACTTTCCAGGTGCGAGAAATTTCCATGGGATTGCATCCAAGTCATCACATAACATCCATATTTTGAGAAACTAAGAGTTTTAGCCAATCATCCTCTGAGGAAAAGCCCTCAGAGGCTGTTTGGCTTCCAAGAAAATAAAATAGTAAAGAGAAAAGAGAAACGAGAGAGCTCTCTGTAAAACGTAACACGCATGTTCTATATCTTCCAAGAGGTGATTTCCACCCCTTATATAGTCTTTACAAAAGCAAAAGCTTGTGATTGGTTAGTTACAAGGATAAGAAAGGAAATTACATCAAAAAATACATAGGAAAATATCTAAAGTGGAGTCGGAAAAAACAGAGGAAAATTCGCACCACGCATGGGCTGTGCTAATTTGGAAGGTGTTGTGCGAAATTTTCGCACAAGCCTGGAGCAGTTGTCTTCCAAACGCCATATCTTCCTTATTTCAGCTCCAAATCGTACACGGTTTGAAGCGTTGGATTCTTGACTTCCTAAGCTTTCAAATGGTATATAGTATGCAAAAAATGGGCTTCAGGAAGTGCTTCAAAAGTTCGAAAGAAGACTGCAGCTGTTTTCTTCACTCTGTTTTCCTCTTCTCCATTGCTTGTGCTCGTGTTTCCACTTGAAATTCAAGCCTATAATCATCCAAAATCCTTGCTTAACTCGCCCAAATAGCTCCTCCATCAATTGGCATGCTTGAATTGGTTCATAAGCTGATAAAAACATGTAAACTTGCCACAAAATGGTTAAAACCAATTACTAAGGACCTTAATGAATTAATTGGGTTAAATGAATATGATTACTACTCAAAGGTGCTTAAAACCATTATTATTAGGTCTACAAAATAGCACTTTTTGGTAGTAATCAGTACTCCATGTGTGTCTTATTGGGACGCTATTGCTAATTTAGTAAAGTGTTTTCATCATCGATTTAGGCAACTTTGAGTACAAGGAAGAAACGATCTATGCTCATGGAATTGGGAACCATGGAAGGATTGGATACCCAACTCAATATCTAATTCACTAGAGATCAACCTTCCATTGCTCATTGTAAAGTTGGGCAATTAGTTATATTTATTTTCATATGATTTTGCATGCTTATCTTTGTAAGTTTACTTCAAATGTCCTACTTTGGATTTTATAGGAACACATTATCTATGATGGAGAAAGCATGAAAGATTCAAAAATAGAAGATACTCATTTTGGGAATTGTTGCAAGCTATGAAGGAATGAGAGTGATGATTATGCATTATGGTAGATTTATGAATGATGATAAAAATTTCTCATTATTTGGTGCTTGTTAATTTGATGAAATAACATTCTCATTGAAGGACTGCATCAGATCATTATAGTGAAGGATGACTCTTGACAGTAGAGTTGGAATCTTTTTATTTATTAAGTGAATTTGTTCCCAATTGTTGACATGGTTTGAAAGGATTGGTAATTGGCCTTGCACATCCTGCATTGTTTTAGTCATTCTTTAGAGAAATGTATATATACTTTTGCATTCTTAAAATTTATTTATTTGTTATTTAAGCAGACCATTCTTAAACTAGTGGCTTCTTTTTATACTAGTCATATAGGGCTGCACAATGGATCTGGGTTCTTGGAAGTTATATCAAAGTGAGTGTTCTTTTGTTGGTTATCTTTTATTTTGTCTATTGTCTATGGGTTGTTTCCTTTTTCATAGCTTAATTTTTTTATTTCTCATGTTGGAGCATTTTCTTGTTGATCTCTTCTTGTGTTTTTTTTTATAAGTTGCAGAATCATTTGTTATCTATGTTGGGTGTATAACTTAATCCCTTTTAAGAAAAAGAACTCTCTACTTCTTTATGAAATTTATGATAATGTCATCTTTAAATATAATAGTTAATATTGAGTTCTTTTGATTGGGTGCTTCATATTGAAGATTGAAAAGTCAAAACTTGTCATTTTAACTAGTGATCTAATCTATTCTCAACAAGAGCAAGATATTTATAGTCCTGCTATAAGTGACCAACATTCTAATATTGTGAATAATTCTTGTATATTCTCTTACGGTTTCCCATCTAAGGTTTTGTTTTGCGAATTTCTTCGAAATTATTTTCATATTTGAGTTTGTGTTTTCCTTTTTCACCTTGATATTTTCATACTCTCTAAATTGTTCATCCATCCGCATGGAATAGAAGTCATTCTGGATTTACTAATGAAGAGAGATAATCATTTGAGATGAACTTCTTCTCTAAGGGTTTTGTGGATAACTTTCGAAAGCAACACCCTAGTGTTGTTGGCTATATTGATGAAGAGAGGTAATCATTTGAGGTGAACTTCTTCTCTAAGGGTTTTGTGGATGCCTTTCGAAAGCAACACCCTAATGTCGTTGGCAAATCTAATAAAAGTATTCTACAATTTGTGTTCCTCGATTTTCTCCTTTAATGCTTTTCTTGTATTGTTTAATAAAATGGAGGGAATGGGAATAGAAAACCTTGGGTTGTGAATTCATGTGGGTGCAACCGTTATTTTACATTATTAAGTGGCCTCGTTGATGGGAGGAAATGGAAAGGTGAACAAGACATTTGTTAAAGAAAGTCATGAAATTAAAGTCGAGAAAATCCAAGTTCACAAAGGTAGAACTTGAATAACGTGCTATTAAGGTTTCAGAGTTTCATAAATCTTATGAGGTTTGTATTCTATGATTCCAAATCAATGACACTATGCTACCACTTATATTGTCATTTTATGTAAACATGATCTTATGTCTACATTGAAATCTTTCTTGGACAATAAAGTCATTGGTATCTCATTTTATATTCTTAATGGTGCTTTATCTGCTTTCAAATATGGTAGAACTCCAAAGTTAGAACTCTAAAGTTCCAATTTTATTTTTATTGTTTCTATTCCTCCATCCTCTCAGCAACCAAAAGAAGTGTCCATGTAAGTATTAATTTGCATTATTTAAGAGTTTCTTGTATGTATGTGAAAGTTTTCAAGTAGTAGAACTAGTATTTTGCATTGAAAATATATCATCAAGAGGAAGGCTAATAATTTATTAGTTGAAGAGTATGCTCAAAATGTCAACAGTGTTTCAGATGCTTTTGGGTTAAGACAAGTAAGAGAATGGCAAAGCAATATCCAATTGAAGCTAAAATTGTTGAAGTCAATAATGAAATTGTCACTGACAAAGAGAAGTTATCAATCAAAACTGAGAAGGTCAAGTAATTTGCAACATATATATCTTTTTATTCCAATGATTCTTATGTGTCATTTATATTTGTTTCTACAATTGTTGAACTTTTTCAAATAGAGACACATACTCACTCAATGAGTTCACCATAAAAATGTGTTTTTGTTATTAACTTGAGTTCAATTGATTTAACTAAGAGGATGTCACTGTCTTGTGGTTATCACTACTAGGCAACAAACTCTATTAGGGGAAGTGAAAAACATCCTCGAGGATTAGTATTGAACAAATTGGAGTTGTTGAAAGAACGTTATATCTATGAATGAACTTGAACGTGGACTATTCTTGCCCATTAGAAGCCTAAAAAACTTTGGATTCCATATAACTCCAAGACCATGAGACCTCCTCTTCTTACTGGGAATACAATGTCGTTTGTGAACAAATGTTTAATTTAGGTTTCAAATAGTTCATAATAGCTTTAGAATGAAATTGGATTGAAAGTGGAAAAGATAAATTTTCCATAATTGAAGTGAAAACTAATTTGGAGTTATTTTAGGGAATGATGCAGGTTATGAAGGAATGAGAGTGACAATTACATGTTGTAGTAGATTATGAATGTTGCAAGCTTTTTCCAAAAAATGTCACCAATGACTTGTTGATGCCTTCATTATCCCAATTCCTCACTGTATTGGCATTCAAAATATTTACTTGTGAAGAGGTGTGTTAGGTATTTTTTAATTGCTATTGCACCTTATTTAAGCTTTGTGCACTTTAAATCGGGTATGAATGTGCCACTAGTGTTCTCTTTTCTTAAGAATTCTATGAGTGTGACTTTAATTTTATTTTTCTTTGTTGTTTCATATATATATATATATATATATATATGTATGTGTGTGTGTGTGTGTGTGTGTGTGTGTGTGTGTGTGTGTGTGTGTGTGTGTGTGTGGCAGTGAAAATAGTTTCCATTTGGAGGTGGAAGTTGCTATTATGAAAATTGGTCTTGAAGGAAAGAAGGATTTAAAAAATGTGGTATATATCTACCCACAAAGTCACCTAGATTGACTAATGAGGAGTTAATCATTATCCAAGAAAAGCTTAAAAAGAAACAAAAATTATATTCTTCTCCTTGGCTTGTTTTTGAACCAATTGTAGAAAATTAAGTTGAGAATGAATTTCATTGTCATGGAATTTGGTGATAAAACTCAAGTAGATCAAAGAACCTATTGTTTGTGGCATTGCTTCTCTAAGGAAGGATCACACTAAGACCTTGGGTGAATTCTTTTTTGGAAACCTCACCATTCTCAACAATTGTTCTCTAATTTTATTTACTATTGTATATTTGTGTTTCATCTATAGTGCATTCATAATCTTCCATGGGATGCTCTATATGTAATGTATTTGTTTGTTGGTCTTAAATTTGACTTTTATGCGCTTTTCTTGAGCTCTCTATCTCTCTTACTCACACACACACACAATGGAAGTTGTATTTATGAGAGAATAAAGAAGGGTTTTTCCATTTTGAGTTGGTGTATTTACGGTTTACCATAATGATATGTAGAAGATACACTTGTAAAGAGAGCTTTCCTTAAATCTTGAATTTTTCAAGTTTTAGCACTCTTCTATAGGCAATCTAAATGAGAATGAATATGTTTTCTTTAGTAATGATTAATTCGTTGCAATGTTTTTCTTTTTAAGCATTCGAATTGGCAATTTTCATTTCTAAGTGTTTATCTAATTTGGGTTGATTTCTTTCCTACTCCTAGCCTCAAATTCTTGCATTCGTGATACCTTTACTTTTTGAAGCAATGTATATTCTTTCATTAGAGATCCCATTAGTGGTAACATCATCTTCCTTGTTTGTGATAATCATGCTATAAACATATGATAAGATTTATTTAATTTTGGTCATTTTATTTTATTTTTTGTTTAGAAGGAGTTCTGATGTAGAACAACTCTAGGATGGTTGCCTAGGACTTTTATCTTTTAGGGTTTAAAGAGCGGAATAAGGTATAAAGTTTATGGTAACAAAATAAAATATAGAAAAAGAAGATAAAGAGAATAAGATATAGAACCTTAGGCCTGTTTGGGAACTGTTTCCCAAAATTGTTTTCTATTCTCAAGAATAAAAAACACCACAGAACATGCTTGGTAACCTAAGTAATGTTTTGTTCTTGGTGTTCTCCGTGTTCTTAAAATCCTATTTTCAAATAACATCTTTGACTTGTTTTTCCTATTTTTGTACTATTTAGATAACTAAGTAAGGGGCTTATTTTTCCTTTTTCTTCGTGTTCTCAAGTGTCCCCCCTTCAGTTTACATCGTGAACATCTCCACCAACAACAAAAATAGAGAAAAACCTCTAAAAAAAATAATAGAAAAATCTTTGAAAAATCATAGATTCTCTCAAAAAGGAAAACTTTCAATACCCATGAGATGAAGATGAAGAATGAACAAATCCGAATAATCAACCAATCGAGAACAATTCCTTGGTTCCAATAGTGTCGTTGTGGTTCGAGGCATCTGATTCCTCTTATCGGCGATGAGATTGAAGATCAATGCATTTTGCCTTCTCCTTTCTCTCTCTATGTGGGTGATTGGTGTGCCCTTCTCTTCTTTGCATCTGGGTTTTGTGGGTATGCCCTTATCGTGCTTGTGAACGGGGAATGAGAAGCAAGCAGGCAACCGACGATGTATTATTTTATATGTTCAATATGAATATTAAATAAAGCCAAATTTATTATCAAAACCATGACTTTGAATAATGTGTTGCACGTTGAGAATGTCCTCATCGACATATCTCTATTGAGACATCTAATATACCTTTGATGTATTTTCATTATTTACAATTATTTAAAGAAATTGAAAATCATGCAAATAACTTTAAAAAATGGTACATTTTCTTTAAATTTTAATGAAGAGTAAATATAAAAATTATTTATATTTATAAAATCAAATTAACTAAAGAAAACTCTTAGTTTAAAAAAACAACTTCCAAACATTTTTATTAATTTAACTAAACATGTTTTTTTATAACAAAAACTGTTTTCCAGAATTCAGTTTTGAAAATACATTTTTTTTTTTTTTTTGTGAAAACACCAAAAAAATTTCTTAAAAACTATTTTTCGAAATAGTTTCAAAAACAACAACCAAACAGACCCTTAGAGTCACAATAAGGCATTCTAAGAGTCTTACCTAAAAGAAAATCAATAGAATATTACCATTAAAAATTACAAAGTATGCAAGAAATGTAATATTAGTAATCATCGATCAATACTTTGGTTATATCAATTAACCTTATTTGTAAGCTTCTTTAAAAAATCCAAAGTTTATTAGGATTCTAATAACCTATTATGACTTTAATTCTAATTGTTTTATAACCTAATTAGTTACTCCTAATTTGACTTCAATAAATGTTAATCCTAATTTACTCCAACTAATACTAATGCACATCCTTACTAATTCCTCCCAACTTGGAAAAAAAACTTAATCTCAAGTTTTAGTGATTTCTCTATGGTCAATTGAAATAATGAGTAATGTCTTCCATCATTTCTCTATAGTCAATTGAAATCATGAGTAATGTCTTCTACCCTTTCTCAACGATCAATTGAAATTATGAGTAATGTCTTCCACCCTTTTTTTTCTTCGTTAATTCCTTATTACCATAAGATAGGATTTCAAAATCTCTTAAAAAATTTCAATTTCATGCAAAACGAGTACCAAACTTTGAAAGATTTTTCGATGTTGTGAAAAAAGTTGATGGTTCTTAAAATAATTGTGTGTCATCAACAAGCTAGTGGTAAGTTATATGTCATGCACAAGAGGACATACTTTCATGCACAAGTAAATAAAATAAAATAAAAAATCATTGAGAGCATTATATACTTTTGTTGGATATTCCTTATCCTTATCTTTAAATTCATTCACTTCTCGAGCTGTTAGAGCAAAATAATTTTAGTTTCCATGTTCTCCTTTTCAAATTGACGCATACCTTTTTTTGTTGTACCTCATATGACTTTTTAACTGGTGGAACTTCTTTCTTTGGATGAGGGATCTTCTTATGTGCATTGTGTATGAGAGTATATGTACTATGTTTCGTCTTCTTTTTCTCGTTCCTAGGAAATAGGAATGAGAGGAGGAAGTTGTTGGTTCGCTGTGGAGATGAGGTCGTTTAAGATCTCCATTGAGAAGGTTTTAGGAAAGCTGCAAGAGGTTATTATGGAGAGGGGAAGAGGATTCACTAGTGGGACTAAGTTTGGGAAGACAAGTCTAAGTTGCTTCCTTGAAGGTGCAAAGGCCTGTTGTATGTAGGAGGAATCACTGGTTTACAATTAGGTATGGAAGGAAAATGATAGGGTTTATAAGCTTGAGAGGCGTGTTAATTGAGCGAGGAGGTTTCTCTTTGTGTCGTCTGTGATGTGAAGGGAAAAAAGATTTAATTTGGTCTTCCCAAAAGGAAAAAGATTAACAGGGGGATGGGGCACATTGGCAAGTAAGCTTTGTTCTTTGGGGATAAGGAGCTTGTTAGCCCCTGTGAAGCTTTCTAGTTTTGTGGTGAATAAGGGGTTGACAAAAGATAACAAAGGGCTCTCTCTCAAGTAAGGTTTGTATGTGGTGAAGGTTGCAAGTGCTCAAAAGAATTTGGATAATAAAGTATCGGTACGGTTAGATAAGAAGGAAGTGTTGGAGAGAATAGTTCCTTGGAACCTTTGTTTGGTGGGGAAGTTGGAAGGAGTGTCTAACTTGGAACCTTGGGTGCCTTAGTTAAGGAATTGGGTGGACAAAAGGTGGAACGTTAAGAAGAATGTTAGAATTTCTGTCTTCAAAGTATCTTTTTATTGTTTTGAGTTTGAGAATGAAGAGGATTTGATTGCTGTTTTGTCAAGGGGTTCAAGAAAGATTGAAGATAAACTCTTGGAGTTGGAGAGGTGGAGTCTTGAGGTGGGGCACTTGAGGAAGGGAGGAATTATTGTAGATTATAATAAGATAAGACAAAAATATAAAGAAATGAAAATTAAGAGTGCATAAAATGTAAAATTGTTTACATAGCTTGACCTTAAGCCTAGCTTCGCACCACACAAACTAATCATATATAATATTTTATATAAAAAAATAATCACTTAGTGATCATAAAATATAATTAGTATTCTATTACAATAATAGTAAAATTAATTTTAAGAAGCTCCTTAACAAAATGTTAAATAGATATTTTGTGTTGGCAATTTTGATTCACATTATTTTTTTTAAAAAAAGTTAATATTTATAGAGTTTAAATGTGGATAAATTACTTTTTGAGTTTGATTAAGATTAAAAAACCCATTGCTCAAGTTCATAGGAGCCTATAAATAATTGCATTTGTAAGAAATTTGCTTTTAGAGTAAAAAAAAAAAAAAATGAGTCGTTATAGTTGTCAAAGTCATGAAAAAAAAGGTGAAAAGAGATAGTAAAAGTGTGTATTGTGGTTTGGATGTTGAATTTTTTTTCAATATTTTCTAACTTAAATGGATAGATTTACTTGGTCAAAGCATCATGTAACCTATCTCAAGATGCAACTTCTTCTAAGTGGTGGCAGTGATGATGGTTTCACATGTTGCCAATTAGTAGGTAGAAAATGTTCCCCCACTCATACAAACTCTCCACTATTTCAATTAATTAAATTCACATTTTAAACTTTAATTTCTTTCTTTGCTTGACATATATGTGCGCATTCGATATGTTGAATTAGAGGATTCGAAGATTCTTTATACACTCAAGCCAAATTTTGCATTTCACAAATTTAAGGAGTTCGTGTTCAAAGCAAAGATGGTTCGTGTATATATATAAATAAATACTTAAATGGATAATAAATATATTTATTATTTTCTATTTTTAAAAATAAAAAATAATAATAAAATTCAACACAAAATGCAAGAAGTGTTAGACATTATTTTAAAAGGATGATGATTTTTAGAAATTATTTAATTTTTTTTTTAAATTACTTCCTCAAATTTTAAAATTTTAAAATATGATTTTTAAGAATATAAGTCAAATTCATACTTTGGGTAAGGATTTCTATATTTTATATAGAAGGTATTGCAATTTTTTGTTTTTAAATATATAAAGTAAGAAGTATATCCAAAAGTGCTAAGTAATTTAATTCTTTGAAAAAGAAATGAGAAAGTTAATTAAAAGAAGAATAAAAGGGGGACAAGTGTGGTTGGGGCTACCAAAAAAGGTTTTGTAAATTGATGAAATTAAAGGGGTATATTAAAATAAACGGTATAAATATGTGCACGATGGTATACTCCCGCCTTCACTTTCAAGTAATTTTAGTTTAAAAAATATTTTTGAAAAAAAATTAAGTATTTGACAAAAATTAGTAAACACTTTTAAAAATATAAAAAAATCACATGTAATATTGAACAATCAATTCAAATATTTTTTAGAGAAACATTTAATAGATGATTTTTTTTTTAAATATTAAAAAAAATATTTTTATTAAAAGCACTTTATGCAAAAATATTATTATGACAATGTTTCTATTTTAATTTTTTTTTAATGGAAGTGTTTTCTCTTAAAGAGTTTTTAATAAAATTACCTATCAAATATTTATTTAGAAAATATTACAGGTGATTTTTGAATATTACAAGTGATTTTTTAGATTTTTAAAAATATTTTCTAAAATTTTTCAAACATCTAAGTTTTTCTCAAAATATTTTTTAGACTAAAAATATTTTCTAAAATCATTATCAAATATGTTTTTATATATCGGTTGAATTGATAGTGATTTTAGTAAACACTTTTAATTTTTTTAATATTTAAAATTTTTTATTATTCAAAGTGTTATCAAGATTAAAAACAGTTTTTAACATGTGTTTTTTAAAGTCTGTTTGATAATGATTTTATAAAGTGTTTATAAATTTTTTTAGACTTTAAAAATTATATCATTTAAATGTTAAAAATATTAAAAAATAAAATAAAATCATTACCAAATATATTCTTAATCTCTTCATTAGTAATTAATAATTATGCTACTCTAATTTAAAATTAAATTCATAAAAGAACGTAAAAGTAATATCAAAAACCAACATTTAAGATCAAATTCACATAAAGCTAACCAATACCACGGAGCCAATTTTAAACCCAATTCACGAAAGTACTTAAATAAAAAACGGTGAAGCTTAAGCTAATAAGTTTTCGAGGAGTTGCAGCCTAGGAGGTAGGTGTCATTTCCATGGAGTGGTAAATGTACACGACAATGGCCCATGAGTCATCCCGTCAAATTTAAAGTCCCAATAAATTGTTGCTTTTTGGGAGGACAGAACCGATTTCTTGGGTTTCCAGGACAGCTCTTCCAATCCATTCAAGTTTAAAGTAATATTATTTATTTATATTTACCGGAAGTTAATGCCTATTTTGACACTTGTTTAACAACCGATTTTATTTTATTTAAAATTTTTTTTTCTTAAAAATAAAAAAATGTATTTTTATTTATTTTTTAAAATTAATTTTAAAAAATAATTATATAAAAAATAAAAAATATTAAAAATAAAATATTAAATAAAAATTATTTTAAAAATATATTTAAAAATATTAAAAATATTTTAGGTTTTCTAACAAAATTTTATTTTATAAAATGTTAAAAAATAATTTTTAATTTTGTTTTCAAAATTATTATTTTTTTCTCATTAAAATAGATTGATGTATACACATAATTTTAAAGAAAAAAAACTCAAATTTAATTAAATAATTATACATTTATCTTCTTGTACTTATCCAATAAAAGAAAAAAAAAAGTATGTAAAGAAGAGATTGTGAAGAATACTTACAAAACGAAAGTAAAAAAAGAAAAAAAATTATTTAAATAATAATAATTAATATCAAATATTGGTTTTTATCTACCAATTTGACTTTCAAAAGTTACACGAAGAAAATAAAGAGGAAGAAAATTTATTATTTTCAGACAATAAAAAAGAAATCTTACCCCTTTTATGCAACTTAAAAAACCAAAGCTCCATTTTTCTCAACACGTGGTTGTGAATTTCAAAAATTTTTGAAGCATATTCATGTAATTATATAGATAGATAAAAAGGTTTATTAAGTTCTCATTTAAATATATTTATTGTTTTTTATTTTTAAAAATAAATAATAATAATAAAATTTAACATAAAATGCAAGAACTTTAGACATTACCTTAAAAGGGTAATGATTCTTTAAAATTTTAAAAATACTTTACTTTTTAAAATTTTAAAAATTGATTTTAACAACATAAGTTAAATCCATATTTGTGGTAAAAAAAAATTTATGTTTGAAATGTATTTGATTTTCATTGATTTGAAATTTTCTTAAATTTTTTTTTATTGAAATTAACAAATGAAATAAAATATAATAAATATAAATATTAAAAAAATTTATATATATTATTATTTATTTGATATCATTGAATATATTTAAATTAAAAATAGATATTATTAAATAAATTATATATATATATATTTTAAAAAATAATTTTAAAATTTTTATTTTTATTTTTTATATAATTTTTAAAATTTTTATTAATTTTTATATTATTAATATTTTATATTAAAATATTTAATATATGCTTATATATAAAATTGAAGTATGAATATACCAATAAATTTATAGTCATTCGTCCCATCCACTTTAAAGGTCCAATAAATTTTTGTTTGTTGGGAATGACAAAATCCATATCTCGGGTCTCTGTTAAAGCTCTTCAAATCCAGTCAAGTCAACTTTAAAACAGCTCATATGTCCTTTACTCTTCCGCGAACGATCATTTAAAGAGCAATATAGGTGTTATATAGCAAAGAAACCCTTTCATCTCTTTTTTGGTCAGAAGTTGCAACGTTGTGGTTTGTGAGGTAACCTTCGGATAATGCTTCTTCTTCTTCTCCTTCTTCTTTCATGTGTTTCCTCCATTTCTAGTAAACCCAGATAAGTGGTTTCTCAAAGGAAAAAGAAATTGGCCCTATCTTCTTCCAGGCAGCCATGATGTCGTGAGCCCAAAAAGAATCACTATTTGTGGAGCCATTCTATTTTCTCCCGGATTCCTTTATTTCTGATTTTCTTGTTGCCATCTTTTCAACCTCTCTTTTTAATCCCTAAACAATGGTGTGGTAAATGGGACGGTGTGATGTGCGAAAATGGACTTACCACCGTCTAAACGAATTGTGGAGGAAGTGATGATTTCGAGGAATAGTTCACTTCATCTCTACTATTAACCTCCTGGTTTACTTGTTCGCCCTTAAGTGTTTTCTATTTTTTTTTTCTTTTTTGATTTGTTTATTATAGACAAATAGGTGATTTATTTATCGTATGTAATATTATATTTTGTTTCCATTGGATGAATGCCCTATAAGTTGAGTTGGGCTCTTTTATGATTAACTTTAATGCTTCATGGTTAGATTTGTTCTTCAACTGTTGGCTGAGAGTGCGATCAAAACATTCCTCAAACCACTTGGAAGCTCTCGAGGACCAAACACACCTAAAAGCTCTTTTGAACACAAACTTCAGTAATATCGATCAATGGCTCCCTCGTCTGGAGGTATGCTCTTAGCTTTAACATCTTTTGATGCTGTGATTTTATTTTTATGAATGATATACCTTCCTGTGGAGACTATCTTTGGATCATATATGTCAGGAAATCAATAGTTTGATTTTTCATTGCAGTGAGTTAGTTTTGATTATTGGACTCTTAACTATTTTGTCAGGTGGCCAGGCTCTCGGTATTTTGAAGAGTTTGAAACAAATATACCTTATAGGTTATATGAATCTTTTAGAGAATAAAAGAAAATTTTTCCTATATGCTAAGATAGTTAGTGGTGTCTATTGAATTTCAAATTTAGAGCATTGAACGTGTATGATGAGATTGAGGCTATTGAATAAGCATATAAAATAAATGCTGCAAGGTATTAGGTATAAACAAATGAGATTGAGTGCAAACAAAGAGGTGCAAATAATGAGATTTAAAGATGTATATATAGCACTATCTGATGAGAGGTGCAAAACTACCATTTGGTCTTGTAGGTGGATCTAATCTTTTTTTGATATATAGTCATAATAATTGACTTCTTCCATGTTAATGTTAATTTTCAACTCCTTGTGAATTCTTCAAGTTCATTGTGGATTCCTTTGAGCGCCCAATAAAATGTGAGTGTTGTTTTATTATTATTTTTTTCTATTAACTTGCTCTTATGGTTAAAGAGTATTAGACCAAGTGACAATAGTTATTATGAAAATAGAAATTATCCAAGTTGCTTATGCTTTAAAAATTTAGTTATTGACTCTAAGTAAGTACTTTTATGATTTTACATTCACTTTAATATGAATAATATTGTAGTGCTAAAGAAGATGCAACCATTGTAGGATGTTAATGAGGACATATTAGGGGTTGATTTGTTATGAGATGGAAATAGAATTTTGTTATAAATATTTACATTTTGGACTTCAAATTTTTTTATTTTATTTTGAATTTTAAACAACTACATTTGTTTATATTTGAAAATGATAAGTAATAACATTTTTCTCTGTTTTTTTTGTAATATAGGTAATTTCTTGTGGATGAAAATTATTAATGGCATGAGCAAAGTTGGAAAGATGGGGGTATTGAAAAGAGAGGTATGCAATTGACTATATTTTTATACATTCAATTATAATTTCATTATGTTATAATTGTTTTAAAATGTAAAGTATAAAAATTCAACAATCCTTAAGACTTAGAATTGATGTTGAGCTTCAATAATGAATATTAACTCACGCGTGTATCAGTTATTTTGAGACCAATGAAAATATATCAAATCATTACCTTTTGAGATCTTATTTTGACATTAAAATTCCTTGTGTTGATGATTATGAGGTGGATTTATTATGTAAGAGGCATGGTCTAGTTTGAAGACAATGCATTTACCTGTAGGAACATTTCACTCACTTTGTCTAGAGGTGAGAGTGTCAAGGCTTAGATTTGTTGCAAGGATTAATATTAAGATAGTGTGAGATCTCATTCTTATGATCGATAGGCCCCTATTCTAGATGTTGAGGTAATAGAGTTAAAGAATGATGATGTTCAAATTACTGAGGAGTTGCATAATGATTTTAGAGGGCAGGAGTATGACCTCAGCATTATAGAGATAGGGTTGTATGGTTTTAGTCTTAACATCAATGAGTATGTGGATTGACCTATCTTTTATGAGGAGAAGCTTTGCTTAGATGATGAAGATGTCCAAGATAAGGTTTGACAGTCGAAGAAGATTCATACAAAGTGTGACATGGGGTATGATAAGTAGTACTTACTAGCTTTGATCCTATCACCCCTTTAGGTGGTTCCCCTTTTTTTTATCATAATACTTTATGTTTTTAAAGGCGAAAGCGTAAGGCGAGACTTTTTTGTGTTCATAAGACGATGCGTAAGTCTCGAGGTGTTGAGGCGTAAGCTTTTTGAGCCTCGCATTATATAATTAATTAATATTTTAAAATATATAAAATAAAATGGCATAAATAAAAACATGAAAACAATTCATTAGAATCATAAAAGAAAAAAAAACATACTAGTTCCTTACTTTCACAAAAAACCATAACAAAGTCATAAAATAGAAAATAGATTCAACTATACTAATAGTTTCAAACTTCAACAAAAAGTCATAACTAAGTCATAAAATAGAAAATAAAGTCGACCATAATAATAGTTCTAAACTTTTACAAAAAATTCATAACTAAGTCATGAAATAACAACTAGAGTAAATTGTTTCAACTTAAATCCTCATCTTCAAGGTCATCATCATCCTCATCCAATGTATCAATAGTAGGAAAATGTCCACTATCATGTATCCCCATTTCATGTAAATCTTCATCTTCATCAATTGGTGTCAAATTCAACTCCTTCTTTTTGCCTTTGCCTCCACTTGTACCTAGCATAAAGTATTAATTATGTGTAAATATTATAAGTTTTTTAATTAAATTTAATCAAATTTATGACTTCAATTTTTGAGTACTTGGTACTTCATTATGTTTCCTTTCGTAGGAATGTGAAGAAATCATGTGATCCGATGATGCTTGAGTCTCTTGGGAGTTGGATGACACAACTCTGATAGCATCAACATTGAATAACTCATTATCTTGAAGCCAACAAAGATCAAAGGGGAGGAGGGGATCTTCTTTCTTCGCAATCCATTCATCATCCGAATAAATCTCCTCTACCAAAATCTGATCAACATTTTGTTTCCTTTGTAGACTTCACTCTCTCAATCTAGTGTTGTACCTTACATACACTAGAGAATTCAACCTTTGATATTCAAGTCTATTTTTTTTGTATGGATCTACAAATAATAAAAGAAACAAATTTATGTGTTAAAATGAAATAAAGTTCTCTAACATTAAAATAGATATATATGTATAAAAATTTACAAAAATAGAAGTATTATTGATTAAAATTTGCTCCAATTTCTTTCACATCCCGAAGCACTATAAGTGAGGCTAAGGACTCGAATAGCAAACTTTTGAAACTATGGTGTTGAACACCCAAATCACATCCACCAAGTTGTAGGACTTCTTAATGTTCGAGAATCAATTGCAATACGACTCCCAAATTCACCAATTGCTTGGTCATATGCGTCCAACTGAATGTCAGCTTTTAAACGTTCTTGATAATCCAATATCTTATTCATGCATTCAAATAATTCCTTTCTCACCTCATCAACATTAGAGAACTTATCTCTATACTGCAATTAAGGATTAAGATAATAACCTGTTGCATGTAAAGGTCGATGAAGTTGCGGAGTCCATCATCTTGCATCAATTTTTCTCCAAATTGGGCCATATTTTCTCTCCACACCCCCACAATTAAATGCAATTTTCTCTTTAGTTGAATCTATCAACTCATAAATATAACCCATGGCTAATCTTTCCTCTGAATCAACCTCTCTCAAGACACTAACTAATGGAATAGTGGTCTTTATGCAAAAAGCAACATGGGGCTAACAATTTAGATCAAACAACATTGTACTTCAAGTTTTCACACCTTCTACATTTTTAGCCCATGTGCTTGATCACTATTTTTCTGAGGAGAATATTGCTATAAGAGCTTGTTTTTGCTTATAAAGACTTTAAAGAGTAAGAAATGCAATAGCAAACCGTGTAATTGCTAGATGAAGAAGTTCATGATTTTTTTGTAAATGTTCTCATCAAGCTAAGAACCCAAGTATGCTCATATATGAACTTCACTACTTGCCTAGCTCGAGAAAGTGTAATAGCATGAACATTTAGCTTTCCAATATCCTCCAACATCAAATCAATACAATGAGCAGCATAAGGAGTCCACCATAATCTTCTCCTTTTTTTCCATAAAGCCTCATTCCAGCATTCACATAATTAGAGGCATTATCAATGATGACTTGCTCAACATTCTCCTCTCCAATTTCTTCAACCACCTCATTAAGATATTTGAACATCAATTCCTCATTTTTTTTATTGTATAAAAAACATCAATTGATTTCATAAACCAAGTGCTAGTAAGACTATTCACCAAAAAATTGATAAGACACCTACTATTTTCATCTATTTAACCATTTGACATAATTGAACATCCATATTATTTCCAAGCTTTTTTGTGATCTTTCATAATGATACTTAGATCATTCACCTCTTCTTTAAGAATTCATGTCCTCAATTCGTGCATAGATGGAGGCTTAAACTCGAGCCTAAAATTTGCAACAACATCCATCATAGGAAACCAATAAGGATCAGTCACAGTGGTTAATGGGAGACCTTTTGAATACATACACCTACCAATTTTTCTACACACTTCCTTCCTTTCTTCTTGCTTCCACTTTGAATTCAAAGTATTTTGTCTAGGTTGTGAAGTGGTAAATTTATCCATGGGTCTCCTAGGAATAGGTTCCCTACTCCCACTTCCTAATGTCGCTATTGTTTTAGACAAGACACTCTCATGCATTGAAGTTGGACCCATACCGATTTCTTGGATCAATTTATTTCTTTTCATTTTTTGATCCTTAAAATTAGCCAATGCCTCTTTGCATTCCAATCTAGCTTATTCACTAACTTTGTTGCATGGTTTCATACCATGATGAGTTCTGGCTAAGTGATGCTTGTTCACCCCTCCCATGCATATTTGATTGCAAAATTTATATCTTAAATATTGCTCCCTGAAAACTTCAATAACATACTTCCATACAAAATATTTTCTTGAATTTTTCAAATCGGTGGAACTCATTCTAAAAAAAATACCAATAATAATATTCAAATTTCTACATAACAATATAATTGACTAAAAAATAATAACAAGACATAATTGAAAGGAATTTAAAAATGAAATATAAAATTTAATTGGTTTAAATTTAAAAAACCCAATATTTTTTTTAGAGGAATTTAAAAATTATACATATAAAATTTAATTGGAATTTAATAATGAAATAAAGAAAATTTGGGTGAAAATTAAAATTAAACTAGAAATAAAAAAATAATTTTAAGTAGAATATTTAAACCAATTTACTAGAATATGTATAAAAAATGGATGAATGGAGAAATAAATAACGACTTATTGAGAGCTCCAACTTTGGCTGAAAAGTCGATTGTTGAGAGAGAGAGATGAATGTCTGTGTCGACTGTCGAGAGAGACGAAGAGGGAATAAACCATGGAAGAGGGAGAAAACCATGAGAGATGAAGTTGAGGGGGAGAAAGAGATGAAGAGATGAAAAGAAGGGAAAACATGGGAGACGAAGAGGGGGAGATCGCGAGTTCGTGACATACTTGAAGATGAACGAGAGGGATTGCCGTTGGAGAAGATGCATTACGGTTGGTCATCGCCTAAGGTTGAGTACTCCGTCGTCACTTGAGGTAGGGTTTCGTTTGAAGCTTTTCCTAATTTGTGTTTGCAAAAGTCTTCAATTGGGACTCGGGTTGCCGTTTCAAGGATTACTTTGGGTTTTTTTTTTTTTTTTTTTTTTTTTTAATTTTTGTTCATGGCCACATCAACTCCCACAAAGGTTACGCCTTTTTCTTAGAGCGTAAAAGGCGCAATCAAAGAACGCCTCAGTCACGCCTCATTGGAAAAGGCGTATGCCTTTCAAGAGTCGCGTTTTATTTCTTACGCTTCAAGGCGTTTTGGCCCCGCCTCGCCCTGAGGTGCGCTTCAAGGCGTGCCTGAGAAACGCCTTTAAAAACTTTGGTATTGCTATCAGACGAGTTTGAGGTTAGAGACTTGAGATTTTTCTTTTGATCTCTAAAATCTATGTAGCCATCAATACGCACATGCAACTCTTATGATGCTTATTTAGTATTGTAGCACCTTTGCACTATAACCTTCAAAGTTTGTCTTTTTTAGGTTGGTTCGAATTTTTTATTAACAAATAGTCATATTACCAATTGAAAGGGGTGAGAGGCAGGTCCACTTCACGATTGATGGTTTTCACCATGTTCTTACTACTAAGCAAAGTTTTTAAAGGCGTTTCTCGAGCGCGGGGCCAAAACGCCTTGAGGTGTAAGAAATAAAACGCGATTTCTGAAAGGCGTATGCCTTTTCCAATGAGGTGTGACTGAGGTGCGCTTTGATTGCACCTTTTATGCTCCAAGAAGGTGTACGCTTTGTGGGAGTTGATGTGGCCATGAACATAAATTAAAAAAAAAACCCTAAGTAATCCCTTAAACAGCAACTCGAGTCGCGATTGAAAACTTTGGCAAACACAAATTGGGAGAAAAGCTCAAAATGAAACCCTACCTTAAGTGGCGACAAAGTGCTCAACCTCAGGTGGCGACCAACCGTAATGCATCTTTTTCGGCGACGATCTCTCTCGTTCATCTTCAGGTATGTCGCGAACTCGCGATCTCCCTCTTTTCGTCTCCCATGCTTTCCTCTCTCTTCATCTCTTCATCTCTTTCCCCATCTTGGCTTCATCTCCCATGGTTTTCTCCTTTTTCGTCTCTCTCAACAGTCGACACAGAGGCTCGTCTCTCTCTCTCTTGACAGTCGGTTCTTCATCAATTTTTTTTTTGTTTATCAAATTAACTCTCAAATGACCTTTTCATCCAATATTTATTTATTTATTTAAATCATTTTGACCAATTGGAGCTCTCAGCCAGTAAGCCATTATCTGTTTATCCCTTCATCCATTGTTTTAAATATGCTGGTAAATTGGTTTAAATATTCTGCTTAAAATTAATTTTTTTATTTCTAGTTTAATTTTAATTTCCACCGAAATTTTCTTTATTTCATTATTCAATTCCAATTAAATTTTATTTGTATAATTTTTAAATTTAAACCAATTAAATTTTGTATTTCATTTTAAAATTCCTTTCAATCATGTCTTATTATTTTTTAATCAATTATATTGTTGCATAGAAATTTAAATATTATTATTGATGTTTTTTTTAGAATGAGTTCCTCCGATTCGAAAAATTCAAGAAAAGATTTTGTGTGGAAGTATGTTATTGAAGTTTCCGAGGAGAAATATTTAAGATGTAAATTTTGCAATCAAAGATGCGCAGGAGGGGTGAATAGACTCAAGCATCACTTAGCGGAAACTCATCATGATATGAAACCATGCAACAAAGTTAGTGAAGATGCTAGATTAGAATGCAAAGAGACGTTGACCAATTTTAAGAATTAAAAAACGAAAAGAAATGAATGCTCCAAGAAATTGGTATGAGTCCAACTTCAATGCATGAGAGTGCCTTGTCTAAAACAATAGGGACATTAGGGAGTGGGAGTAGGGAACCTATTCCTAAGGGACCCGTGGATAAATTTATCACTTTACAACATAGACAAAGTACTTTGAATTCAAAATGGAAGTAAAAAAAAAGGAAGTGTGTAGAAAATTTGGTAGGTTTATGTATTCAAAAGATCTCTCATTCAACATTGTGAATGATCCTTATTGGTTTCCTATGATGGATGCTATTGCAAATTTTGGGTTCGGGTTTAAGCCTCCATCTATGCATGAATTGAGGACATAGATTCTTAAAGAAGAGGTAAATGACTTACGTATCATTAAGGAAGATCACAAAAAAGCTTGGAAACAATATGGATGTTCAATTATGTCAGATGATTGGACAGATGGAAAGAATAGGTGTCTTATCAATTTTTTGGTGAATAGTCTTACTAGCACTTGGTTTATGAAATCAATTAATGTTTCTGATACAATAAAAAAATGGGGAATTGATGTTCAAATATGTTAATGAGGTGGTTGAAGAAATTGGAGAGGAGAATGTTGTGCAAGTCATCATTGATAATGCCTCTAATTATGTGAATGCTGGAATGAGGTTTTATGGAAAAAATGAGAAGATTATGGTGGACTCCTTGTGCTGCTCATTGTATTGATTTGATGTTGGAGGATATTGGAAAGCTAAATGTTCATGCTAATACACTTTCTCGAGCTAGGCAAGTAGTGAAGTTCATATATGGGCATACTTGAGTTCTTAGCTTGATGAGATTATTTACAAAAAATCATGAGCTTCTTCATCTAGCAATTACACGGTTTGTTATTGCATTTCTTACTCTTCAAAGTCTTTATAAGCAAAAACAAGCTCTTATAGCAATGTTCTCCTCAGAAAAATAGTGTTCAAGCACATGGGCTAAAAATGTAGAAGGTGTGAAAACTTGAAGTACAATGTTGTTTGATCTAAATTGTTAGCCTCATGTTGCTTTTTGCATAAAGACCACTGTTCCATTAGTTAGTGTCTTGAGAGAGGTTAATTCAGAGGAAAGATTAGCCATGGGTTATATTTATGAGTTGATAGATTCAACTAAGGAGAAAATTGCATTTAATTGTGGGGGTGTGGAGAGAAAATATGACCCAATTTGGAGAAAAATTGATGCAAGATGATGGACTCCGCAACTTCATCGACCTTTACATGCAGCAGGTTATTATCTTAATCCTCAATTGTGGTATGGAGATAAGTTCTCTAATGTTGATGGGGTGAGGAAGAGATTATTTGAATGCATGGATAGGATGTTGGATTATCAAGAACGTTTAAAAGCTGACATTTAGTTGGACGCATATGACCAAGCAATGGGTGAATTTGGGAGTCGTATTGCAATTGATTCTCGAACATTAAGAAGTCCTACAACTTGGTGGATGTGATTTTGGGGTTCAACACCGTAGTTTCAAAAGTTTGCTATTCGAGTCCTTAGCCTTACTTGTAGTGCTTCGGGATGTGAAAGAAATTGGAGCACATTTTAATCGGTAATACTTCTATTTTTGTAAATTTTTATACATATATTTCTATTTTAATGTTAGAGAACTTTATTTCATTTTAACATATAAATTTGTTTCTTTTATTATTTGTAGATCCATACAAAAAAAAATAGACTTGAATATCAAAGGTTGAATTCTCTAGTGTATGTAAGGTACAACACAAGATTGAGAGAGCGAAGTCTACAAAGGAAACAAAATGTTGTTCAGATTTTGGTAGAGGAGATTGATTCAGATGATGAATGGATTGTGGAGAAAGAAGATCCCCTCTTCCCCCTTGATCTTTGTTGGCTTCAAGATAATGAGTTATTCAATGTGGATGCTATTAGAGTTGTGTCATCCAACTCCCAAGAGACTCAAGCATCATTGGATCACATGGTTTCTTCACATTCCTACAAAAGAAAACATAATGAAGTACCAAGTAAGTACTCAAAAATTGAAGTCATAAATTTGATTAAATTTAATTAAAAAAATGTATAATATTTACACCTAATTAATATTTTATGCTAGGTACAAGTGGAGGCAAAGGCAAAAAGAAAGAGTTGAATTTGACACCAATTGATAAAGATGAAGATGAAGATGAAGATTTACATGAAATGGGGATACATGATAGTGGACATTTTCCTACTATTGATACATTGGATGAGGATGATGATGACCTTGGAGAGGAGGATTTAAGTTGAAATAATTTACTCTAGTTGTTATTTCATTTATTAGTTATGGATTTTTTGTAAAAGTTTAGAACTATTATTATGGTTGACTCTATTTTCTATTTCATGACTTAGTTATGACTTTTTGTTAAAGTTTGAAACTATTAATATAGTTGAATCTATTTTCTATCTTATGATTTGTTTTTTATGGCTTTTTGTGAAAGTAGGGAACTAGTATGTTTTTTTTTTTTTTAATGATTCTAATGAATTGGTTTCATATTTTTATTTATGCTATTTTATTTTATATATTTTAAAATATTAATTAATTATATAATGTGAGGCTCAAAAAGCTTACACCTCGCCTCACAAACACAAAAACGTCTCGCCTTACGCTTTCGCCTTTAAAAACATCGTAGTACTAAGGATAAAAATATCGGTATTTTGATTTTACGAATATATCAAAGATGTATCGGATATATCAAATATACATCAATTGATATTGTGGAAAAAAATACCGATAGATTTAAAATTGATAAAAACTCATGAAAATATAAGAAAAATTTCATAGAAACATAATTAGAAGTATAATAAACATTTTAAATTTGTTTTGTTTAAGAATTTGATATATGTATAATATAATTTATCATATTTGATGATAATATTTTGGAAAAATTGTAGTGCCATTGGAGATATTGTGCCTCCATTTGATTTAGGCCATTGGATGAAAGTGGTTTAATCTTAGTCGTCTAAATGGTAAGTGGAAAAAAAAAAATCTATGCTTGGATGAAACTAACTACCTAGAGAAGGAAAGAAACGTGTAAGACGATTGAATTAGCTGTAAAAATTGCATATGAGATCTGATTGAAATTGAGTGAACAAGGGAGAGTACTTCCCTAATATGAGACTCATAGAGACATTAGTGTGTTTGCCATTTGTTACTAGTAGTCATACTTACGAATTGAAAACGAAATAGTAAGAGAAAGTAGTTTGGAGATTGCAATGATGGATTCGACATTAATGTTTTTAATAGGAGAAGAAAGAAGTAAGGAAAACATACCTAGAACTAAAAATTCATAGAGCTTCCTTTTTTGAGAGAAAATGATGAGGGCAACCTCAACATCACTTACAAAAGGTGAGTTGGTGACTTGTGGAGTTTTCTATACGGCGCATTTGAGTCTTTTCTCTCCGCATCTCCAGAAAGGCAGTTTAAAATTGAAACTCTGCAAAACACACAAGCTGAAAAACCGCAATAAAAGGGATTGAAGGGAATGATATTGAGAGAATAAACTGTCACCAAAATGAGCAAATGAAGAAAATCATGAAGAGGCAAAACAAGGCAAAGAAACAGGAAAAAATATAATGACAATGAGCATAATATAAACAATTGAGAAGGAGGAAGTGGGTGTCTATGTTTTATTGATTCTTATTGCATAGCCCCTTTGTTTTGTATTGTATATTTTTTCCCATGACTTCTCAAATTTCTTCTTCCCCTTTATTTTCTACTCTCCAATGGCCAAACGCACACCCTTTTCTTCATTCATCTTAGCTCTCTTTCCCTCAATTTTGTTGAACCCCACCTAGAAAAAAAAAATTATTATTTACTTCATAGGATAACCTCATCCTTTGGGACTCTTGGTAAAACCCACAACACCTACCAAAAAGAGAACATTGGGTTTGAAGCTTGCACAAAGAAAGCTTTAATAAGTGGTAAGATACATAATAAGTTCTTTGCTTCTACATTGGCAAATTGGAATTAAATGCTGAATTGGGTTTTGGATCTACGAGAGGGTTCGTTGAGAACTTTAATGATTGAATTGAATTATAAATAATGAGTTTACTCAATGCTATGTGGTTGATACGGAAAAGGCAAAAGTTGAGGCTTGGGATTGATTCATTTCGTTATTGTTGTTCTTTAAGAAATGAAAAAGTTGTTTGAGAGGATTTGTGTATTTAGTTTTATGTAATGCTAGTTTGTTATGTACTTTGTGTGTAAATGCTCTTTGTTTTATTAGAAATTACATGTTTAGTGAACTTTTCATTTTGAAAATGTTAACGGGTCATGAAAATTATAAAATTGAAAGTTTTTTCTTCAAAACATTTGGTACGAGACAATAAGTAATCAAATGTATGTATTTATTCACAACCAGCCTTTGTGTAATAGAACCTGTTGTTTCTCATATTAATACATTTCATCCATGTATGATCCTTATTTCACTTTAAATTTTTTATTACATATTTTCATCACTTAAATGATAGAGTGAAAAAAATTATTGGCAAAATGTGTCTTCGACAATTGATTGTGTCATTTATAAATTATGTAAATAACATGTATTGATACTGATTTTAGACAGGCTGTAATTAGGCATATTGAAATTATAATTAGGAATTCTTAAATATGAAACATTGGTATTCATAGTCTCTTCATGATTCATTGATCGATATCATTTAGGTGCATGAGATGAGGTTCCACAAACTTTAAGTTCCATAAATGAAAAGCTTAGAAGTGGTATTCTGTGTTCCTATCATTGAATATGGTTTTTGGGTTAAGGATTTATAGATAACAAAATGAATAGGCACTACAGAATTATGGCACAATATCATCTATAGTATTCATGGAGGCTCCTTTAGGAATAGAGCCCTATTACACAAGTTATTATGGAGGCTCCTTAAGGACAACAATACTTTATGGAACAATATCATCTTTTCTATTTATGGCCTACACTCTAATGCTATTGTTAGGTAGTCATATTGGTGCCATTGGAAGGTCCTTACATAGGTATTTTGTGATTTCACCATTTTCACTTAGTTCTTAATTAGTGATGGCATAAAAATTCAATTATGGAAAGCTACTTAGTAGTGTGATTTACCTTTCTATGTTCAATTCCCATATTTGTATACAGTGGCGAGCCAACGAGATTTTAGTGCTTCATGTACAAAAATACCATTTGACCTCTTTCTTGCTTCCTTTATGCAGTTGATATTGTTTCAATTCCATTTCAAGCTATGAACCCAAGGCACTTCAGCATATACTATGGTTCATTGACACTCCAACTGTACTTTTTCTTTAACAAACATTATTGAGTAGTACACATTATTAAACCAGCTTTGGCATGTTTTAGACGTGGATGTTGTTATAATAAACATTTATTTGTCATCCCTCTGTTTACATATTACACTTGTGCGTACCATTTTCCTATATTATTTAGGCACTCAATGTACTTGATACTATAAGTTTCACTCACATGTCCAACATATTATTAAATATATGTGAGCCTTAGTTACTTCATTCCTTAACATTAGCTAATTACTTTCTTAATGTCATGCAGTTCGTTTGGCAATGATATGATCAATAAGTGGCATTGCATGGGGTACGTCCATTAAACATACTCAATTGTGCATAGAATTGAGCAAGCTATTAGGTACTACCTTAGCACATCGTGTTTTATTCCAGTGATCAGTTGGTTAACCTTTTGTCTACTGTTGAGTGAACCTTATGTACTACTTAAATATACCTTTGGTACTACCTTAATCAACTTTAGCTACTACCTTAGTCAACATTAGGTACTATCTTAGCACACCTTGGGTACTACCTGTGTGACACCTCGAAACTGTATTTCTAAACATTAAGACACTTCATTTGTGAATATTAGTTCCCTTATTTTTCAACCCAAGGGAGTTGATTTGTCAAGCATAGGACCCACAAGCTGCTTTCAATCCATGCATAACTTACAATGTATTCGGTTCCACACTCAACTAATCATGGCATTATGGTTCTCCTTTTATATACTAGTGATTGTACCTTAGTTACTACCTTAATTAACCTTAGGTACAACCTTAGTAATCCTTAGGTACTAATGTAGTTGCACTTGCACACTACTTGTGTGCAACATCCAATGTTCATGTCTAAACCTTAATTAGGTAGTTCCTTGTTGGAAGCTTCGGCAATCCATATGTTAAGCTTATGTAATTTCTACATACAAGGAATTGTAATCAACATACATAATTCCGCAATCTTTCGTTGTTGCATATATTGTTTGTAACAAATCTTTATGTGATTAAGGAAATGGAAGTGTCACATTCATTAAGGAGGTGAGCTTGTTAAGACTGCCGTTGGGTCCATCATTGGCCTATATAAAAAAGTAAGTTGATATTGACTTCCTCATTGGCTTATATCCACTTTCTAATAGGTACTTGAAGCTCGTGTCATAGAAACATAAGAAAGTATGTTGAGATTGGCTTCCTCACTAGTGCGGGATGTTGCTGCATTGCGTTCTCAGTGTTTTGGATCACACACCACTTGTTCAGTCCCTTGCCTACAACCATCGCAACAAGTTGAAGAACATACAAGCCGTGACACAACAGACATTCAGCCTTTTGCTGAAGAATTCGTAAAAACAACACAACCTCCTACTAAGCCCATGATCCCCAATTGAAATGCAAGCATCAACAACAACCCTTGCTTCCAAACAAGTGCCCCCACAATCTCATGCATAGTCCTCTCTTCAATCGGAATTGGGGGTAGGAGAAGAGGTGGAAAATGTTGGGGCAGGTGCTAGTGGCACCCAATCAGTCATCCTTTCGTCTATTTGGAGATATAAACAGACTGCTAAGAGGATTTTGAAGCGTACTGCCATTTGCAAATCGCCATTTGTCGCGCAATGCCTGAAACAATTCCTTAAAATCCCACATCAAGATAGGGTCATAGCTAATTATGCATTGATAGAAGATGTTGATCCTAGGTACATTAATTTGTATTTTCCAACCATTGTTATAGTGATATAATATGTCAAGAACTTTAACTTAGTTTCACATAATCCTTTTTTGACATTGTAGTGAGGTTTTATGGGACATGCATGGGATGTACATAACAAGGGAAGAGTTGTCTTGTTTAAATGGAGATCGATGGGTGAATGGTGTGGTAAGTTACTAATCCTTCAGTTGAATTCAATTGCCAATTAACGGTTCATATGAATGCATGAAGTCTAGAGTCGGGTTGTAAAAAAAATATTGCACAAGATACACTAAACATTATCAACTCTCACAAGAATCAATAGATCCATGCAATGAATTATGTGGATACAAATAACATGGATGACTAAAATAGTAGGAGGGATAAATCAATGAAGTTTAGTTCACACTATTGCTGCTCAATGAAGGAAACAATGTTAGAGACAAAATTATGCAGGCGTGTCTATTGTAACTGAAGCAATTCCTCGTGAAGTGTGTCATTTTGTTCAGGTAATCAATAGTATTGCACAAGATGCACTAAACATTATCAACTCTCACAAGAATCAATAGATCCATGCAATGAATTATGTGGATACAAATGACATGGATGACTAAAATAGTAGGAGGGATAAATCAATGAAGTTTAGTTCACGCTATTGCTGCTCAATGAAGGAAACAATGTTAGAGACAAAATTATGCAGACGTGTCAATTGTAACTGAAGCAGTTCCTCGTGAAGTGTCATTTTGTTGAGGTAATCAATAGTATTGCACAAGATACACTAAACATTATCAACTCTCACAAGAATCAATAGATCCATGCAATGAATTATGTGGATGCAAATAACATGCATGACTAAAATGGCAGGAGGGATAAATCAGTGAAGTTTAGTTCACGCTGGTTAGATGGTCAAGTTTTCCCTTGTTGTCGATCAATAGGTTCACACATTGGGCCCATTCTAATTAATTTTTACCATTCAGTTTATGAACGGTTAATTGAAATGAAGAGTTTAGATTGTTGGTGTCAAAATTCTGGATTGATGTTGAGGAGACATTTTGAATGCTGTCCTCATCTCCCCTGGATGTAACCGAGCTTCTGGTAGCTTTGATAATGGCAGAAGTATACCATCTGCTTCAAAATTTGGCATATCAGACTTCCAGGTCATGTAGAGTGCCCCACACCTTTCTTTTGGGTGTAGTCCATCAAAAATCGCATCATAAGGATGCAGCATAGAGTATGTTTGTTCCTTTTTTTGTTAGGTTCATCAAAATCCACATCTTATGGATGCAATTATAAAAGTAACAATACCACATTCTGGAAATGTAATTTGGCGGCCTCTCATATGGACCACATTGATTTCCTTTTCCCCTTTAGAACACCATCCCTGAGATCCGACTTTTAGTCAAACAAAAATAAATGCATATCTTAGTGTGTTTGGTTACTTCTTATAACAACTGGTTTCCCAAAATTATTGGATTTTGGAAAACAAAGAACTCTACTCTACAAAATGTTTTGAGCTGGTGTAATTATTGTAAATTGTTTTTATTAGTATCTTCTGCAGCGATTTAGGCTTTTAACTTTTTGGTTGCTATTAAAAAAGCTTGGGAGATTTGGAAGATCCAAGATCCAGCTGTGGCATCTACATGGTGACAATAACAAATTATTTTGTTTATTTTCCATGTTATCTTAGTTCCAACCTTCACACCCAAAGGTTTACCTTGTTTTTTCTTTCAGAAGAAGCAACCTTATATTGTTTCTGCAGATGTGGTTATGACTTCTGCTATACTTGCGGTGCTGAATGGAAGAACAAAAAGGCGACATGTTCCTGCCCACTCTGGGATGAGAATAATATTTGGGACGAAGACGATAGAGATTTTGATGATGAATACTATTCAGAATATGAGTATTTTATGCTTACCAAGGAACTGGTGTCAGTATTGCATTAGATATTATACCCCTTTTTTTTGCATGCAGTGGACTTCTCTTTTCCCTGTCTAATCTTCTTCTCGTTTCCTTTCTCATTTTATCATATGATGTATTTATTTCCTCAAATGGGTGGTGATGAACACTGCCATGAGGCGGTTCTGCTAGAATTAGGACAGGCTTACCCTTCAGTGTAACGGACCCAATATATTGGCCCATTCTTTAACAATAGTCTTCAATTCTAATAGGGCAATCAGGTTTGGAGGCAGGCCTTGCACAAGTAACAATGAGATTTGTGCTCACTTGAATAAAAATAAGCAAATGTTTTCTTGGTGATTTTGCTGTCCGGGTATCATTAAGAACTTGAACAACATGCTGTCATTCAGATCCAATCATTTTGGCTGGGCCCCATAGACAGAATATCTTGGATCAAATTTCATATTGGATAAAGACTTTGTTTTACAGGGCAATGATTTCTTGGGTTTCGTTTCTTTGCTTTTCCATTTTTTTTACCCTGCAAATTAAATCATGCAAAGTGTGTTTTCACTGATATTTCATTTTATTTTCCAATTCTATCTATTTGTGTGGGTGAGCTATGGAAGGAAATTCAAATGATAATATTGAAAAATTAGAAAATGTAATTAATAAAAGGATAAATTAAACAAAAGAAAAAATAGATGTACAATTAATAAATTATTTTTAGATATTACTTCAAACTCAATTATTTTTGGAGTTTCATTCAAATATTAAATAATTAAAAATATATAAATTTTAACTGATTTTTATTATAATTAATCTTCTTGTGTATTTTCTATAGTGAAATTTAATATAAGAAAATGATTTTTCTTAATATTTTTTCTTTTTGTAATACTTTTAAAAAATCAAATAGAACATAAGATATCAACTTATGTTATATTTGATTATAAAAAAATGATGATTATACAAATAAATGAGATTGAGTATAATAGAATAAGATTAAGGCATAAAATAATGAGAAAAAGGGATTTTTGATAAAATGATGTCACTTTGTGCCATGTAAGCTTCATTAAAAGCTATACATCAAAACTTATCTTGAAATCATGTCAAGACACGACTTAATGTATCATTGTGAAGTCGTACTTTCAAGTACGGTTTTAAAACATTATTCCTAAAGTCGTGTTTTACATGATTTCAATGATTTATAATGAAATAGTGTGTTCAAGACATAATTTAACTCCATTTTATTTCTTCTCTTTATTTACTTTTTCTTGTAATATATATGTAAATTAATTTATTTCTTTTATAATAGTTTTATATACATGTGTAAAAGGTAGCATGAATGTTGCAATAGGTAGGTTTGTAGATGTTTATTTTGGAAGAATATGAACAAAAAAAAAAAAAAAAAAGCAATTGAAAATAAATATACATAAAAAATATAAAATAATTAATTATTTTTGGTAATGGTAAGTTTTGATTGAAATTTTATAAGCCAATGAAGTGTTCTAATGGTCACATCTTTAAATAGGCTACCGTACAATTACCTTTTTAAACTTGCTAATAGTATGAATACGACTCTAGTAGATATTCAAATCGAGAACAGATGTGGACAACCTACGTTAACTTCAATATTACAAGCATGAAACCACATGCTACAAAGAACCCAAAAATAAATAAATAAATACTGATGATAGAACCATATGGAACTTTTTGCATACGATTAGCCTCAACTAATGCATATTGAGCCTTTGCCACTGCAAATGGTGAAGATTCATCGAGCCTCCTCCATCTTGGTTCATATAGCACCCATGCTCGGACAGCTTGCTCTCGAGAGGTATATGCTTTGTATACACTCCCCTTATAGAAAAGCACATTTCTTTGATATTCAACCCAAGAATCGTAAACTCCATGGTTGTACCTAATAAACACTACATAGAATGTTTGCATGTTCAATGGGCTACAAAAAAAATATTTGGGTTAGTTTATCATAATTTGTTAAATAATAACAAAGGTAGTCCCTAGGCTATATTGACTAGTACCTAAGGTGCACTAAGATAGTACCTATGTTTTGCCAAGGTAGTACCTTATGTACATTAAGATAGTATATTTAGAAACATTAAGGTAGTACATTTAGGTACATTAAGGTAGTACCTCGTGCAATAAGGTATTAGCTTGTCTTAACTGATTGCCTAACCTATTACAACAATTCAATGCCATGTTGAATTAAGGAATTTGTGTATTGAGTCTAATTTCTTGGTTCATTTTCAAACTAAGATGGAATTGAATGCCATAGATACATCCTATGATTGGCCATGATAGTACCTACAATTGACAAAGGAACTACAATAAGTTCACTAGTGTAGTAGCGAAGGTGTTGAAAGGTACATCGTTCAGGTTCACAAATGTGGACTCCCTTAGGTACAATAAGGTTGTACCTAAGGGACATTAAAGTAGTAGTTAAGGTACATGAAGGTAGTACCTATACAGTCTTATGTTTAATAAGTCTCAAATTGACTTACCAATTACAACATAATAGTGTAATGCTCGTATATGTAATGGAATTTAAGAAATTGTGTTTTCAATACAAAAGTGCAACATTTTTGAAATCATCTTCGTCTTTATGTTCTCCAATATTATTCAGTGGAAAAGTAGGTACTGTAATAGACAAAACTAGTACGGTTGGCATAAGAACTACACAAGGGTTAGGAATGAAGTAAGGTCCACTAACATAATAGCTAAATTCACTAAGGCTGTACCAAAGGTGCTTTAAAATAGTACCTAAGGTGCATTAAGGTCACCCTTAAGGTGTAGTAAGGTAGTATCTAAGATACATTAAAGTAGTACCTAAAGTGCATTAAGTTTATACCTAAGATGCATAAAGGTAGTACCTAAGGAGAACCTCCTTAATAACCTATTAGAACATAATAATGCCATGCTCAATTAAGGAAATTGTGTACTGAGTATAGAAGTTCGACATTTATCAATTCATCTTTAAACTAAAATGGAAGTGAATGCCAAGGCAAGGTCCTATGATTGAGCAACGTGGTACCTAAGATTGAAATAGTTGGTTCACAAATGTAGGACAAAAAGTTCACAAATGTAGTACCTAAGGTGCATTAACCTTGAAGTTAAGGTGCATTAAGGTTACTACCTAAGGTACACTAAGCTAGTACCTAGGATGCATTTAGGTAGTACCTATGGTGCCAGAATATAGTACCTAAGGTATGTAAGGTTTTACCTTCACACCATTAAGGTTGTACCTTCACACCATTAAGGTAGTACCTAAGGGTTTTATTGACCAACGAATCACAACATAATGATGTCATGGTCCTATCTGAAATGCATTAAAGAAATTGTGTCTTCATAAGATAAGTTGCAACATCGTTCATCCTCAAATGTTGTTCTCCATCCTTATTGAATGCCAAAGCTAGGTACTATACTTGAGAAAGGTTCACAAAGGAAGTACATGTTCACAACTCAAGTACTTAAGCTCCATTAACCTAGTACCTAAATTTCACTCAAGTACTTCCTCTCATGGCCTCAGGTAGTACCTAAGGTACATTAAGGTAGTGCTTGAGGTACATCAAAGTAGTACCTAAGGTACATTAGGGTAGTACCTTCATTTCAATTATAGTTACTTAAGCTTCCAATTGACTAACCAATTACAACATAATAGTGTCATGCTCATATCTGTAATGCAATTAAAGAAATTGTGTCTTAAGTACAAAAGTACAACATTTTAAAAATAATCTTGAACTTGATATTCTCCAACCTTATTGAATGCAAAAGTAACTAAGGTACACAAAGTAGGATTGATAAACTAACTACCCAAGGTTCACAAACAAACTACCTAACCTCCATTCGTATATATATCTAACGTACACAAAAGTAGTCCCTTTGCTGCATTAAGGTAGTACCTGAGGTAGATTAAGGTAGTTCTTAAGGTAGATTAAGGTAGTACCTTAAGGTTACTAAGGTCGTACCTAAGGTACAGTCATCACTCTACCAAAGATGAACCAACTAACCACACAATGACATGCTTACACTACAAGGAAAAAGATATATGGTGACATTTATAATAAGTCACTATAAACATAGGGTGTCACTACAACATAGCGTCACCTTATCCACTGACACCATAGAGGGTATCAATTGGTGACGTATTTGGAAGCGACACCAAAGCAGATAAATGGTGACACATTCAGAAGAGACACCATATATTTTTAGTGATGCTTAATTTGATATAGAATTGTATGAGATATATAAGGTGTCATATTAAATGCATCATCTTTGAGTTATGGTGTCACGTTAAATGTATCACCTTTAATTTATGGTGTCACATCATTGTAAATGATTATGGAAGATATGGTTGTTTTTTGTTGATTAGTTTGTAGATTTTTGTAATGCTTATTAATAAATAAGACTAACCTGTGTAAATTGTCCATAAATATAATAATCATATTACATTTAACTTATATTTTCATAATGCTTATGAATTAATTTGTAACATATTACATCATCCAATAATATTTGTATATCAAATGTTCACAAAATGATAGTACATCAAACACATCAAACCCACCAAAACTAAAAAAGAAAAGTGAATACACATTAAAACATGATTTAGAAATGTTAAGCTTCCCAACATTTATGTATACTTGCATTTCATATGCATAAAACCGGCTAACCATAAAATGACACAAGAGTTGCATCCAAAAACCCAAAATTCTCAATTCCAAATAAAGTAACATTTATGTCCTATAATGTATGACATAAGAGTCATATCTAAAAACCTAAATCTTGTTGCCTCTTTCTCCTTTCTTTTTATTCTTCATATTGTCCTCCCAAGAGTGTATACCTGCATTTCATAGTTTAATGAGTTTTAGAGTTCTTATTGAAAATAAAAATGTGATATTATAAACAATAAACAAATCTAAGTACTAATGTTTTCTTTTTCTTTTTCCTTTTTCTCATTTTGGTATAAAAATAGTTCGTAAAGAATAAGTAATGTTATACAATATCAATGGAAAATTCAATCATATAACAACTAAGGGACTTACCATGAATGATCACGATACATCAATATGATTCATGATTAGTTATAACACAAAAGTAATCTATTTTTCTCTAATTTCATCAAATTCTACTTGAGAATATGTTTTATTTGTCATCAAACTGAAATCAAATGAGAATAACATTAATATCACAATAATTGAAAGTATGAAATTATGTACAATTCATTAAACGAGTAAAACCTTTTATGCAATAACTGTAAAATCAACAATTATTTCTTTAATGAATCTCATAACAAAGTAGTCATATTTGAACTCAGTATTATTTTTTTACTATTAAATTATTTTTAAACAAAATAACAATTATTAATATATTGGTTCATTTTTAAATACTTTCATAAGAATATATTTTAACTACAAGTTATTTTAATTTATCAAAAGATTTTTAGGAAATGAGCTATTATCCATTTATTATTTTCTTATTTTTCAAAAAATATTTTCAGTCATTTCATACACGTTTTCAACTACTAAAATTATTGTTTTTATAGAATAAACAAAGAAGCATACACTTTTCCTCCACTCACTAAGTCAACTATTACAATCACCATAATATTTTATTCACCTACCAATATCTCATTCCATTTAGATAACTCTCTCAACAAAATCATTTCTACAATACTTTTTACTCTCCTATGATATTGAATATTTTATTCCATTTAGGTGACTCTCAACACAAAGAAAAGTAGGAATGTCTTCTTAGGTTAACTAAACAAAGACTTTTTTTTTTACTTTACAATATGTATAAAAAAAACAATTATTTATTACAAGGAATGTGGTAGAAAGGTCATTTCATTTTTAAAGAATTTTTTAGAATTTCTTAAACATTTACAAAAAATAGAATCTAACAAATTTATTTCTAAAAAAATTGATCAATTCAAAAAAGAAAGAAGAATGTTATTTTTTAAGAAAAGTTAATAAACCACTTTATTCTTGAATTATCTAAACAAAACTTACTAAAAAATATTTTATCCCAAATTTATTTTCAAAACTTTCTTATTGAAAACTATCTCATATATAAATTATTTTATTATATAGAGAAATTCTTATTTTATTCTTTTTTTAGAGAAAAATTCACTTGTTTATTAAATATCAAAGAAGTCTATTTTTATGTCTATTATATATATATATATATATATATATATATATATATATATATATATATATATATATATATATATATATATATATATATTCTCTTATTTTCATACAAGAAATTTCCATTTATGCCTAAAATACTTTTAGAAAAATCATTGCCAACAAAATTTTATTTTTAAAATTATTTTCAACATTCTTATTTAAAAAAATTATCATTGGATTATTTTCAAAAAGGACAGTCCTAAAAAAATTAACCATTTATAACCCAATTTAAACTCAAAAATTATCCCCAATATTATTTTATATTCCTAAATTATTTTCAAACAAAATAACAATTATTAATATTTTGATTCATTTTAAATACTTTCACAAAAATATATTTTAACCACATATTATTTTAATTTATCAAAATATTTTTAGGAAATGAGTTATTTTCCATTTATTACTATCCTATTTTTCAAAACATATTTTCAGGCATTTCATTCACATTTTAAAATTTCAAATACTAAAATTATTGTTTTTATAAAACAACAAAGCATGTAAATTTCAACTACTAAAATTATTGTTTTTATAGAATAAACAAAGCAACATACACTCATCTTCCATTTACTAATTCAACTATTACAATCACCCCAATATTTTGTTCACCTACCAATAATTTATTCCATGTAGGTGACTCTAAAAAAAAAAAGTCATATTTATAATACCCTTTACGACTCTGATATCCAATATTCTATTCTATTTAGGTGACTCAATACAAAGAAAGTGGGAATGTTTTCTTAGGTTAACCGAAGAAAACCCTAAATAACTTAAGTGCTTTTGGATTAATTGAGTATCATCTTGTAGTAGATGTCAATCTCTATTGTTAGACTTCACCAAAAAGCTCCTAGCACGGTGGAAAAAAGTATCAAATATAGTCAAGTCTTCAATAAAATACTATTTCATGCGAAAAATTACTACAAACTAGTGTATCTCTCATTCTCAATTAGACAAAATTTTTAAAAATAATTCATTTTTCTTGTTTTCATTTGTTTTGGGGCTTATTAGCAATGAAACAAAAAATATGTTAGAATGTTAAACCTAGTTTTAACTTCCTTGGAACTCGATAAAAAACACCATTTACAAAACCCACATCATAGATATACTAAATCAAGAGATATAAAACAATTATACTAACAAAGTTTTTTGCATTAATAACAAAAAATGAAGATGGTAGATAAGAGATTTTGACTTACGCGAGATTTTACGAAGCAAAGAATATCAATTATGGGTGTGCCGACCATGGGTGTGAGAAGAAGGAGAAGAAAACGATGGTTAGGGTTAAGCAATAAGATCTTTTATATTAGTTAATGTATATATGGAAACAATGGACTTTTCATAAATTGTTCCTACTCACTATTTTTAAAAAGGGCCCATTAAGTTATAAAATTTAAAACTTTTTATTTCATATGGTGTCACTTCCAAAAAATGACACCGTAAATCTGAAATTAGCATCATCTAACTATCCTAATTGAAGATTTTTTATATGATGTGTCACTTTTATAAATTTTAAGTTCAATGGTGTCATTATTTTAAATGCGACACCATAAATAATGACATCATATATTATTTTTGTAGTAGTGTTAGTTTTATGTGACTCTGATTATGTTGTAAGTTTTGTCGAAATTGAATACAAACATGTAGGTCCTATCATTCCACAAATTGACTACCTAAGGTTGCCAAAGGAACTACCTAATGTTCACAAATGTAGTGACTATGCCTCACAAATGAAGTTTCGAGGCTTCACACAGGTAGTACCCAAGTTTAACTAAGGTAGTACCTGAGGTAGATTAAGGTAATACTTGAGGTAAATTAAGGTAGTACTTAAGGTAGATTAAGGTAGTACCTTAAGGTTACTAAGGTCGTACCTAAGGTACAATCACCACTATACCAAAGGTGAACCAACTAACCACATAATACCATGCTTACTTCTATTTGACTATGATTACATTGTAAGTTCCATTCCAATTGAACATAAACATATAGGTCCTATCATTCCACAAACCAATTGCCTAAGGTTACCAAATGAACTACCTAATGTTCTCAAATGCAGTGATTATGTCTCATAAATGAAGTTTTGAGGCTTCACACAAGTAGTACCCAAGTTTAACTAAGGTAGTACCTGAGGTAGATTAAGGTAGTACCTTAAGGTTACTAAGTTCGTACCTAAGTTACAATCACCACTCTACCAAAGGTGAACCAACTAACCACATAATGTCATGCTTAGTTCTATGTGACTACGATTATATTGTAAGTTTCATTCCAATTAAACATAAACATGTAGGTCCTATCGTTCCAAAAACCAAATGCCTAAGGTTACCAAATGAACTACCTAATGTTTGCAAATGCAGTGACTACGTCTCACAAATGAAGTTTTGAGGCTTTACACATGTAGTACATAAGTTTAACTAAGGTAGTACCTGAGGTAGATTAAGGTAGTACTTAAGATAGATTAAGGTAGTACCTTAAGGTTACTAAGGTTGTACCTAAGGTACAATCACCACTCTACCAAAGGTGAACCAACTAACCACATAATGCCATGCTTAGTTCTATGTGACTCCGATTACGTTGTAAGTTCTGTTCGAGTTGAACATAAACATTTAGGTCCTATTGTTCCACAAACCAACTGCCTAAGGTTGCTAAAAGAACTACCTAATGTTCCCAAATGCAGTGACTACGCCTCACAAATGAAGTTTCAAGGCTTCACACAGGTAGTACCCAAGTTTAACTAAGATAGTACCTAAGGTTGATTAAGGTAGTACTTGAGGTAGATTAAGGGAGTACCTAAGGTAGATTAAGGTAGTACTTAAGGTAAATTAAGGAGTTACGTTAAGGTTACTAAGGTTGTACCTAAGGTATAGTCACCACTCTATCAAAGGTGAACCAACTAACCACGTAATGTCATGCTTAGTTCTATGTGGCACCGATTGCATTGTAAGTTTCGTTTGAATTGAACATAAACATGTAAGTCATATTGTTCCATAAACCAACTGCCTAAAGTTGCCAAAGAAACTACCTAATGTTCACAAATATAGTGACTACGCCTCACAAATGAAGTTTTGAGGTTTCAGACAAGTACCCAAGTTCAACTAAGGTACTACCTAAGATAGATTAAGGTAGTATCTCAGGTAAATTAAGATAGTACCTAAGGGTTACTAAGGTAGTACTCAACTTCTTATTATGTCCAGAACATTCTTCAAAACATCACAAAGTAATTACCATTTTCATTTTTTCATTTCATGAGTCTCTGATCCAGAAAAAGCATTTAAAAATACTATTAGGCTTTGGTAGTTATATCTATTGAACAAAACCTTCGAATTGTTAAGATATAAACCATTGAATAAGACTACAATCATATGAGACCAAAACAATTAGAATACCAACAATAAATCTTAAAAATATATACCTAATTGATCCATTTTTTTTAATCAGATGGTTACTGCCAATCATTTTATCAAGTCTGAAATTAAATTTAAAAAACATTCTAAAAAGAATGTCACCCATCTTGACATTTTTTTCCCTCAATTAATACATTCAAGTTTTTCAACCAAAGACCAAGGAGACAACAATAAAAACATACACACAATCAAATTGGCATTCAAAAGAATCATTAGAACACATTAAGAGATGATGAAGGTCTAGCTACCTTAACAACAACTCGATCCCACTCCACACTCTTGCCCTAATGTCCACCTTCAAATCAGGCAAAAAGGGAAATTTCAAATTTCGACTTAGGCCAAAGTGAGACGAACAAGTTTTCAGATGAAGATGGGTAATGGATTCAAGTGGTCAAGTTGAGAAGAGAAAAATAGTGGGGTTAGGGCAAAATCAGAGCAACAACTTTCGGGAAAATGGGTATCATCGGGTGCGGCTGGTCAAGATGTAAAGAGAGAAATGGCTGAATAAAGAAAAATGTACACTGGAGTTCTGGATTTGGGTTTTTGAATTGAAATGAGAGAAATTTTGGGTTGTCGGGAGTGAAGAAAGATGAGAGAAAGCTTCCAAATGAGAAAGGAAAACTTTCAAATTGGGTGGTCGGGTCAGGTGTTTTTATTTTTATTTTTTGAGAAGTTATAGATTCATATTTTAGTGTTTTTTCTTAATTTTAGTGGTGGTGCTAACATGGAGGTTGGGATAATGTTAAGGATATTGAGTTGGAGACACGGAGGGGCAATTTGGGCACAAAAGATATAACTGACTCAGAGTGCACAAAAATGATAATACTTTCCATATTAAAAGTTGATTCTCATATTTTATAAACTTGGGTTCCCAAAACCATATATTTCCCAAATAACAAGCCTAAAACATAATTTTCCCTATAATTTATGTCATAGTGAATTTCAAATTTGTTACAAAAGATTTTGTAAACTAATTATATGTCCTTGTAAAATATATTTGCAAAATATATTTACAGCTATTCTACCATGAGCATATAATGTTGCAAGAGAAATTTCCATTGCTATGTACTCGACCTCCTCGGATTGGTGCTTGGGAAGATGATGATGTATTGGAGGTGAAATGAAAATTGAAAAAAGTTGGTGGATATGCAAATGATAATGTAAGTTATAGTTTTGAAACTTGTTAAATATTTGCTTTTTTTAATTGATTTAGAATAGGATATGTGTGATATATTGATGAACATATTGTAGGTGAAAATATGGGAGATACAAAACAAGGAAGAGGATCGAGTTGATCAAAATGAGAGGATAATGGAGGGGGAGAATGAGGAAGACAGTAAGAAAGATGAGAAATTGAAAATCCATCCACATAAAGATGTTCTTAAACAAGCAAGTTTTACAATATCTTTGAACTTGTATAAATATTAGTAATTAACTCTTGTATTGTGATGTTACTAATCAAATTCCTATATGTCATTAGGTTGATCCTGAGAGCTTAGTGGAGATGGATAAAACATTTCAACAATTGAAGACACAAGTAATTGATTTGCATTATGGTCTAAGTACTAGTAATTGTGAAAATGTTTTTATTGAAGTTGAGGTGAAATATACAACATTGAAAAGACTCTTCCTTGCTTCAAGAGAAAAACTTTTGAGAGACAATAAGAAGCGAATAAAGAGGGATATTCTTTCATGTGAGAGAAGTTTGAAAAAGGAAATGAACTTTATGTTGATACTTTGTCAACTCACAAGTTATGCATAAAGAATGTGAATGGAAAGAATAAAGATGCATACTCTACATTAGTTGAAGTGTACATCATTTTCAATGAAAGTGTAGATATTTTACCACTTTGGATGAAAAGACCTACCAAAGATAATGGAAATGTATATATAATCTCAAAATTTTTATTGTAGTTAACTACTTATTCATTACCTAGTACATATATGTATATTAATGTCATTTTCCATGTTGGGAACCATTACGAGTACTATGTGGTCTTCTCGATCATGTCATGAAAATACGTATATCGAGGAAGAGGAAATAGAGTAGATTCAAGGTCTTCCTATTTGTACAAAATTTAGAGAAGATGGGAAAACGTAAAGCATGTGAGGTATAATACAAATACTCAAATACCATTTTCTTCTTAATGAAGCATGACATTTATACCTAATAATTATCCTTTTTTTTTTCATTTAGTCAATCTTCATGTCCATTCGGGAAAATGTAGTGAATTCTTAATCATTCAATATACTTCAATCTCTTATTGCTGATTATATTTTCAATAAATTGTTGTCAACAAGGTTTGTGGTGTCTGAAACATTCATGGATGTGTTGTAACAATTTTAGCCTCCATGTTTTTCCATTTATGTAATAAATGTTTTATCATATTATTGTTGTAGTGAGCTTCTTATTGACTTCAATCATGAACATGGAGTTTATGGAGATTTTGAGTGTTTACGTCTTAGACAAAAATTATTGGATGTTGTAAGTATCTATTTCATTCATATTAATTAATTGTTTTATGAATGAAATAAATGTATGAAAGTTATTATGCACCACAAGTCGTCAATATATTAGCATCAAAGCTTATTTACTTTGAGAGGCAATTAATAGGCATACGAAGTATAAGATGCTATCTTGACATTTTGAGTAAGCTCATTTTTTTTATTCTTGTTTAGGAACTTATTAAGTATAATATACTAATGTTTATGTTATGTTATATGATTAGAAAATTATTTTGTGCATGAGTCCACAATCTATTTTTGATAGAAAAACATCCATTGTTAGTACATTAGCAAATTGGACGATTGAGAGAAGGTTAGTAATAATTTGTAATATTTTATTACATATATCAAAGTTTTAGTAGATATTATTTTGACCTAAAATAGGGTTTGATAATTTCAAATTCTCCGGCTTTTGGTTGAATAGTAAATTGATTTATTGCTTCTATATCTGCAAGTTTTTTTTTTTAATTAAATTGATTTTATAAAGCTGTTCAATTATTCGTTCGTTTGTATATTTTTTACACTTTATATCAACAAAGTTTTCTTGATCTATTTGTTCTACTAATAACGCTAGGCAAAACTTAGCTAGTGAATTTTTAGTGAATTTTGAAAATTTTTAATATTTTGCATGATTTTAAAGATTTTCTAGGTAAACCCAAAACTCAACTAAGGTGCTTCCAATTTTTGCATCTAGTTGTAAATTCTCAAAGAAGCAAACCAATTCAATAAAGGCCATGAAGAGTTGTATTGCTCAAGTGGTAGGACCAAATAGAAGCACCAACATGAATTGGAATTACACATCGTAGCATAGATGGACAAAGTACAATGGAAGTTTAGAATTTGAAGGATATATTTTATAAAATATTTGCCATGCCAACATTCTTCAAGCATAAATAGATCAGAATAAGTGTTAACCAATAAACAAGCTTGCCCTTATCTCAAATAAATAACTAGTGGTTTGAAATATAAGTTTGAAAGTCCAATTAGCAATTTGTGGAGGATTGTAATAATTAGGTCAATGACAGACTATTGAATACAACTAGAAACAACAATAGAAGATTTGAATATTAAAGTGAATCTATCCTTAACATATAAGTTACAAAGATTTGCACTAAATCTATCCTAAAAATGCACTAAATCTCAACAAATAGATTTTCTTCAATCAACTAAAAATGATGTAACATTGAATACTATTACTTGAAAAGAGTCAAATAAGAATGAGAAGACCAAAAGGGGAATACATAATTGTATTCAAAAGGGAGGATTCCCCTTATCGGTTTTGACTAATATGTTTCATCTTAATTTCTTCATCCATTCATTATGAGATGCATGTGAAAGATCTCACTTTATGACTCTCCTAAATATTACAAATGTCTTAAATATATTTTGGGGTTTTTTTTAGCTCATATTGCCAATAACTTTTAAATTAAACTCACTATCAAAGTCTTAGTCTCACCCAAATACCAATAGTACCAATAATAAGGAAGTAACTATTACCTCAGGATGAGTATTAAAGAAATCTTCATATTTGACTTCATAAACAAGCTTTAATAATAGTTGAGCCATAAAAGCAGAGTTTTCCAGATGACCTTCAATGACATCAAACATCAAGGAAATTTTCATATATGGATTAATACACAAACTTTACACATCATGTATGAAGATATAAGCAATTTCTACAACTTCATGAAACATATAATCTATCTGTGTAAGATGCCTATATGAGAACTTTCTGAAAGAGAAAAACATCAATGGTTAAGCATTTAAGGAAGGCCTAAACTATAAAGTACAAACAAATGGGAAATGTAACTGATCCTTGCACTATGTGACTTTAAACCTGTGATTGTGAGAGTTCTGTGTGTGCAAGAATTTGTAGCATATGCAATTCTATCCAGATTAATATCAAGAAAGGTGAGGTAACCTCGATATCTAAATTTCAACATGTGTAGTATCATTTATGACCATTAGGCGTCTAATAAGACCATAAACTCCTAAAGTTATTTATCACATCTATGAATGCTCACTTCTTTTTTGTGCCATGAATGAAGCAATTTTAGTTTCACAATTCAGATTTCCAACAATTCCTCATGTTTTATTTGGGCTAGGAAATAGAGTATTTGAATTTGAAGACATTAGGTAAGATAAAGGCAAAAATATGTCGTAATGTACCAATGGTCGATCGCTATGAGAAGCAGTCTTCAGTGCTGCTGCTAGACATTGCCTATTTTGGAGTGACTTACCCAAATTGGCAGCGTCTATTGATTGAGGAAAAAATGGAGTCGCTTGTTACAGCGGCCGACCGTTTAAAGTAATGGTTGTCACTTGTTCCTTCATTTTAAGATGTCATTTCTAGTTTTTAACTTCTACTTTGATTTACTAGTATGAGTTGGATGCCTCATAGCACGTCTCTTCATTGCATTCTCTTTTCCTAACTTTATGGGAAAATGGGGCCTTGGAGGGATAAAATCCTAGCTTCTATATGACAAGAAAGGAACAAAGATAACTTTTAAAGGAAAAACAAAAGATTTTTATGTATGATGTCTCAATGGCATTACATAGTTGCTATGACATGCAAAGATCTGTAGCAGAAAGTGGAAAGTACTACAGATGATCTGTGAGCAGGAGCCATGTTGAGTCAATGGAATCATGAATCACACATCAAACAAAAATTGCCTAGGGATTATGGAGACTTGGAATCCATTGAATGAAAGTTAAAGAGATTACATGTTATAACCTAGACCATATGGATAGGTGTTAATCCCAGAGAATACAGGTTAGTCTTGGTTAGTTTGTATTTCAACAAGTAAACCAAGGCCATTAAGTTATCTCACAGGTCAGCGAAAGGGTTGCTATGACTTGCTGTCAAGAGGACAAACATGTACACAACCCTATAACTTGTTCTAACCTATACTAATTTAAGATGATTCAATACTCCCACCAAAATAGATAGCATGACTTCTAACATTTATGGAAATTCCAGGTCAAGCTATTTTACTTTAGCATGACCTAGATTAGATGTGAACTTAAATGAGTGCTTAATAGGATGCAAAAATATTTAATGCTACCTTAACCAAAATATAGTATAGATTTGATATCTAGTGAATAGTAGGCTAGGCTTCCATAGCAGTAACATTAAACTTGCAATACTTGAACCTTTAAGGGATGTCCTCAACTTGAAGCTTAAAAGGCAATGGATGGAAGTGGAGTTGATTTCCAACTTAATGGCAATAAAAGTGGACAACACCATTCCTTAATAAGATATGAAGTACTTTGTGGATATATTCTTTGAGTTTTACCTTCTTTGGAATATCAACATCTGTAATTTGGAAGAACAAGATAAAAGGTTAACACAAGGCTCGTAAAATGGGTGAAACTAATTCACAACAAGAACTAAACCAAGAAATAACATACTAGACTACCAATTGCTTCCATGTCTACTGACTCCAAATGAGGAAGGAACTCCTTTACAATTTCTAGTTCATTTTTCATGATATTAATAAAATAGGTATCCTTTTGACAAATATCACCAAACTGACTACAGTCTGATCAAATAACACATGAAGTTAGTATTTTGCTATTAAAGCAGCAAATGCAAGCATGCATGTATACAACAATTAGGCCATGAAGACAAAAATCAAATACTTGCAACTATTTAAGGCACTAATCAGATCCTAATAACTGTAAATAGGCAACTTGGTCAATTAAAGATATCCAAATAAATAAAACACAGAAAAAAATAATGCATTAGTTTGTTTTCACTAACCCATATGTAAGATTTATAAATTTTTATGTAGCTATAAAGACGAATATTAGTACATAACCATCATAATGCATGGTATTCAAGAAATTTCTTTTTTTGGTGAATAATGTACATAATTAAAAAAACAAGGTAAAGTGAAAAAGTCAATACGTAATATCAAGAAATGCATACATTGAAATTGTAAATATTTATAATAAATGAATAGCAAATAAGTATTCATACATAATATCATCTATATTTGTAAAACGAAATATATCATCCATGTAACATCCATAAATGTCAATGTAAACATATCACTCATATATGTGATTGCATATCAGTGGAAAATCAAGTCAGAAGACAAAGTCATAAATACAAAAAATGTATTACATTCTCAAAATGTCCAAAAAACAACCAAACTATCCTAACTAGATAATCAGTTGAAGATGTAGGAAAAGGTCAACCCTGGGTTGGGTTATGAGGTCGGAATTGGGCTCTCAAGAGCGCCATCATCTCATCATGCTAGTCCCGTATAACTTGCTTACTTGCTTGGAAATCTTTCTTGAACCTATCAATTCGCCCTTCCAAAGATGTCAATTGTCCATCATTCGCTAATGCCATCTCTTCTAAATGTGTAGCAATGTACCTAATCTCAACATTGAGGTTGTCTGACACTTTTGCCTTGTTCCTAGCTCGTTCAGAGGGATGATCCACAATACCTGTAGCTCATGCCCCATTGTTTGGGGGTATTTTTGTGGCATTTTTCGAAGACCCCTTGTCTAAGACACAACCACATCTAGAGATGGCATAAAAGATTTTTTTCCCGACGAACCATCTTTCTTACAAACAAATTGCATTTGACGTAGTGACGCCCAATTATATGTATCAAATGATTTCAACTTCTTACCATCAGTCTCACGCCATAAATTAACATAGAAGAATTTTACAATCTTTGTGATAAACATGCCATATAGGAGGACTGACTTTTCACTCGATGAACAAGCTTTCATATGCCGAAATATGATATACCCCATATTAATCTTCCTTTCTGTCAAAATGTTGTAAACCAAAAAGGCCTCCAAGAAAGAAACATCATCTCAATGTCCTCATTTGTGGGAATATGAGAAATCATGTGCTATAAGACCCGACTCAACATAGTCAATGAATGAGATGTTGGTCTACCAACCTTCTCATAACCACACAACATATGGACAACTTCTACTAGTTTGAAACCCTCAACCTTGGGCCACTTCTTTGATTCATATAAACAGAACCCTTCATTTAGAATATTTAAAATCCTACAAAGTTCAACCACATCAAACATAATTTCTACACCATTAATGTTTTTAGTAATGGGTCCCTCCTCTTCAAACTTCATATTGAAGTAAAAGTATTTGACAACCCTAGGATAAACAAGCTTTTTCACCAAGACAATAGGAAGTCATCCCATTATAAAAAAAAAAACTATAAAATCATAAATAACTTAGCTTTGAGAAATCAATGTTCCTACTCGAGTTGACATTCCTATTGGTGAAATGAAGATTAAATCTCGATGTTAGCTTTGGGGTTGTGAACATACCTCTATCAAAGGTGACCTTCCTATGGACCTCAACATTTTCCTCCATCACCCGTCTTCTCCCTTTACTGGTGCTGGTTCTTATTGCCGTTGGAGCTCATTTCGATGCCATGGGAAGTGATTTCAACAATAAGGATTTTCGTTCAACTATGGGGTGTCAGAAAGTTGAAAGGAAGAGAAGAGAGAATGGTTGAGGGTTTTAGGTAGGTCGCCTAAATCGATCAACCATGGTTTTTGGTGGGAATTACATATGGTTTCAAACTTTATTTTTATAATAATGGATGTGATATCCTAATGTTTAAAATTCCATTTTAATATAATGGGTGTGAAGGTGAATTATTTTGTTTTTATAATAATCAAATTAATTTAATTAATTAAGGTAAATTACATTGTTTTTATAATAATTAGGATATAATATGACAACTTAATTAAATTAATTAAAGTAAATTATTTTGTTTTCATAATGATTAGGATATAGTAAGACAACTTAATTACATTAATTAAGGTTAATTGATTAAATTTTATAATCATTAAGATATAGTATGACAACTTAATTAAATTAATAAGTGGACAATTGAGTAAATTTTATAATCATTAGGATATAGTATGACAACTTAAATAAATTAATTAACGTAAATTGTTTTGCTTTTATAATAATTAGGATATAGTAGGACAACTTAATAAAATTATTTAAGGTTATTCATCAAATTTTATAATCATTATGATATAGTATGACAACTTAATAAAATTAATTAAGGTTAATTCATCACATTTTATAATCATTAGGATGTAGCAGCACTGCTTAATTAAATTAAGTAAGGTGAATCGATCAAATTTTATAATAGTTACGATCATGGATGAAAATTTTGGAAAAAATCGCTGAAATTTCATGTTTCGGCCAGGGGTGATACAAAAAAAGGGGAAAATATCAAAGGGAATATTGGAAAAAAATCGGTGAAAATCGCCTCAATATCGACTAGGATCGATTAATTGAATTTTTTTTTTAAGAAAATCGCCTGAGACCGTAAAATATCACCGATATTTCTATAATTTATTGTCGATATTTTGGCGAAATTGGAAAAAAAATCGACGAAAAAAACGTTGTGCAGTTGCGGGACTAGGCTGTTGACCGGTCAAACAAAAAAAGATTTTTTTAGGTTGCTGGTGCGAGACTCGAACCTGAAACTAGTGCACATAGCCTATTCACCAGTCACCAATGGCTACCTTGACTTTTAATATTTGATGTGCACTAGAAGAATATATACTAAGATAGTGATAAAAACAAAATATTTTAATAAACAAATTAATTATAATTATTTTATTTTAAAATTTAATTTAATTGACCATTAAAAATATAAAAATTATAGTGATAATTTTCTTAACTTTTTTTTATATCATTTACATATTAATTAAATATAAAAAATATAAATATGAAAAAAAAACTATACATATATCATCATTTATTTTATATCATTTAATACAATTGAATTAAATGGATCATAATTTTAATATTAAATATATTTTAAAATTGGACATATTATAATTAAATATCACAATATTATTGTGCAATAATATTTGATGTAATTTAATAATAAATGTACACTTATAAAATTCATATTTTTTTATTGACACATACGATATTATTATATCAAATATGATAATATATATATATATATATATATATATATATATATATATATATATATCTCAAATTCTTAAACAAAACAAATGTAAAATGTCCATTATACTTCTAATTACATTTCTATGAATTTTTTTTATATTTCCATGAGTTTTGATCAATTTTAAGTGTATCGATATTTTTTCCCAAAATATCCACCAATATATCTCTGATATATCATATATATTCGTAAAATCAAAGTACTGATATATCTGTAATTACCGATATTTTCATCAATGGTTACGATATAATATATCAGCATAATTAAATTAATTAAGCTAAATTCATTGAATTTTATAATCATTATGATATGGTATCATTGCTTAATGAAATTAATTAAGCTCAATTCTATTGTGAAATTTAAATATTATAAATTATCTCCATGGCCCCACATTAGGATATTGTTAACATCAATTCATTGATTTCCATAGAATAATTGGAAGTATTTTCGTATTTGAATTCAATTAATTATCCATAATGTAAATTTAAGTTAAATTACAATAATATCAATTAATTACTTTCTATTATTTTGCACATACTTTATATTTTGTAAAGTTATACATACATCCATTTAAAATGAGTGTAATGGTCGACGTTAGGCTAAAATTTGCTCCGTGTTATTATTGTTCTTTTTAATGTCCCATAAGAAAATTAACCAAAAATGGTAAAATTTAACCACCAATTGTACCATTATACAAGTTTTTTTCTACATGTGGCAATCTATTAAAACTTCTCATTACTTCACCAACCAACCTCTTATATATATTAGTAGTTATTTGGAAATCAAATTTTTTTTAAAGGGAGCTAGAGAGTGAAAGAGGAGTTCTCACTGTGGGAGCTCTTGATGCAAAATAATAATAATAATAATAATAAAATAAATAAATAAAATAAAACCCTATTTCTTGAGTTAAAGCTCCCTCAAACTTGCAATTTCCATTGTCAATGTATCATCTTTAACAATGATTTGTTAAACAAAACCATAATAGTTTTTCAATCTAATTACCCCCCAACCTTTAAAGTGATGGGAAAAATGTGTCCCAAACCTAGATGTAATTTGAAAAAAAAAAAATCTCTTTAAAAAAAATAAATGTAGGTTATGCATGTCTATAACACATTATTAGTATTTTTCATCAGTTAACATTTTTTATTTCAATGTAATGGCGGGAGCACACTTGCCACCAATGTCTATCGGTTGAGGTTTTTACTCAATCGATTGACTAATTTTATAGTTGGTTGCCACTGCTACTAACAAGATTTCTGAAAGCTACTCCAATTGAGTGACTAGTATACATTGCCTCTAAAATGAATGACTTATACATCATAGGTCGACTGGAATTATGCGATTGACTTATATGAAAGTCAGTCGATCCTTACTTAAGTTGTCATTCCTACAATTTTAAACATGTTTTCTGAAATGTAGGTGCTACAATTGGAGATGATGAAAACAATCAAGTAAGAATTTGAAGTAATGATTGAAGAGTTACTACTATGATGCAAACACTTTGAAAGAGAAGATGTTGAAGGGTATTTCGGTTGAAGAAGTGTACAAATTGGAATTCAATTGCATAGATGAGACAAAAACGTTTTACAACTTGTTTGCCAAAGTTACCTGATTTAGTATTCAGAAAGATGATTTAAAATAGGACAAAAATGGAGATATAGCATCTCGAAAGTGGGTGTGTTATAGAGAAGGACATGGATCGACAAAGTGTTTTGAAAATAAGAATCAACAATGTGAGTCGTGATCATTGACTAGAGTTGACTATGAAATTGCATTTCATATTGGGTTGAATCATAAATTTGGAAAGTGAATTATTAAGGAGTTCATAGGAGAGCATAATCATCATTTGGTCAATGCTATCGACACAATTCCTTTGGTCTTATTGAGCAGTAAGCAATCTGGATAAAGCATAAATTAATGTTATACATAAAGGTGGCGTTAAAACAACCTAAATTATGGAGTATATGGTCCAATAATCAAGAGGACATCAACATGTTGGTTTCACACAAAAAAATATATACAATCATGTTGATGTAATGCGTAGAGTTGAAATTAAAGATGGTGATGCAGAAACAACTTTGGCTTACTTGTGCGGAAGGCAGAACCAGATCCTTCATTTTTTTTATTTTATAAATTCAACGTCAATTTAAAATTTTGACTAGAGAACTTGTTTTGGGCTTGATTTGATTGCTTGATTGGATTATGTGTGTTTCAAAAGATGGGCTAGCATTTGATACAACCTATAGGGAAAATGCCTATAAAAAGCCACTAGTCGTGTTGGTGTTAATCATCACCACTAAATTATGGTATTTGGTTGTGTACTATTGATGGGTGAAAGTCTTGTTACATATGAATGAGTTTTGGAGATGTTTCTTATAATAATGATGAACAAGAAGTCCATTTCTGTTGTAACCGATGAGGATAAAGCAATGTGTAAAGCAATTAAGAAAGTCCCTGATGCATGTTATCACATGTGTGAATGGCATCTCCAACGAAATTCATTCATGAATGTGCATATTAAAGACTTCACAAGCACCTTTGCAAGGTGTATGTTCACGCAAGGGAATCCTAAAGAATTAGAACAGGCTTAGCATGAAATGGTTGAAAAATTGGATCTTGATGGGAATCATTGGGTTATAGAGATTTATGTGAAACACAAGAGATGGGTTAGGCATATTTATGCGAAGTAGATATTGTTGAATTGATGTCAATTACTGTTAACTTAGATACTGTCAAAGTTTATGATATTTTATTACAAGAAAATAGTACATGACTTAAGGTTGCAAATATGTTAAGTGAACAATTTGATGAAGACACTTGTTCTATTTCAATGTCACATTGGGAAAAGAAATTAGTTTCCTGCACCATGCGCATAATGCAATGAATCTTACAGGAGAAGTTATATATGTAAGTACAAGTAAAAAATGAGAAGTTTTACAAGAAATGCATAATGAATCTTACATACCATATCATGATGATTGCTAATATGAGGAATTGTAGCTTGAAGACACTTTTGAATTGTGTGACCTATCATTTTATTTCAATTACATAGTCTTCTTTTTTGAATATGTGATGCAACTTTGTTTAAATTTCCTTTACTCTTCACTATATTTGGATCACAAACTTGGTGAGGACTTATGGCTCCATCTGGTGCTAATTTCTTGACCTTCAAAGTATTATTAAAGGTTCCTCAATTTTCACAATTAAGCTTTCAATTTCATTATTCGCTTCTAGAAATGAAGATGACGTATGTGAAGCATAGAAAGGGAGCTTGTTACACATAAAACTTATTGAATTGTATTGTACAATCTGATCTATGTCGTTTTCCATCCCATTCATTGATGGTGATCTTGGATGTGCCTTTGCTAACTTTGTCCACCTCTTCAAAATACATGAAGTAGGAATCTCTTCCAAATGCTTTACCTTCATAACAATAACCATGTGGTAACAAGGGATGTTGATTGACTCAAACATCATGCATAAGCATTTTAATGTTAGAATATTCAACCAAAATTGGACTTCCCATTTAAATTTTGGGTGTTTAAACTTAGATAATGTGTATGACCACAATGTATCATGGCTTACAAGCCTTACAACAAAAAATAACTTTGCATTCTTCATCTCTTTACGAAATTTGAGGAAGAATTCCTTTGTGTATACACTCGCATCATGATTTTCAAGTATGACGAGTTTGGTTGAAAGAACAGGTGAAGAATTGTTCATCTCAAACTATACCTTTGCCTCATTGTGTTGAATTCTCATTGTTGCCCTATCGAATTGTTGTACAAACTCATATAATCGCAAATGAATTTTCAAGAATCAATTTAGATATGCATTCATACTCTCATACCTTTGTGTGCTTCTCATCCCTCCAAAGAAATTTTCACGCAAATATGCCTCAACCCATCTTCTATGTTTCACATAAATCTCTATAACCCAATTATTCCCATTAAGACCTAACTTTTCAACCATTTCATGCCAAACTTGTTCGAATTCTTCTAGATTTCCTCACATGAACATGCACCTTGCAAAGGTGCTTGTGAAGTCCTTAATATGTACATTTGTGAATGCATTTCGTTGGAGATATCATTCACACATGCGATGACATGCATCGAGAAAGACTTTTTTAATCGTCTTACGTATTGCTTTATCCTCATTAGTTACAACAAAAATTGGTTTCTTGTTCATCATTGTTATAAGAAACATCTCCAACACCCATTCATATGTAGCAAGACTTTCATCCATCAATAGTGCACAACCAAATACCATAGTTTGGTGGTGATGATTAACACCAACCAACATGACTAGTGGCTTTTTATAGGCATTTTTCTTGTAGGTTGTGTTAAATGCTAGCACATCTCTAAAACACGCATGATCCAATCGAGCAATCAAATGAACTCAAAACATTGCATCAACATGATTGTATATATCTTTTTGTGTGAAACCAACATGTTGATGTCCTCTTGATTGTTAGATCATATAGTCTATAATTTGGGTTGTTTTAACACTAACTTTATACATAACATCAACTTATGCCTTATACCAATTACTTACTGCTTGATGAGACCGAAGGAATTTTGTCGACAACATCGACCAAATGATGATTATGCTTTTCTTTGAACTCCTTAACAATCCACTTTCCAACTTTTTGATTCAACCCACTATGAAATGTAGTTTCATATTCAACTCTAGTCAACGATTGTGGCCCACATTCTCGATTCTCATTTTCAAAACACTTTGTCAATCGACATCCTTCTCTATAACACACCCACTTTTGAGATACTTTATCTATATTCTTGTCCAGTTTCAAATCATCTTTTCAAATACTAAATCTGGTAACTTTAGCAAACAAGTTGTAAAATGTTATAGCTTTATCTATGCAATTGAATTCCAATTTGTATACTTCTTCAGCTAAAATACCCTTCAAATCCTTCTTTTTCAAAGTGTTTGCATCATGGTAGTAACTCCCACCAATATATGCATCGTTAAGGACCACATATTCAATTTTCACTTCAAATTCCTGCTTGATTGCTTTCTCCATCTCTAATTCTAGCACCTACATTTTAGAAAACATGTTTAAAATTGTAGGAATGACAACTTAAGTAAGGATCAATTTGCTTTTCTATAAGTCAATTACATAATTTTGGTTGACCTATAATGTATTAGTCATCCATTTTAAAGGCAGTGTATATCGGTTGACTTGCAATAGTCAACTAGTATTTAACTGGTCGCCCACTTGAAGTAGCCTTTCAGAAATCTCGTTAGTGGCAGTGGCAACCGACTATAAAATTAGTCAACTGATTGAGTAAAAACCTCAACCAATAGACACTGGTGGCAAGTGTGCTTTCGCCATTACATTGAAATAAAAATTGCCAACTAATGAAAAATATTAACAATGTGGTATAGACTTGCACAACCTATATTTATTTTTTTAAAAGAATTTTTTTTTTCAATTACATCTAGGTTTGGGACACATTTTTCCCATCGCTTTAAAGGTTGAGGATATTTAGATTGAAAAAGCTATTATGGTATTGTTTAACAAATCATTGTTGAATTAAGGATGATGCCTTGACAATGGAAATTGCAAGTTTGAGGTAGCTTTAGCTCAAGAAATCTTATTTATTTATTTATTTTTTATCTTTGCATAGGGCTCCCACAATGAGAACTCTTTCGCTTTCCAACTCCTTTTAAAAAAAGTTGATTTCCAAATAACTACTAATATATATAAGTGGTTGGTTGGTGAAGTAATGAGAGATTTTAATAGGTTGCCACATGTAGAAAAAAACTTGTACAATGGTACAGTTGATGGTTGGATTTCACCATTTTTGGTTAATTTTCTTAGGTGACATTACATAGAACAATAATAACACGAAGGGAAATTCAACCTAATGTGGTTCATTAGACTTATTTTAAATGGATGTATGTATAACTTTGCAAAATATAAAGTATGTGCAAAATAATGAAAGTAATTAATTGATATTATTGTAATTTAACTTAAATTTACAATATGGCTAATTAATTTAATTCAAATACAAAAATACTTCCAATTATTCTATGGAAATCAATGAATTGACGTTAAAAATATCCTAAAGTGGAGCTATAGAGTTGATTTATAATATTTAAATTTCTTAATAGAATAATTGAGAAATTTCTCAATAGAATTGAGCTTAATTTATTTCATTAAGTAGTAATATCATATTGTAATTATTATAAAATCTAATGAATTCAGCTTAATTAATTTAATTATGACATCATATTATATCATAACTATTATAAAATTTGATAAATTCACCTTACTTAATTTAATTAAGCAACACTACTATATCCTAATGATTATAAAATTTGATGAATAACCTTTTAATTTTATTAAGTTGTCCTACTATATCCTAATCATTATAAAAACAAAATAATTTACGTTAATTAATTTATTTAAATTGTCATACTATATCCTAATGATTATAAAAACAATGTAATTTACCTTAATTACTTAAATTAATTTGATTATTATAAAAACAAAATAATTCACCTTCACATCTATTACATTAAGATGCAATTTTAAACATTAGGATATATATGGTATGTCTTGTTAAATAATGAACCCCCTATATCTAAGCATTCCAATTCAATAAATAGGGGAAGTTGAAATTAATTTATATTTCCCAATTATCACCCAAGTAAACCAATTTAAATATGCAATTTAATTAATTTTTTTCTCAATAAACAATCTACCTAGGGTAATCATTGCAATTAAAAGTATGAGAATTTTGACACATATATAATATTAATTTATTTAAAATAAAGTCTGAAACCATATGCAATTCCCACAAAAAACTATGGTCGACTGGTTTGGGCAACCCATCTAAAACCCTCAACCATTCCTTATTCCCTTCAACTTTTCGATACCTCATAACTAAACAAAAATCCTTGTCGCTAAAATAATTTCCCATGGCATCAAAACAAGCTCCAATGACAATAGAGACCAACACCAACAAAGGGAAGAGACTAAAGGTGGAGGAAAATGTTAAGGTCCATAAGAGGGTCACCTTTGATAGAGGTATGTTCACAACCCTAGAGCTAGCATCGAGATTTAATATTCATTTCGCCAATAGGACTGTCAACTTGGGTAGGAACATTGATTTCTCGAAGCTATGTTATTTTCAATTTGATAGCCTTTTTTTGATAATGGTATGACTACTTATTATCTCTATGAAAGAACTTGTTTATCCTAGGGGTTATCAAATACTTCTACTGCAATATGAAGTTCAAAAATGAGGGATCCATTACTACAAACATTAATGGTATAAAAATTATGTTTGATGTGACTGAACTTTGTAAGATTTTAGATATTTCGAATGAAGGGTTCTGTTTATCTGAATCAAAGAAGTGGCCTAGGGTTAAGGGTTTCAAACTAATAGAAGTTGTTCATAGGTTGTGTGGTTATGAGAAGGCTAGTAAACCAACATCTCATTCATTGATTGTGTTGAGTCGGGTCTTACGACACATGATTTCTTACATTTTTATCCTTAATGGAGGACATGATGTTTCTTTCTTAGAGACCTTTTAGGGTGACAACATTTTGATAGAGAGGAAGATTAATATGGGGTATATCATATTTCAACATATGAAAGCTTGTTCATTGAGCAAAGATTCAGTTCTCCCATATGACATGTTTATCACAAAAATTATAAAGTTCTTCAATGTTAATTTGCAGCGCGAGACTGATAGTAAGAAGCTGAAATCCTTTGATACATATAATCGGGCGTCGCTGCATCAGATGCAATTTGTCCGTAAGAAAGATGGTTTGTGGGGAAGGAAGCCTTTTGTGCCCTATTCAAAGGTGGTGTGTCTTCAAACAAAGGGTCTTTAGATGAGGAAAATGAAAATCCGGATGTGGAGAGAGAAGATACCCAAAATGAAAATGCAGCAGAAATACCCCCGAACTATGGGGCATGAGCTACGAGCATTACAAATCATCCCTCTAAACCAGCTAAGAACGAGGCAAAAACGTTAAACAACTTAATGTTGAGATCAGGTTCACTGCTACATATTTGGAGGAGATGGCATTAGCGAATGATGGACTATTGACATCTCTAGAAGGGTGAATTGATGGATTCAAGAAGGATTTCCAAGCGAATATGGAGGTTATATGGGACCAACATGATGAGATGATGGCATTTTTGAGAGCCCAATTCCCACTTCATGACCCAACCCAGGATTGACCCCTTTCTATATCTTCGACTAATTATCAAGTTAGGATAGTTTTGTTGTTTTTTTGGACATTTTGGGAATGTAATATATATTTTGTATTTATGACTTTGTCTTCTAACTTGAATGGCCACTAATAGGCAATCACACATATGAGTGATATGTTTACGTTAACATTTATGGATGATATATTTCATTTTACAGATATGGATGATATTATGTATGAATACTTATTTGTTATTCACATATTATAAATACTTACAATATCAATGTATGCATTCTTGATATTGCGTATTGATCTTTTTTTCACTTTATTTACTTTTTAATCATGTACATCATTCACTAGAAAAAGAAAGTTCTTGAATACTATGCATTATGATAGTTATGTGCTAATATCCGTCTTTGTAGCTGCATAAAAATTTATAAATCTTGCATATGAGTTAGTGAAAAGAAATTGATGCTTTATTTTGATGTGTTTTATTTATTTAGATATTTTCAATTGACCAAGTTGCCTATTTGCAATTATTAGGATCCTATTAGTGCCTTAAATAGTTGCAAATATTTGATTTTTGTCTTCATGGCCCAATTGTTGTATACATGCATGCATGAATTTGTTGCTTTAGCAGCAAAATACTTACTCAATGTGTTATTTGATGGGACTGCAGCCAGTTTGGCGACATTTGTAAAAAAAATACCTATTTTATTAATATCATGAAGGATGAACTAGAAATTGTCATTTATGTTATTTCTTAGTTTATATCTTACTTGCTATGAATTATTTTCACCCATTTTGAGAACATTGTGTTAACCTTTTATCTTGTTCTTCTAGATTATAGATTTTGATATTCTGAATGAGACAAGACCCATAGAATATGTCCATAAAGTACTTCATATGTTATTGAAGCATGGTGTTGTCCACTTTATTTCCATTAAGTTGGAAATTGACTCCGATTCCATCCATTGCCTTTTAAGCTTCAGATTGAGGACATCCCTTGAAGGTTCAAGTATTGCAAGCTTAATGTTACTGCTATGGAAGTCTACCGCATACTATTCACTAGATATCAAATTTATACTATATTTTGGTTAAGGTAGCATTGAATATTGTTTAAATAGGTTCATTACACTTTGGGGGTGTTCAAATGATGCCTGGAAAATCAAAATTTAAAGATACTAAAAAGTTGGCAAGGGTACATAGAATGTGAGGAATCCTCACATTCTTTGTGCCCTCCTATTTCTCCACTTCTTTGGACTTTTTATAAATTTTTGGCACCCCATAATATAGGTTTGTTACTGATTACTACTCAAAACATGCTATTTTGTAGCTTGTAATTAGCTCTCTTAAACACTCTTGAGTAGTAATTATTACCTTTTAACTCGATTAACATGTTAGGGACCCTTGCAATCAGATTTCTAACAATTGTGTTAAGTTTTGGTGTTTTTTGATAGCTTTATGCCCACCAAAGCAATTTAAGAATGAGGGAGAGCTATTTATAGTTCATGGCAAAGCTTTTGGAAGCTTTGATTTTTGAAGAAATCAAGCTATGGAGCCTCATAATCCTTTGCCTTAATCGTTCAAAGTTTACAAGGGAGAAACAATGGAGAAGAAGAAAACAGGGGATGAAAACAGGGGACACAGCTGCAGTCTTTTAGTGCACTTTTGGAGCACTTCCCGAAGTCCATTCTTTACATTCTATATACCATTTCGAAGCTCAGAAAGTCAAGAATCCAATGGTTCAAACCACGTATGATTTGGAGCTGAAATGAGGAAGATATGGACTTCGGAAGACAACTGCATCAAGCTGAGGGACAATTTCGCACACCACTGTTTAAGGTGCGAAATCCTCAGTCCACTGTGCGAAAATTTCGCACACCTCAAACCAACATGCGAAATTGGAACTCAGCGTGCGAAAATTGGATATTTTTGCCGACTCTTTTTTCTTCTGATATTTTTGTGTTTAAATTTCCATTTTCTCCTTGTATTCAACCAACCATGTAATTCCTTAGCTAGGAAGTATCCAAGGAAGGGTAAAACTACCTTCCTATATAAATTCTCTTGTAATCACTGAAAAGATATCTTCTTTTCGGGGAGCTTTCTCCAGGAGACCAACTTATGTAACTTTGTTATACAAAGATCTCTTTTGTTTATTTTCTCTCTTCTATTTTCTATTTTCTTGCAAGCCAAACACCCTCTGAGGATGTTTTCCCAGAGGATGAGAGGCTAAACAATAGTTTCTTGGATTAAAGGAAGCTAGGTGAAAAGTCCAGATTAAAAGGTGGAAAGTTTCCGTGCATTAAATTCAGGTAGTTGGAGTCCATAAATGGTTTTTAAAGCCAAGGCTTTGCCTTAAATCCCTTCGGATCACTTTGACTGGCCAATACATGGTAAGCTTAAGGTCTCTGTGGATACTTATTGCTAGATCCATATCAGTCCATTAGTTATCATGTACGAGCCATTGGAAAGTGATTCAAGGTGATAGCCCATAGTGTCTTAAGCCATTAATGGACCTTGACTACCATCTCTAGTGACTTTTTATGGATTAAAACTTCATTGTCAAACCTATACCGGTTCGGGAAATAACTATAGGTTAAATCCCCAATGCGAGGAGAAAAATCCGGAATTTTCCACTTTGCATCTGGAACTTGAACCTAGCAACCTTTAGCTCCAAGAGACTTTCTTTCTTCCACTTTTTACTTAGTTCTATGTGAGTTTAGTTTAAATCACCACTTTCAAAGCAATTTTATTTTCTTTTAAATTTCAAGTTTGTGCTAAAGGAAATCATCATAATCAATTTCTAAATTAGAGCCTATCACTGATAGAGTGAAAACCCATCCCTGAGTTCGACCCTAGAACTGCTATACTATAGTAGCTTTGCTACGCCAGTGTAAGGTCATAGGATTTATAAATATTTTTGATTAAAAGACCCGACTAGGCACGAATCAGTTACACTTAGGAGGCATTCAAATGATGCTCAAAAAAATGAAACTAAAAAAATACAAAAAAAATAGCAAGGGTACGAAAAATGTGAGGAATTGTCACATGTCTCGTACCTTTCCCATTCTCAACTTCTTTGAACTTTTAAAAGTTTTTTAAGATTTCATATGGCTTGGATATTGTTTAGATAGCTCCATTACACTTAGGAGGTGTTCAAATGATGCCTTATAAAATTAAAATCCAAAAATACTAAAAAATTAGGCAGGACATGAAGAATGTGAGGAACCCTCCCTATTCTCCACTTCTTTGAACTTTAAAAAAGAAAAAAGAAAATTGGGACTTCATATGACTTGGATATTGTTTAGATAGGTTCATTCAGTGTTTGAAATATCGATAAACACGTATATATCAGTACTTGGATTTTACGGATATATAAAAAATATCAAATAAATATCGATGGATATTTTTACACAAATATCGGTGAGACGAAAATTATTCAAAATTTATGGGAATGATTGGAAAACTCCAAAGAATAATAAAATAAGCAAGAATACACATGTTAAAGTTATTTTGTAAGTGTAATTGACATAAATATGGTTAAGAAAAAAAAATCGGTAAACAAAGATATATCAGTAGATTAAATACTTGGATTTTAAGAATAGAAAATATGAATTTTGGAATTGTACACTTAGAAAGTTAAAATTGAGTTAAGAAATACTTAATTTTATTAAATGAAAACATTTTATACATAAACATAATACATATGACATTGCAATAGTCCTTAATACCAAAATGAAGATTGATGTGCTTCCATCATATTGTTAGATGAAAGGAGCTCATCTTGTTAAAGACAATATTCATACCAGAACATGGAGTTTCTATAGTATTGATTGTAAGTACGAACATGCCATGCATAATTTTCTTGAGTCTTATCCACAATTTGTCCATGGATGGGAAGTCTAAGGTTTTCCCATATGCTCGTTTGAAATCCTTATTGTTGCATCTAATATGGAAGGTAGTACAACATTTGTATGTAAGAAGGATAGTTATACTTTTCATACTCTTCATTGGTGGAACTTGAAAGATTTGGAGAAGGCTGACCATAACTCATTGCATAAGGGGCATAAATGTTGACTTTATTTGACGAGTCACTGAATTGAGTCTCTATACTCATTGACTCTAAATTGGCCAACAATGAGTCCTTGTTACATGGCATTATCCTTCATTGTCTTCCTCTATATGGCTTGTCAATGGCTTCAACACCTAGACTAACTCTTCTAGAGTAGTGGTATTCATCTTGAGTACAATGTGTGAAATCATTTTCACAAGTAAATGTCGATGGTTGTCCACTTTGCTGTTGTCGTCTAACATCCCCTCCATCATTTCCACGGTCGCTACCATCATTAGTCTTCTCTCCTCTAATAACCCAATAGTTCTCATGAAAACCTAACTTTTCAACCATATTATGCCAACCGTGTTTGAATTCTTTGGTATTCCCTCTCATGAACATGCACCTTGCAAATGTGTTTATGAAGTACTTAATATGCACATCTGTGAATACATTTTTTTGGAGATACCATGCACGCATGTGATGACATGCATCGGGAAACACTTTTTTGTCACCTTACGCATTCCTTTATCCCTATTAGTTACAATAAAAATGAGCTTCTTGTTCATCATTATTATAAGAAACATTTCCAACACCTATTCATATGTACCAATACTTTCATCCATCAATAGCATAAAACCAAAGACCACAGTTTGGTGGTGATGATTAACACCAACCAACACGACTAGTGACTTCTTATAAGCATTGGTTTGATATGTTGAATCAAATTTCAACACATCTCTGAAACATGCATAATCCAATTGATATGTAGAATCAACCCAAAACAAGTTTACCAGTTGACTTTCTTCACCAATATTAAATTTATAATAAAATGAAGGATCCGCTTCTGTCATCCTACACAAGTAAGTCAAGTTGTTTCTGCATCACTAGCTTTAATTTCAATTCTACGTATTGCATCAACATGATTATATATATCTTTTGGTGTGAAACCAACATGTTCATATCCTCCTAATTGTTAGATCATATAGTCCATAATTTGGGCAGTTTTAACATCAACTTTTCGCATAGCATTAACTTGAGCCTTATCTAGATTACTTATTGTCTGATGAGACCGAAGGAATTGTGTATTGATTGCATCAACCAAAGGATGATTATGGTATTCTCTAAAGTTTTTAACAATTCACTTTTCTAGTTTTCTATTAAAGCTAATACGAAAAGCAGTTTGACATCCAACTCTAGTCAATGATTGTGGCTAATGTTGTTGATTCTCATTTTCAAAACACTTTGTTAATCGATGTCCTTCTCTAGAACACATCCACTTTCGAGATACTATATCTTCATTCTTGTCTCATTTCAAATCATCTTTTCGAATACTAAATCCTATCACTTTGGTGAACATGTTGTAAAATGTTTTTGCTTCATCTATATAATTGAATTCCGATTTGCACACTTCTTCACTTGAATACCATTTAACACTTTCTTTTTCAAAGTCTGTGAATCGTGGGTATAACTCCCACTAGTATATGGATTCTCATGAATTTCATTTTCAAGCTTCACTATAAATTCCTTGCTTTCTCATTTTTCCATGTCTAATACTACCACCTATAAATTTCAAAATAGAAGCATATTACAGTTGTCAATTTTACATTGATGAACTTAGAATATATTGCACCATATATTTTAATTTTTTTGTCTTCTTTTTCAATGCCAACAGATAATTTTTGTAAGAGGATCACAAAATGTTTGTCCTCTACATCCAGTGAGTAGTAGTTAAGAAATGGAATTACATGTCCCAAAATGGTGGTCAATCGATTGTGGCTAGATGGGCCATAATTCTAGCAATGTGTACTAGTTGAGGAACAATATTCGATCGACAACATTGCGGTCGACTAGTATGTGTGGTATTGTAGATGGTTTCGAATGTGATAGGGTTTATCAGTCGAGACATTTTTCCTCCACCGGTACCCACTAGTGCTTTAGGCTTCATGTAAAAAATAAATAAATAAATAAATTAAGGATAAAAAAACATGGTTATGTGAAATTTAGTCCACCTGCTTTTATTTTTTTATATAGCTAATATAAAGTTCAAAAATGTAATTTGTCTTTCACAATGAGTTATTTTCCCACAATGAAGGTTAAAGGTAGTAAATAATATGCTTTTGATTAACAAGGTGACACATTAAGCTTACTTTGAGAAAATTTGAACTTTTGGGTTTCTTCGCCGACACAATTTGCTCTAATTTTTTGCTTTCATGGCTTCCACTCAAACACTTCTTTTTTCACACTCTCTATTTCCCTTTAAAAAAATTCTTTTGTTAAAACTCCTACCATATGGATGTTGGTTGGTGGGTGAATTAATACTAGTTTTAATAATTTGTCACATTTAGGATATAATTTCTACACCAGTACATTTGGTTGTTGATATTTACCACTTTTGATATATATGGGTAGATGATGTTAAATAGAACATTAATAAGAATGAGGAAATTTTTATTATTTTAATTTGTAATGGTAAATTGAAAAATTCATGAAATTTAAATTATTTTAATTTGTAATGGTAAATTGAAAAATTCATGAAATTTAAATTATTAGCATTTGAATTTTTAGGGGAAAGTTACACCATTAATAATGAATACAACATTAAAATAAGTTGAATCGAGACTATTTGTAAAAAAAAAAAAAAAACAAACAAACAAACAAACTATATGCAAACTAATATAAATTAATCATTTGAACATAACAATAAGTTCAATTGGAACTATGTGTAATTAATTAAATTTAAAATTGAATGTATGGGCAACATTTAAATACATTAAAAAATTTCAATTAACACTTATGCCTAAATAATTTAATTATAAATTAAAACTACATCCAATTTAATCGAAATTAAACAATTTATCATTTCAATTAGTTAAATTGAAAGCTTAGGCAAAATGGAGATTCATTAAAATTTCTCAATTAACACTTTTGCCTAAATAATTTAATTATAAACTAAAACTATATCCACTTTAATCAAAATTTAACAATTTACCATTTCAATAATTTGCATTGAAAGTGTGGGTGAATTGAGACACATTAAAATTTCCAAATAAACACCTATGCCTAATTAATGAAATTTTAAAAACTCAACCTATATCCAATTTAATTGAAATTAAATAATTTACCATTTCAATTATTTAAATTGAAAGTATGGGCAAAATGTAGATACATTAAAATTTCCCAATTAACACCTATGCCTAATTAATTTAATTATAAACTAAAACTACATCTAATTTAATAAATTTTTAACAATTTACTTGTTAGTTATTTAAATTGAAAGTATGGGCAACATGTAGATACATTAAAAAATTTCAATTAACACTTATGCCTAAATAATTTAATTATAAACTAAAACTACATCCAATTTAATAAAATTTTAACAATTTACTTGTTAGTTATTTAAATTGAAAGTATGGGCAATGTGTAGATACATTAAAAAATTTCAATTAACACTTATGCCTAAATAATTTGATTATAAACTAAAACTATATCCATTTTAATTATAAAAAAAAAAAAAATCCATTCTAAGTAAATCACTAAGGTCCATGGTCGACTGATTTGGGGTAGCCACCTAAAACCCTTAACCCGTCCCTCTTCCCTTCCCTTCATCATCCCAACACCCATACCTAGAACACAAACCCTATAGCCAAAATCCCAATCCATGGCACCCAAACGAGCTTCGAAGGCAACAACGACCAACAACGACAAAGGGAAGAGACTGAGGATGGAGGAAAATGTTGAGGTCTAGAAGAGGGCCACATTTGATAGAGGTATGTTCACTACTCCAAAGCTAACATAGAGATTTAATTTTCATTTTGCCAATATGTGTGTCATCCCGAGTACGAACATAGATTTCTCATAGTTAGGTTATTTCCAATTTTTCACAGCTAGCTATTGTGTCTATGAAAGAACTTGTTTTTCCTAGGGTTGTGAAATGCTTTTACTACAATATGAAATTCGAATAAGAAGAACCCATTACTACAAACATTAATGGTATAGAAGTTAAGTTTGATGTTGATGACCTTTGTAAGATTTTAGATATTCTGAATGAAGGGTTATGTTTATATGAATCAAAGAAGTGGTTGAAGGTTGATGGTTTCAAACCTACAGAAGTTGTACAAAGGTTGTGTGGCTATAATAAAGCTATTATGACTAATATACCAACATCTCAGACATTAACTTTGTTGAGTAGGACCCTATAACATATGATTTCTTACATGTTTATCCCCAAAGGTGGACATCAAGACGATGTTTCATTCTTTGAGCCATTTTTGGTTGACAATATTCCAATAGAGAGGAAGATTAACATGAGATATATCATTTTTCAACATATGAAAGTTTGTTCATTGAGTGAAGATTTCCTCCTCCCATATGAGATGTTTATTACAAAGATTGTTAAATTTTTCAATGTCAATTTGCATCAAAAGAGTGATGGTAAAAAGCTAAAGTCCTTTGATACATACAATCTGGCCTTAATGCATCGTATGCAATTTGTGCATAAGAAAGATGGTTTGTGGGGAAGAAAGTCTTTTGTAGATCTTACAGAGGTGGATGTGCCTTCGAATGAGGTGTCTTCGAAAGAGGATGATGACAATTGTGATATAAAGGAAGGAGGTACCGAAAACGAAATTGCCATTAGATCACAGAGGGGCAACGAGAGAGGAGTAGAGGTCGTTATAGATCATCCATCTCATACAACTAGAAAAAAGGCTGAGTCTTTAGATAACCTAAATGCCCAAATCAACTCAATTGGTACACTTTTAGAGGAGATGGCATTGGCAAATGATGGACGATTGAAATCTCTAGAACAACGAATTGATAGGTTCGAGGAGGAATTTAAATCGGGTATGGAGATTCTAAGAGGCTAGAATAAAGAGATGATGACATTTCTTAGAGCCCAATTCCCACCTCATGACCTAGCCTAGTATTAACCAATGTTTTCAAAACTGGACCAGTCATTGAATCGAAAAAATTACCGGTTCACGGTTCACTGGTCGGATCAACGGTCAAATCAGTGATGTAATAAATATATAATTTATATATTATATAAAATTAAAAATAATTATAAAAATTTAAAATATATAAAATTACAAATTTTAATAATGTTTGATTTTTATATTTGGTATATTAAATTAAATGATAAATAAAAATTTAAAATATATAAAATTAAAAATAATTGTAAAAATTAAAAATATATAAAATTACAAATTTTAATAATGTTTGATTTTTATATTTGGTATATTAAATTAAATGATAAAGTTTAATATTTTAAATTTTATTAAATAGAAATATGTAATATTTAAGAATGAAGATATATTTAAGATGCACTACAAGGAAAAAGATATATGGTGACATTTATAATAAGTCACTATAAACATAGGGTGTCACTAGAACATAGCGTCACCTTATCCACTGACACCATAGAGGGTATCAATTGGTGACATATTTGGAAGCGACACCAAAGCAGATAAATGGTAACACATTCAAAAGAGACACTATATATTTTTAGTGATGCTTAATTTGATATAGAGTTGTATGAGATATATAAGGTGTCATATTAAATGCATCATCTTTGAGTTATGGTGTCACGTTAAATGTATCACCTTTAATTTATGGTGTCACATCATTGTAAATGATTATGGAAGATATGGTTGTTTTTTGTTGATTAGTTTGTAGATTTTTGTAATGCTTATTAATAAATAAGACTAACCTGTGTAAATTGTCCATAAATATAATAATCATATTACATTTAACTTATATTTTCATAATGCTTATGAATTAATTTGTAACATATTACATCATCCAATAATATTTGTATATCAAATGTTCACAAAATGATAGTACATCAAACACATCAAACCCACCAAAACTAAAAAAGAAAAGTGAATACACATTAAAACATGATTTAGAAATGTTAAACTTCCCAACATTCATGTATACTTGCATTTCATATGCATAAAACCGGCTAACCATAAAATGACACAAGAGTTGCATCCAAAAACCCAAAATTCTCAATTCCAAATAAAGTAACATTTATGTCCTATAATGTATGACATAAGAGTCATATCTAAAAACCTAAATCTTGTTGCCTCTTTCTCCTTTCTTTTTATTCTTCATATTGTCCTCCAAGAGTGTATACCTGCATTTCATAGTTTAATGAGTTTTAGAGTTCTTATTGAAAATAAAAATGTGATGTTATAAACAATAAACAAATCTAAGTACTAATGTTTTCTTTTTCTTTTTACTTTTTCTCATTTTGGTATAAAAATAGTTTGTAAATAATAAGTAATGTTATACAATATCAATGGAAAATTCAATCATATAACAACTAAGGGACTTACCATGAATGATCACGATACATCAATATGATTCATGATTAGTTATAACACAAAAGTAATATATTTTTCTCTAATTTCATCAAATTCTACTTGAGAATATGTTTTATTTGTCATCAAACTAAAATCAAATGAGAATAACATTAATATCACAATAATTGAAAGTATGAAATTATGTACAATTCATTAAACGAGTAAAACCTTTGATGCAATAACTGTAAAATCAACAATTATTTCTTTAATGAATCTCATAACAAAGTAGTCATATTTGAACTCAGTATTATTTTTTTACTATTAAATTATTTTTAAACAAAATAAAAATTATTAATATATTGGTTCATTTTTAAATACTTTCATAAGAATATATTTTAACTACAAGTTATTTTAATTTATCAAAAGATTTTTAGGAAATGAGCTATTATCCATTTATTATTTTCTTATTTTTCAAAAAAATATTTTCAGTCATTTCATACACGTTTTCAACTACTAAAATTATTGTTTTTATAGAATAAACAAAGAAGCATACACTTCTCCTTCACTCACTAAGTCAACTATTACAATCACCATAATATTTTATTCACCTACCAATATCTCATTCCATTTAGGTAACTCTCTCAACAAAATCATTTCTACAATACTTTTTACTCTCCTATGATATTTAATATTTTATTCCATTTAGGTGACTCTCAACACAAAGAAAAGTAGGAATGTCTTCTTAGGTTAACTAAACAAAGACTTTTTTTTTTTACTTTACAATATGTATAAAAAAAACAATTATTTATTACAAGGAATGTGGTAGAAAGGTCATTTCATTTTTAAAGAATTTTTTAGAATTTCTTAAACATTTACAAAAAATAGAATCTAACAATTTTATTTCTAAAAAAATTGATCAATTCAAAAAAGAAAGAAGAATGTTATTTTTTAAGAAAAGTTCATAAACCACTTTATTCTTGAATTATCTAAACAAAACTTACTAAAAAATATTTTATCCCAAATTTATTTTCAAAACTTTCTTATTGAAAACTATCTCATATATAAATTATTTTATTATATAGAGAAATTCTTATTTTATTCTTTTTTTAGAGAAAAATTCACTTGTTTATTAAATATCAAAGAAGTCTATTTTTATGTCTATTATATATATATATATATAAATTCTCTTATTTTCATACAAGAAATTTCCATTTATACCTAAAATACTTTTAGAAAAATCATTGCCAACAAAATTTTATTTTTAAAATTATTTTCAACATTCTTATTTAAAAAAATTATCATTGGATTATTTTCAAAAAGGACAGTCCTAAAAAAATTAACCATTTATAACCCAATTTAAACTCAAAAATTATCCCCAATATTATTTTATATTCCTAAATTATTTTCAAACAAAATAACAATTATTAATATTTTGATTCATTTTTAAATACTTTCACAAAAATATATTTTAACCACATATTATTTTAATTTATCAAAATATTTTTAGGAAATGAGTTATTTTCCATTTATTACTATCCTATTTTTCAAAACATATTTTCAAGCATTTCATTCACATTTTAAAATTTTAAATACTAAAATTATTGTTTTTATAAAACAACAAAGCATGTAAATTTCAACTACTAAAATTATTGTTTTTATAGAATAAACAAAGCAACATACACTTATCTTCCATTTACTAATTCAACTATTACGTACAATCACCCCAATATTTTGTTCACCTACTAATAATTCATTCCATGTAGGTGACTCTAAAAAAAAAGTCATATTTATAATACCCTTTATCACTCTGATACCCAATATTCTATTCTATTTAGGTGACTCAATACAAAGAAAGTGGGAATGTTTTCTTAGGTTAACCGAAGAAAACCCTAAATAACTTAAGTGCTTTTGGATTAATCGAGTATCATCTTGTAGTAGATGTCAATCTCTATTGTTAGACTTCACCAAAAAGCTCCTAGCACGGTGGAAAAAAGTATCAAATATAGTCAAGTCTTCAATAAAATACTATTTCATGCGAAAAATTACTACAAACTAGTGTATCTCTCATTCTCAATTAGACAAAATTTTTAAAAATAATTCATTTTTCTTGTTTTCATTTGTTTTGGGGCTTATTAGCAATGAAACAAAAAATATGTTAGAATGTTAAACCTAGTTTTTACTTCCCTGGAACTCGATAAAAAACATCATTTACAAAACCCACATCATAGATATACTAAATGAAGAGATATAAAACAATTATACTAACAAAGTTTTTTGCATTAATAAAAAAAATGAAGATGATAGATAAGAGATTTTGACTTACCCGAGATTTTACGAAGCAAAGAATATCAATTATGGGTGTGCCGACCATGGGTGTGAGAAGAAGGAGAAGAAAACGATGGTTAGGGTTAAGCAATAAGATCTTTTATATTAGTTAATGTATATATGGAAACAATGGACTTTTCATAAATTGTTCTTACTCACTATTTTTAAAAAGGGCCCATTGAGTTATAAAATTTAAAACTGTTTATTTCATATGGTGTCACTTCCAAAAAATGACACCGTAAATCTGAAATTAGCATCATCTAACTATCCTAATTGAAGATTTTTTATATGATGTGTCACCTTTATAAATTTTAAGTTCAATGGTGTCATTATTTTAAATGCGACACCATAAATAGTGACATCATAAATTATTTTTGTAGTAGTGATGAAAAAATTTATAATATTTAATTTTATCTTTTTGTCTTTGTATTTTATTGTTTTAAAATTATTCTATTAATTAATTTATATTATTTTTTATAATTATTATTATAAAAATAAATAGGAATTTAAATATTTACATTTCTTTAAAGATTTTATATGATAAAAATTTGAAATAAAAATATTAATCTTAGATTCTTATTATATATTTTTTTAATAACATCATTTAATAAATATGGTGCAATGCTCAATGGTTCAAACTTCAAAGACTTCAAAGTTCAAACTTTAATTTTTAAGAGATCCATGCGTCCAACCCTCAAAGGGGCAATGTTTTACCTCTAATCAGTCCCATTCCTAGACCCACATCGGAAGCACATGAATTCTATGTGCTCTAAGTGCTTTATAAATACCTTGCAACATGCCTTTTAAGCCAAACATCTCAACAAATTGGGCCTGGAAGCATGGCCCACAAGTTAAAGTTTTATAAGCTTTTTTGTCATTGGATTGGGCCCTAGTGGTTTGAACCAAATATGAGCTTATAATTAGTTTCAGTTTTAAAAGTATTGGGTGTGGAATGGGCCTAATGGATAATGGGCCTCTTAGTAGTAAACAAATATTTGTTGAATTAAGGTTTGGCCGGTTTGTAAAAAATCGGATGGTTTGTTAGGTTTGGTGGTTCAACCGTCGGTTTGAACGGTTCAATGTCGGTTTGACCATGAAACGGTTCATTGAGATGGATCGAATCAGCAAGTTCACTGGTTAATGGTTTGACCGGTTGGTCTGGTCCGATTTTTAAAACAATGGTATTAACCTCGTCCTACATCTTGGACCGATTATATGGTTACCAAAGTTTGGTTTTTTTTTTTTGGACAATTTGGGAATGTAATTGACATTATGTATTTATGACTTTGTCTTAGTTATTTGGTCACTAGTGATAAGTCATCGACATAGATGAGTGATATATTTACCCTGATATATATGGATGGTATATGGATGATATATTTACTTTTACAACATCATTAGATTGATGTATAGCGGTAGAACTCCAAAATAAAATATTTAAGTTTAATTTAAATAGATTTTTTGTTTTGTTTTTTTGTTTTTAAATATTAGAAATAAAATTCAACACAAGATGCAAGAACTTTTAGACATTTATTTAAAGGGTAGTGATTTTTAAAATTGAAAAAAAAAAGAATTACTTCCTCAAGTTTTAATTTTTTTTTAACAACATATGATAAATCCATCTTTAGGTAAGAATTTCTATATTTTATATTTTTTGTTTTTAAATATAAAAAATAAAAAGTACATCTACAAGAGTTCTGAGTAATTTAATTATTTAAAAAGAAACTAAGAAAGTTTAATTAAAAGAACCTAAAAAGTTAATGATTCTTGACTATCAAGTATAAAAGTTTTATTAATGGCTATAAGTTATTTAACTCTTAAAGAATTTGAGTGTAAAAAGTTATAAGTATAATTTAGGGTTAATGTGACTCATCTTTTGCTAGGATTTGACTAAATATACGTAACCCTTATTCATTTGAAATTTTATCAAATATCATTTTTTATAGTAAGTGATGTGATTCAAAGGAGAGGGAAGTGAAAAAGAAAAAGAAAAAAAAAGAGAAGTAATTGATGAAATTTCAAACTGTTAGATATATTTAACTAGAACCTCAATGAAGGTGAATGAAATTAATCATAAAATTTATAACAATAATTGTATAAAAAGTTTTGCTCATTTCTCATTGAATTTTCATTAGATGGATGGTTTTCCTTGTATGTTGAGATTTTAACGATTTATGATGTGAAAAAGTCAACCATATTGATATAGTATCATATTAAATTTTGAATTTGGAAGCTTTAATATATGATAAATATGATTTAATAGGATTTAAATAAATAAAATAAAGGTAAAAAATGATTAAGATATAAAATAATGAGATTAAGATATAAAAGAAAAAAATTAAAATATGAAATAAAAAATGAAAATATAAAATATAGAGGCTACAAAATAATGGAACCAGAACAAGGTTTAAAAATTCCGGATATATTGTTGATATATCCTCAAATTTTTGGTTATATGTGGATCCTAACAATTGTCCTATGGTTCAAGCATGGGTTTTTCAGGTAAAAAACCAACCTCTGCACCATTGGGTGAACATGTGTTTACTTAATAAGTAGACATACATTTTATATATTTTATTTTAAAACTAAATTTTATATATATTTTGAAAAATAAAATATTAAAATAAAGATTTAATAAAGACATTAATTTAGTTATTTATTTTTAAATTTCATTTAATTTATTATTGAAAACACAAAAATAATAAATTAAATACAAATATAATAACTATATATATATATATATATATATTAGATAAATTATCATTTTAGTATCAAAGTTATTTTTAAAATCAACAAATTATGATTTTAGAGTTAAATATATTTTCAAATATCACCTATTATTATTATAAAATATCATAAATTATATTATTCATATATCATTTTTTTCATATCTCAATTATAATATATGTATTATTATTTCTTATATTATTTTTGATAAAATTTTTAATATTTTTATGAATTTTGATTAATTTTTATTCTATCGATATTTTTTTGTATATCCTAATATATTCGTAAAATAAAAATAGTGAAACAATAACAAAAACCAATAAAATCTAAATGCCCCAATGGAAAAGGTTCGGAGCAATATCACAGTGGAACAAGTGTGATGGTTCTCATTATGATATTTGGGATATGATAAATATATTTTTCTTTGCTTATTCAATTAGGAGGAAAGGATTTTTCAGATAAACTATATGTACAGATGGTATTGTACTTTTTCCTCCTTTGCTTTCTTCAAATGACTTCTAATGTCTTTACTAATAAAATTATATTACTTTAATTTAAAACCAAATTCATAAAAAACACCCCTAAAAATAACTTCAACAACTAACATTTCAGGCCAAATTCACAAAGGCTAACTAATATTATCCGGGGCAGTTTTAAACCAAATTCACATAAGCCCTAAAACCTAATACAGTGAAATTTTCAAGGAAATATCGTCCAGGGCAATTTTAAATCAAATTCACATAAGTCCTAAAATCTAAGTAGAGGAACCACTTTTTGATCAAGACTTACAGGCTGTTGTCATTTCCAGGCAGTAGTAAATGTACTACCACTGACTCATGAGTCATCCCATCAAAAGTATAAAGTCCCAATAAATTGTTTGCTTGTTGGGAAGACAAACACTTTCCAATAAAGCTGTTTCAAATTCACTCCCGTCAACTGTGAAAAAGTCTGTATGTCCATTAATGCGACTCTTTACTCTTGCATCTCCATCACTCTTCCCGTTGAACAAGAGGAGATTCAAAGAAACCTTTCACCTCTCTGTTTGTTGGAAGTTGCAAGACTCTGGATTATGAGGTAACCTTCAGACAATGCATCTTCTTATACACTTTCTTCCTTTTTTTTTTTTTTTTTTTCGTGTGTTTCCTTCACTCTTAGTAAACCCAAATGAATTTCTCAAGGAAAAAGAAATTGGCCCTATCTTCTTCCAGTTAGTCATGATGCAGTAACAAAATTAAATGCCCAAAGAGAATCACTATCTGTGGATCCATTCTATTTTCTCCTCTTCTGATTTCCTTGTCGCCATCTTTTCAACCGTGTGGTAAATGGGACGGTGTGATGTGTGAGCAAGCGATGATTTCAAGGAATAGTTCACCATATCTCAACTATTAACCTTCTGGTTTACTTGTTTGTCCTAGTGTGTTTTCTTTTTTCTTTTTTCCTGATTTTTTTATCATATACAAAAACTAATGTTTATCGTATGTAATACTAATCCATTATATTTTGTTTCCATGGGATGAAGGCTCTATAAGTTGAGTTGGACTCTTTTATGATTGGCTTTAATGTTTCATGATTAGATTTATTCTTTGAGTGTTGGCTGAGAGTGGGATCAAAACATTCCTCAAGCACTTTGGAAGCTCTTTTGAACACGAACTTCAGTAACATTAATGGCTCCTTCGTCTGGAGGTATGCTGTTGGCTTCAACATCTTTTGATGTTGTGATTTAATTTTTATGAATGATATACCTTCCTTTGGAGACTATCTTTGGATTATATATGTCAAGAAATCAATAGTTTGATTTCTCATTGCAATGAGGTAGTTTTGAATATTGGATTATATATGTCAAGTATGACTCTCGTGTTTTGAAGGGTGTAAAATAAATATACCTTATAATATATATATTCTTTTTTGGAAAATAAATTCTTTATTTTTACAAAATGCTAAGGTGCCAAAATCAATTATTGAATTTCAGAATTTGAAATTTGGACCATTGAATGTATATGAGGAGATTTAGAATATTGAATAAGGGTATAAATAAATGAGACTTGAAGATGTATATATATGATATTACCTATTTTGTGGGGTTTGATGCCTACTGAAAAATGTTTTGTTTGACATTCTAGATGGATCCCTTTTTTTTTTTTTTTTTTGATATATAGCCATAATAATCAACTTCCATATTTGTTAACTTCAATTTTCAACCCCTTTTGAATTCTTAAAGTTCATTATGGATTTCTTTTAGGACTATGTAATATGTGTTGTTTTATTTTATTTTTTTCTATTAGCTTGCTCTTATGTTTAAAAAGTATTAGTCCAAATGGCAATTAGAAATTATCCAAGTTGGCTATGCTTTAATTATTCACCTAAACAAGTGCTTTTATGATTTTACATTGAGTTGATTCATCATGAGATGGAAAAATAGAAATTTTTTATTTACATTTTGAATTTTAAACTACATTCATTTGTAGTTGAAAATGATAAGCAATGGAATTTTTTCTCAATTCATTTTTTGTAGTGTAGGTTATTTCTTATGGATGAAAATTGTCAATGGCATGAGCAAAGTCGGAAAAATGGAGGGGTACTTAAAAGAGAGGTATGCAATTGACTATATTTTATACATTTGATTACAATTCAATCATGATTTAATTATGTTATAATTATTTTAAGATAAAAAGTAAAGAAGATGAGTAATCCCTAAAACTTAGAATTGAATTGATGTTGTTGAGCTTCTAATAATGAATATTAATATTATGGGTTCACACCTATTATACATTTCCAGACCAAAGAAATGTATCAAATTTTTATTTTTGGAGACTTTAAAAAATTTTTTTTTTTACTAAAAGTGCAAGACCTAACACTAGCATTAAGATTTAATGCTATAAATTAAAACTTTAACTCCATTAAAACTTTGACCCCATCCACTTTTTGTTGAGATCCAAAATGTTGAGTTTTCTCAAATTTTGGCCCTTGAGAGTAATGTCAAGCACAATTATAGTTTGGTCATTATAAGCTATTATTTAGTTATTTAGTTTTGGAGCTAAAGTTTTGACAATTGATTAACCTCTAATAGGAGGAGATAAGAGAGATCTAGTTTTTATTTAAGAAGTATTTAGAAAAATTCTACAGTACTGGTACCTCGGTACCATATCGAAAAAACAGTCTTGGCCATTGGAACAATTTTCCTCACTCTATATAAATAATTATTAATTATCCATGTGTATTTTGATTAAATCTCTACCATGGATTGAAATTTCGATTTTTATCAATCATATTTTATGAATTAAAATTAATTTGATAAGATAAATTATTAATAATTTTAATTATTTAAATAAATTAATGTTAATAGAAAAAGTTGTTATCACATATTTTTAATAAAATTTTAGAAATTAAATCTCAAATAAAATTTTGTATATAAATTAATTTAATTTTTCATTTATAATGTAATAAAATTCTAGACTTTTGAAACTTTGAATGATAAAAATTTTAGTGTTAGAAAAGTTAGAAGCGCTTTCTAAAATCACTATCAAAACATACACTTAATTATATTTGATTTTATTTATATCTAAAAGGAAATGGAAAGAGGATAATATCCAATAATGAAGTTTATTGGTAGATAATATCCAATAGTGGAAATTGGATATTAGAATAAAATAAATAAATAAATTACGAGATATATATATATGATATTGTAACACTAATTTTGTAGAAGTAAAAAATAAAAAATAATAAATAAATAAAAGATAATAATAATAATGCAACACTTGAACCTAAAGACTCTCCTAATGCAAACAATGAAATGTAGATAATATCCAAGGAAAATTCTACAGTACCACTTCGGTACCTATCGAAAAAATAGTTTTGGCCATTGGATGAAGATGATTCAATCCGGACCGTTTATGTATTTTAAAAAGTTTTAAAAATATATATAAAAATAAAAGCAAGTTGTCGGTCACCTTGATTTCCCGCTTCTATCTTGCTTAATCTTGTCTAAAGACAAAAATTTGTCTGATGGGTATTACACTTGACGCCTATTTTCAGAGAGGTGAGCTATTAGATTGATGGGCATTACAACTTTTCTCGAATTGTAGAGAGTTAAGCTTCAGAAATTTGAGGGTGTGGAGATGGAATTTTTTGGGTGAAATGAGAATTTACAGAGAGAGTGAGCTGAGTGGGGATTTTGAAGGAGTAATCAAAGAGGAGAAATCAGCAAGAAAAGAATCAGGCGGACTTTGGCGGAGTATCCGAAACCAATCTCCCCCTGCAGGCAACTCTACCCACTCTCCCAGAATAGGTACTTCACTCAGCTTATGTCATATGGTAGTGATTGAAATGTCAAAAAAGTTCGGCGATATTTCTGAGAAAGACACAATATTTTTATCGATTTTTTAGGAAATTTCTCGATATTTCCTACCAGTCCAGGCCGTGCACAAACATGATATTTTGACCGATTCAAAAATATCGTCGAAATTTTTGTATTTTTACCAATTTGTTTTTGGAAATTTCTCGATATTTCCTACCAATCCAGGCCACACACAGGATACAAAATCTATCCATTTTTTTTTAAAAAAAAAACATAAGATGCTTATTGGTAATTTGATCATGATTTGTAGGCAAAGCTTGTGTTTTTTAGCCTGGCTAAAAAATCGTGGATTTAGGTTTCGTGAAATTTAAATCGAATGGCACAAAAGCCAAGAGACCCCTAAAACAGATCCAAAAAACATAAGGAGTAAAAAAAAAAAAAAACCAATTTTTTTTTTATTTTCCTTGGGGGTTTTGGATGGATTTTCTCGGAAATCGAATGGAGGATGGATTTTGTTGAGAATCAAACAAGGGTTGAAAAAAAAATGATAACATGATTAGATTAGTACCTACGAGGATTGAGAGTGGCAAAGTAAAATAGAGCCTTTTTAGGGATTCTCTCGTCTGGAGGGCAACTTCAGAAAAGGGTTTCTTGACGCCCGAGGCCTCGACTGAGAGAAGTGGTAAAAATAGGGCCTTTTTAGGAATTCCTCTCTATATATAAATAATTATTAATTATCCATGTGTATTTTGATTAAATCTTTACCATGGATTGAACTTTCGAATTTTATTATCGATATTTTATGAATTAAAATTAATTTGGTAAGATAAATTATTATTAATTTTAATTATTTAAATACATTAATGTTAATAGATAAAATTGTTATCACATATTTTTAATAATATTTTTAGAAATTAAATCTCAAATAAAATATTTTATATAAATTAATTTAATTTTCATTTAAAATGTAATTAATTCTATACTTTTGTTGAACGTTTTAGTGTGAGAAATAATAATGCAACATGGATTCGAACATAACTCTATCATTTTTAAAAAGTCCCTTATTACCACTAAAGTACCTTGATATGATATAAAATACCATTTTATTAGTGTTTTGAAATTATGAATGTTAACTTGTGTATAAAATAATAATAAAAATTTGAGGGATAATAAAAGACATTTTTTTTTAATAATTGTGTTTCTAATTAAAATTTGATTTGTTCAAATATTTAATTAAAGTATGAGTATATGTTACTCATTAAAATTAAATTAAATTCTTTTGGTCAGGTGCAAAATGATACGATTGAGGAGAACTAGGAAAGTACTAAGGAGTAGAGGACCTTGGCCGCGTTTGGATACAATCTTGAACTACAAGAGGGACCCTAGCCATTCTACAAATGAACATGTGGATCGTGTGGCTAATATGTTCAAACGTTTCGAAGATGAATATATCTTAGAGCCAAATCGTAAAAAACATATTCTACAAATGTCATTAACAGAACCTGAGAAAAAAGTTCTTGAAAATATATGTGAATCCATTCAAGAGAGGCCTCATGGTTTCACAAATAGGTCTTTTGATGACCTAGTAGTTATTTTCAAGGAACACTGGGAAAAATGCTTCATGAAGAATGCCATTAGACGAACAACAGTGCTTTCTATTTCTCCTAACTTACGAAATGCAAGATTTTCAAATTCTAGTAGGCATAAAAATCTTAGAGGGTTATGGTTATTGAAAACAACTTCTAGAGTTATAGAAGACATTGTGTATAATCCTAACATTGTTCCTTTTAATTTCAAGGGAGAAGATTAGTTTTCCTTCTATATATTACATTTTCTTTTATGTTTTGTACATAACATATAAATAATTTGATATGCGAGACATGACATGTCTATTTATCTTGTTGATGTGGCCTCTCTCATAAAAAAATTCTTTAGCTCGCATTACTTTGTTAAGTTGTATGCAAGATGATCTCATGAAATGTGGGAAGCGTTAAAAGACAAGTATGGTGGACTTTCAACTACGAAGTTGAGAGGACTTGTAATGAAATTTGGAAATTACAAAATACGACTAATCTATAAAATGAAACAACATCCTAAGGAGATGAAAAGAATGATAAAAGAGCTTAAAACATTTGGACATATGCTCATTGATGACCAACAAGTTGAGAAAGTCCATTACAGGCATCTTTTTTTATATATATATTGTGGAAATTTTTTTGAAAGATAAAAAATTTTAAAATATCATACTCTAAATTTAATTTTTTTTTATTTTCTATTTCTAATCCAACACAACATTATTATTTTTTAAAAATTATAAATTATTTGATATAATTTTAAAATTTGCCTTTTTGCTATGCCATGTAAAAAAGATAAGATAAAATAAATAAAAAAGATTTAAAGTAATTAAATTATTTTTATTTGATAATTTAAATTTATTTTAATTAGTTTAACTCATCGATCTAATGATTAATATTTTTAGAAAAAAACTCCATTGTTACAAATATTTTCAAACTCATTGTTGTCAAATTCAAAACTTAATTTTTATCAGTATGCTCATTATGTTGTAGGCTACACAATTGCTTAGTATAAAAGGAGTTTATCTTATTTTGAGCAGTCTTATTGCATCTTGACTTAGAAAGCCAAATATATAAGATTTTATATTTATTACTTAATTATTTGAATATAGTACATAGTTTTAATTAGTTGTAAATTACATTCATAATGTTGTATTTTAAATAGGAGAAACAATCATTTGAGGAGAATCCCTTCAAACCAAAAACGTCCTATGGGTTCATGGCTTTATTATTTGTAAGAATATATATACATATATAGTTAATTCATTTTCGATATTTATTTATATGTTGAAAATATAATTATTTTTATGTGATGTTTTTTGCAGTCGAGAACAAGTACTCGCAAGAAAAGGAGATGACAAGGAATTGATAATAAATCATGATGTAAGAACAGAAATGGATATTTGCATAATATGTTTTTTAGTCAATTTTTATACTCTATATGATAACTAACTAATTTAATATTACATTTGCGAAAAGAGATTGGAAAAAAGTGGCAATCCCTTTCAAATGGAAAAAAAAAAAAAAAAAAAAAAAAGTTCTTAGAAAAGTCTAAAAAATGCCCTCATGAATATATAAAACAAAAGGGTCGAAACTCAAAAAATGCATAAAGGTAAGAAATTCGAAATTTATGTTTTTAAATTATGATAATATTTTCTTTCAATTTAAAATATATATGTTTATGTATATTTATGACTTCTAGTCGTATCTTCACACGCGTTGTTCACCTAATCGGGTGTATAAACTACTTCAACACTTGCAACCTAATCAAAAGGCGGCCATACAAGAAATAGGGTTTGGAGGTATTTTAGGATTACGATGTACTAAACTTGATCATAGTTTATGTCATTGGTTGGTATAGAATTTTGACATTCTTTCATGCATATTAAGTGTGCATAACACTTCCATTAAATTATCCCTAATGGATGTTGAGTTAATTTTAGGCTTGAAGGCTAAGAGAGTGGAGGTAGATATAGAGAGATGCACAAGTAAACGGAATTGATTTATACATGTATTGTGATGGGAAGGGAAAATTTCCATTGTTGATGTTAGAAAACCAAATACGACAATAAAAGGAATGTGGATTATATGAATGGAATGTAATGCCATTTGGACTAAAAAATGCTCCTCAGATATTCCAATGAATGATGGATAATATTTTTGGAAAATATTCTTTTGTTCTTGTATATATTGATGATATTCTTGTCTTTTCATATACTCTTCAAGAACACATAAAGCATTTAGAATTGATTTTTGAAAAATTAATTAGTCATGGATTAATAGTAAGTAAAAAGAAATTGAAATTATTTAAGACTCAAATAGAATTTTTAGGATTAGAATTAGAGGATGGACAAATAAAATTACAAGAACATATAGTGCAAAAAATAAATAATTTTCCAGACAAACTCGAAGACTTAAAAACCCTTCAAAGTTTTTTAGAATTATTAAATTATGCTAGGCCATATATTAAAATCCTTAGTAGATTAGCTGGACCCCTTTATAGTAAAACAAAAAACACAGGCAAAGATATTTTAACCAAGAAGATATTAAACTTATACAAAAAATAAAAGAACTTGTGAAACATCTTCCAACCTTACATTTACAATAGTGTGCAAAGTTGTCTGTAAAAAGAAGCTCCATCATCTTCAGCTTTGTAAATTCATCAGCAATCAATAAGAAAGTAAGAATTTTCTGTTAAATTTTTTGCCTTCATTTAAATTTCTTTATTATGTATTTTTCTTACCCTTAGGGGGTAAAAAGGTAAAGTAGGGAAATGAAAATTATTTGAATTATTTTTAAGTTTTCTTTACTAGTTAATATCTGTAATATACATGGATCCTTTTTATATAATGTTCTCATCAACATAAAAAAAAAAATCGGTTTATTTAGAAAATTTTGGGTGTAAAATCATGAATTTAAAACTAGAGTCTTTAGTCTTAACCCTTGACCTCAAACCCGTTTTTGCCGGAAAATTGGCGTTTTAGGGAGACTATGTCTGGTCAGAAGGGGCGTATTACCTTGACACGAAGTGATGTTTTAAAAAATTTTGAATTTTAACACCTGAATTTTTGAGATATCCGATTTCAAAAACTTAAATTTTAAACGTTCAAGATTTCAAAACTTAATTTTATACGTTCAAAAACTTTCACTATAAGCACAGAACCCTTTTATTATTTTAATAAGTCTTTGTAAAATTTTATATTATTTTAATACTAGTAATTATTAGGTGTTTGAAAATTTTATGTTATTTTAATAAGTCTTTGAAAAATTTTATATTATTTTAATACTAGTAATAAATGTGTTCACACTTTAATTCAATAAAAAACTTTAATCAAACTCTCATTGTTAACGGAGATTTAAAGAAACTTTACTAACAAACTGTTGTTGAAACTGGTGATGGGAAAAGTTGAAAATTTTGGGTGTAAAATCATGAATTTAAAACTAGAGTCTTTAGTCTTAACCCTTGACCTCAAACCCATTTTTGCCGAAAAATTGGCGTTTTAGGGAGACTATGTCTGGTCAGAAGGGGGGTATTACCTTGACACGAAGTGATGTTTTAAAAAATTTTGAATTTTAACACCTGAATTTTTGAGATATCCGATTTCAAAAACTTAAATTTTAAACGTTCAAGATTTCAAAACTTAATTTTATACGTTCAAAAACTTTCACTATAAGCACAGAACTCTTTTATTATTTTAATAAGTCTTTGTAAAATTTTATATTATTTTAATACTAGTAATTATTAGGTGTTTGAAAATTTTATGTTATTTTAATAAGTCTTTGAAAAATTTTATATTATTTTAATACTAGTAATAAATGTGTTCACACTTTAATTCAATAAAAAACTTTAATCAAACTCTCATTGCTATCAAAGTTTTTTAGAATTATTAAATTATGCTAGGCCATATATTAAAATCCTTAGTAGATTAGCTGGACCCCTTTATAGTAAAACAAAAAACACAGGCAAAGATATTTTAACCAAGAAGATATTAAACTTATACAAAAAATAAAAGAACTTGTGAAACATCTTCCAACCTTACATTTACCCTTAGAAAATGAATATAAAATAGTCCAAACTGATGCTAGTCAAACACGATGGGGAGGTATACTTTTAGCAGTAACTAATATAGGAGAAGAAAAACTTTGTAGATATTGTAGTGGAACTTTTAATGATTATCAAAAGAACCTTAGCTCTACAGACTTAGAAATTGAAGCAATAATATTAGTCTTAGAAAAATTTCAATTATTTTTGAACCAAGAACAATTTACTTTAAGAACCGATTGTGAGAATATTAAAAAATTCTTTGAAAACAAAAATTCTTCAAAACTGTCCACCAAAAGATGGATAAAGTTTCAAAACTCTTTAATTGGTTTCAAACCTAAATTTGAACATATTAAAGGAAAAGATAATATATTAGCAGACTGGTTAAGTAGACAAATAATTAATAATGTCGATAATACTAATGATTGATTTCATGATTACAGGAACATGGCTCAAAGAAAACCTACGAAAGCTAGAACCTTTCAATATGGAACCATATGTCTAAACGAAGTGTTGAATCCAAACCTAAGGTTTAACTCTTTATTTTCTCAAAACCTTTTTGAAGAACATAAGGTTATTGTAGATAATTTTTGGTCTCTAAAACCACAGAGTTTTTCGAACCAAAATTTAGAATATGGTTATGGAAAAACAGTGTTAGCTTTAGCCCAACATTTACAAAACCTTCAAAACCAACTGATTGCTTTAGAAACCCAAAAATTCCAAAACCTCAAAATCCAAGAAAATCAAGAAAAAATGATAGAAGATTTGAAAACCAGTACAGTGTCAACCAATCAAACCAGCTGTTCGAACAGTCAACCTGAAGTAATTAGTTTAATTAAGAAATCAGTTCTTCTGACTGAACAATATGAAAGGCTTGTTGTTAAAAATATAATTGGAGTTGATAACTACTCTTTCGTCGAAACCTTTTTTCTACAAAACCAATATAACAAAGTGTTTAAAAATCAAGAACTTTTGTATAAACATTTTAGAACTAAAAATGACGAGATAAAAACAGGGTATATGGCATATCACGACCTTGAATTTTTCTTTGTTATATATTTAGCTTATGTAAATATGTCTGTTGTAAATAAAGAAAATTTTGATTTAGTACCGCAACTTATGGATCAGGGAATTTTAAAAAATGTTTTTATGAACCATATATCTCAAATCCCTGAAAATTTCCCAGAAAAATTGAAAGATATTTTAACTTATCTTTTTAAAGCCGAAAAATATATAGATATTGCTTTTGAAACCATTCCACCTTTATTTCAACCCGATGGATCAGTAGTACCAGCCTATCATCATGTATATATAAAACATAATAAAGAACCACTCATCCCTCAACAAGCACCAGAATGGGAAATGACCCGTTCAGATGAATTTCCAGAATTTTTTACTCGCTTTAGAGCTTTTCAAATCTATGATCTTAGACAAACTCGGAATAAATTATTTCATCTCATTGGCGAAATAAAAACCATGTCTATATGGAGAGTAAAACCTTTAGAACACATTATTGTTCCAAACCCTTTTATTACTTCTGAAGAACAAGATTTTATAACCGAACTCAGTGTAGATATACCGGAACCATCTTCCTACCTCAGCGATGACGCATTATTTTGGGACAACCTGGACGATGAAAGTTATCATAATCTACAAAATGCAATGGAAGGATGATGTCAGCAATGACGACATTGAAGCAGTAAATGTGTCTTCAACTACAAAAATTAAATATGGCAGTACAAGTTCAGAAGCAGTAAAGACATCCACAAGCCACGTATTATGCATGTAATAAAAAGAGAAGAAAATGACAAGAGAAAGAGACAAGAAGGAAGAGAAGAACGGATGAATTAAAGTCACAAGTCTATCACAAGTCTCAAAAGTAAAAGTCTCAAAAGTCTTTGTATTTATTTTATACCAAACCTCTGAACACCGTAAATATTTTTCCTACCATCCAACCACTTGAAATTAATTCTCACCTGTATTCTCACCTGTCACTTGTAAATGCTTTGTTTATAAATTAGTGGTAGAAAAAGAAAAGAAGTGTGCTCGAGAAAGTGTGTCAAAAGGTGTGTGCAATAGTGTGCAAAGTTATCTGTAAAAAGAAGCTCCATCTTCAGCCTTGTACATTCATCAGCAATCAATAAGAAAGTAAGAATTTTCTATTAAATTTTTTTTTTTTTTTTTGCCTTCATTTAAATTTATTATGTATTTTTCTTACCCTTAGGGGGTAAAAAGGTAAAGTAGGGAAATGAAAATTATTTGAATTATTTTTATGTTTTCTTTACTTGTTAATATTTGTAATATACATGGATCCTTTTTATATAATGTTCTCATCAACATAAAAAAAAAAAAAAAAAAAATCGGGTTATTTAGAAAAATTTTGGGTGTAAAATCATGTTTTAAAAACTAGAGTCTTTAGTCTTAACCCTTGACCTCAAACCCGTTTTTGCCAGAAAATTGGCGTTTTAGGGAGACTATGTCTGGTCAGAAGGGGGGTATTACCTTGACACGAAGTGATGTTTTAAAATTTTTGAATTTTACTACCTGAATTTTTGAGATATCCGATTTCGAAAACTTAATTTTTATACGTTCAAGATTTCAAAAACTTAATTTTATACGTTCAAAAACTTTCACTTTTAGGGAGACTATGTCTGGTCAGAAGAGGGGTATTACCTTGACACGAAGTGATGTTTTAAAAATTTTGAATTTACTACCTGAATTTTTGAGATATCTGATTTCGAAAACTTAATTTTTATACGTTCAAGATTTCAAAAACTTAATTTTATACGTTCAAAAACTTTCACTATAAGCACAGAACCCTTTTATGTTATTTTAATAAGTGTTTGAAACTTTTATAAGTGTTTGTAAATTTTATATTAAAATATTAAGTAGATGGGAAATGTTTATATTATTTTAATGCTAGCAATAAATGTGTTCACACTTTAATTCAATAAAAAACTTTAATTAAACTCTCATTGCTAATGGAGATTTTAAGAACCTTGACTAACAAACTGTTGTTGAAACTGCTTATTGGGAAAAGTGTGACTGGTAATGGGAAAAGTTGGTATCAGAGCCCCTCTCTGTGTATTGCAGTATATTAATTAGGAAAGGAGACTGTAGATTCAAATTAATTTTCAGAGTACCGAACTTTATCTTACCCCATATAAAGTCTGATTAATTTTGCTCAATTTATTCTGAATCTTTATTTGCTCTGTTTATTTAGTGTCATAAGAATTAATGTCTTTTATTCCTTATCCTCCTGGTATATATAATATAGATTATGATCGTGTAAAAGAACTTAATAATAGGTTGTATGCTCAACGTAAAGAATTTAGAGAAACTTGTGATAAATTACATAATTTAAGAACTACTGTAAAAGATTTAACCACATATATTAAAAACTTAACTTCTCTTAAATATTTGAATGAATACGAAGTAGCTATACAAGAAGCTTTTGACGAACTTTTTGCTACAGAAACCATAATTAGAAGAGAAATTATAAAATATTATATTGATAATTTATATGCTAGCTCATCTAATTAAAACATATTAGAGATAATGAACCCTCATCTACAAACCCAAGAGGTAAAGTAGTTAAATTTTTTAGTAGAGACACAATTAAAAATAACAAACGAAGTATTACAAGAACAAATTCAGAAAGAAAACCAAAATAATATAGATATTTTAAAAGAAATCCAGAAAAGACAAATAAAATCTGTAGAAAAACTAAACACGGTCTTAGGATTAAAATAAAAATTAAAGTATGAACAAAGTGTGAACACATTTATTGCTAGCATTAAAATAATACAAACACTTCTCCCATACTTAATATTTTAATATAAAATTTTCAAAGACTTATTAAAATAACATAAAAATTTCAAACACTTAATAAAATAACATAAAAGGTTTCAGACATTTTGGAAAACTTAATATTTTAATATAAAATTTTTTCAAACACTTATTAAAATATTAAAATTAAGTTTTAGAAATCGGATATCTAAAAAAATTCAGGTAATAAAATTCAAAATTTTTAAAACATCACTTCGTGTCAAGGTAATACCCCCCTTCTGACCAGACAGAGTCTCCCTAGAACGCCAATTTTCCTGCAAAAACGGGTTTGAGGTCAAGGGTTAAGACTAAAGACTCTAGTTTTAAAACATGATTTTACACCCAAAATTTTTTTAAATAACCCGAAATATTTTTTTTTTTTTTTTTTTATGTTGATGAGAACATTATATAAAAGGATCCATGTATATTACATATATTAACTAGTAAAGAAAAAATAATTCAAATAGTTTTCATTTCCCTACTTTACCTTTTTACCCCTTTTTACCCCCTAAGGGTAAGAAAAATACATAATAAATTTAAATGAAGGCAAAAAATTTAACAGAAAATTCTTACTTTCTTATTGATTGCTGATGAATGTACAAGGCTGAAGATGGAGCTTCTTTTTACAGACAACTTTGCACACTATTGCACACACCTTTTGACACACTTTCTCGGGCACACACCTTTTCTTTTACTACCACTAATTTATAGGCAAAGCATTTACAAGTGACAGGTGAGAATACAGGTGAGAATTAATTTCAAGTGGTTGGATGGTAGGAAAAATATTTACGGTGTTTAGAGGTTTGGTAATAAATACAAAGACTTTTTATTACGTGCATAATACGTGGCTTGTGGATGTCTTTACTGCTTCTGAACTTGTACTACCATATTTAATTTTTGTAGTTGAAGACGCATTTACTACTTCATTGTCGTCATTGCTGACATCATCCTTCCATTGCATTTTGTAGATTATGATAACTTTCATCGTCCAGGTTGTCCCAAAATAATGCGTCATCGCTGAGGTAGGAAGATGGTTCTGGTATATCTACACTGAGTTCGGTTATAAAATCCTGTTCTTCAGAAGTAATAAAAGGGTTTGGAACAATAATGTGTTCTAAAGGTTTTACTCTCCATATAGACATGGTTTTTGTTTCGCCAATGAGATGAAATAATTTATTCCGAGTTGGTCTAAGATCATAGATTTGAAAAGCTCTAAAGCGAGTAAAAAATTCTGGAAATTCATCTGAACGGGTCATTTCCCATTCTGGTTCTTGTTGAGGGATGAGTGGTTCTTTATTATGTTTTATATATACATGATGATAGGCTGGTACTACTGATCCATCGGGTTGAAATAAAGGTGGAATGGTTTCAAAAGAAATATCTATATATTTTTCGGCTTTAAAAAGATAAGTTAAAATATCTTTCAATTTTTCTGGGAAATTTTCAGGGATTTGAGATATATGGTTCATAAAAACATTTTTTAAAATTCCCTGATCCCTAAGTTGCGGTACTAAATCAAAATTTTCTTTATTTACAACAAACATATTTACATAAGCTAAATATATAACAAAGAAAAATTCAGGGTCGTGATATGCCATATACCTTGTTTTTATCCAGTCATTTTTAGTTCTAAAATGTTTATACAAAAGTTCTTGATTTTTAAACACTTTGTTATATTGGTTTTGTAAAAAAAAGGTTTTAACGAAAGAATAGTTATCAATTCCAATTATATCATAAGGTTTTATTTTACTTTCTAAAGGTTGTACAAGGTTTTCTAAATTTAAAGGGGTTTGACAAATTACATAATTTAAGAACTACTGTAAAAGATTTAACTACAGATATTAAAAACTTAACTTCTCTTAAATATTTGAATGAATACGAAGTAGCTATACAAGAAGCTTTTGACGAACTTTTTGCTACAGAAACCGTAATTAGAAGAGAAATTATAAAATATTATATTGATAATTTATATGCTAGCTCATCTAATTAAAACATATTAGAGATAATGAACCCTCATCTACAAACCCAAGAGGTAAAGTAGTTAAAATTCATAGTAGAGACACAATTAAAAATAACAAACGAAGTATTACAAGAACAAATTCAGAAAGAAAACCAAAATAATATAGATATTTTAAAAGAAATCCAGAAAAGACAAATAAAATCTATAGAAAAACTAAACACGGTCTTAGGAATTAGAAAAGAAGCTGGAAGACTTTAAGAACCATAACTTGCTAAGAAATAACCTAGATTATATTAAAGAACAATTAGCTAGAGAAGAAAAATTTGTTAGAAAAGAAATAGAACAAATAAAATTAGAACAACAAAATTTAAAAGAAACTTTAGAAAAAATTAACCAAAAAGTAGATAAACTTTTAGAACAAAGAAATATAGTAATATCAGAGGAACAAAAATTAAATAACCTTTTAAAACAATTTGAAAACTTTAATTTAGGAGAGAATGAATTTACAACCTCCGAGTATAGAAACTTAAGGAATTCACAGAAAAAATAAAAATAACTGTAAATACTAAAGGTTATGATATGGAATTAGGAAGTAAAAACCTTAGCATAGCTATAGGATTTATAGGAAAAACTACTAATGCTTTAAGTTTAAAATGTATGATGGAATTCGATGATATAGTAAAAACCTTTGGAAGTAAGACAGTAAATATGATAGAAGCAAAACCTGTAAATATAGACTATTTACTAGGACGAGAGTGGGAATTACCTCAAATAAATAAACCAATAATAAAATATCCAACATCCAGTAGCTTATATGAAAACCAAGATGGAAGTGCAAGTATAACATTTGGAAATTATAAAACTGTAAATGTAGAGGTAGAGTCAGATAGTGAGATAGAAAATGTAAATGTTATACAAGAAGATATTTTACTAAACATTGAGACAGTAGAAAAACTATACAAAAACTCAGAGTTAGTAAATATAATGTTAGAGGAATTTAGTAATCCAACATTACTAGACGAGCAAGTGGATCAAGAAATTTATGAATTTTGTAAAAGCACCCTTAGAGGAACTGTACTACAATTTTTTAGAAACATGGAACAAGAAAACAACAGTTATTTTCAAGAAGTCAGAAATAATTTTAGCATATCTGTATTTATAAATCTAATAAAACTTTATTTTTTAGGAACAACACAAGAAAATGTAAAGGAACCTGCAATATACCTTCATAAGTTAGAACAATTGAAATTATGTAACCTTTCATATATAAGAGAATATGAACAAAAATTTAGGAAATATGCAATCCTTGTTAGAGTAGACAGAACCCCTGAATATTTAAATAAATATATATTAAAAATACAAGGACCCGTAGGACTTAGACTATGGAATGAATTTACAACCTCCGAGTATAAAAACTCTCCTTATATAGGTGCTAGAATAGAATTTGTAAAAAATTGGTTAGAAAGAGAATGTGTAAGCATAGGAGAAAGAAGTCAGATAAAGAAACAAGACATAAATCAACAACTTTGTAGAAAATTACATATAGGAGAAAATCTAGATATAGGATGCAGAGAATATAAGTTTAGAAAACCTAAGAGATATAATAAAATTTTTAAGAAGAAAGTCAAGAACCTTTTATAAAAAACGACCATATCAGACAAGGTATAAAAAACCTGGAAAGTTTTGGATAAAAAGAAAAAGAACCTCAGAAAGAAAAAGACAGTGTAAATGTTATTTGTGTGGTCAGGAAGGCCATATAAGACCCGAATGTCCTGAACTTAAAAAACCATTAAATGAACGAAATAGAAAAACCCAAGTAAAAATAAACCTAATAAATGAGTATCAGCTAGATAGTGAAGAAGAAGAACTTATCAGTGAATTAGACTTTGAAAGTGAAAATTCAAGTGTATATAGTGTAGAAGATAGTGAAAATGAAAAAGAAGAAATTTGTATGATTATTGAAAAAGAGGAAAATCAAGCTAAGAAAACCCCTTTAAATTTAGAAAACCTTGTACAACCTTTAGAAAGTAAAATAAAACCTTATAATATATGGAAAGATTTACAAATAATAATCAAAGGAAAATTTTCAAAAGAAGAAGAAGATAGTAGTTCAAAACCTAAGGACACAGAAGAACCAAAAAGTCCTGTAAAAGAACCAATGAATCCTGAAAAAATAATCATACAAACAATAGAACAAGTAAATATGGCAAATAAAGTTAAATCTATTATTTTTCCAACAACAATTAAATTAAAAACCATAGAATTAAAGGTAGACGCAATGTTAGATACTGGAGCCAGTAAAAACCTTTTATTTGAAACCTTAGTACCTCAAGAAGATCAACAAACATTAGTTCAACTAGTAGAGTTAATCCAATACAATCAACAAAAACTAATACTAACCAAGTATATTTCAAACGTACCAATCATAATTAATAACATAACCTTAGTATTACCCCAAACTTATCTTGTACCTACTATAAGTTTATATCCTTTTATTTTAGGTTTAAATTTTGTACATTCTTTATAAGGAGGGATAACAATACAAAATAACCAAATTAGTTTTCATCCTAAAACCACAACAATTGTTTATAAAAACATGGAAAATGTATTAAACAAAAATCATAATGTAACATCTCATCAAATTAGCAAAGTGGAGGCACAAAAGGATAGCATAATTAATGACTACTCAGAACAATTAAGAAATGCAAATAGATTAAAAAACCTTATATTAGAAGCATAAAAAATAGGAATTATAGGAGAAGACCCATAAAAACATTGGAATAAAAATAAGACAACCTGCAAAATACCAATTAAAAACCCAGACTTAACAATAAAAACAGCAGATATAGCATGCAATCTTATAGATACAAAGGAATTCAAAATTCAAATAGAAGAACTGTTACAGAATAACCTCATAAAACCAAGTTTCAGTCCCCATAGATCCTCAGCCTTTTTAGTTAGGAACCATAATGAAGAAAAATGAGGAAAAGCTAGGATGGTTATTAATTATAAAAGATTGAATGATAATACATATGATGATGCCTATAAAATTCCGAACAAAGATTCTTTAATTAATTCTATTCAAGGATGTAAATATTTTTCTCAGTTAGACTGTAAAAGTGGATTTTGGCAAATCAGATTAGAAGAGGATAGTAAACCATGGATAGCGTTTTCATGTCCTTGTGGATTATATGAATGGAATGTAATACCATTTGGACTAAAAAATGCTCCTCAAATATTCCAACGAATGATGGATAATATTTTTGGAAAATATTCTTTTGTTCTTGTATATATTGATGATATTCTTGTCTTTTCATATACTCTTCAAGACCACATAAAGCATTTAGAATTGATTTTTGAAAAATTAATTAGTCATGGATTAATAGTAAGTAAAAAGAAATTGAAATTATTTAAGACTCAAATAGAATTTTTAGGATTAGAATTAGAGGATGGACAAATAAAATTACAAGAACATATAGTGCAAAAAATAAATAATTTTCCAGACAAACTCGAAGACTTAAAAACCCTTCAAAGTTTTTTAGGATTATTAAATTATGCTAGGCCATATATTAAAAACCTTAGTAGATTAGCTGGACCCCTTTATAGTAAAACAAAAAACACAGGGCAAAGATATTTTAACCAAGAAGATATTAAACTTATACAAAAAATAAAAGAACTTGTGAAACATCTCCCAACCTTACATTTACCCTTAGAAAATGAATATAAAATAGTCCAAACTGATGCTAATCAAACAGGATGGGGAGGTATACTTTTAGCAGTAACTAATATAGGAGAAGAAAAACTTTGTAGATATTGTAGTGGAACTTTTAATGATTATCAAAAGAACCTTAGCTCTATGGACTTAGAAATTGAAGCAATAATATTAGTCTTAGAAAAATTTCAATTATTTTTGAACCAAGAACAATTTACTTTAAGAACCGATTGTGAGAATATTAAAAAATTCTTTGAAAACAAAAATTCTTCAAAACTGTCCACCAAAAGATGGATAAAGTTTCAAAACTCTTTAATTGGTTTCAAACCTAAATTTGAACATATTAAAGGAAAAGATAATATATTAGCAGACTGGTTAAGTAGACAAATAATTAATAATGTCGATAATACTAATGATTGATTTCATGATTACAGGAACATGGCTCAAAGAAAACCTACGAAAGCTAGAACCTTTCAATATGGAACCATATGTCTAAACGAAGTGTTGAATCCAAACCTAAGGTTTAACTCTTTATTTTCTCAAAACCTTTTTGAAGAACATAAGGTTATTGTAGATAATTTTTGGTCTCTAAAACCACAGAGTTTTTTGAACCAAAATTTAGAATACGCTTATGGAAAAACAGTGTCAGCTTTAGCCCAACATTTATAAAACCTTCAAAACCAACTGATTGCTTTAGAAACCCAAAAATTCCAAAACCTCAAAATCCAAGAAAATCAAGAAAAAATGATAGAAGATTTGAAAACCAGTACAGTTTGTTCCTCTGATATTACTATATTTCTTTGTTCTAAAAGTTTATCTACTTTTTGGTTAATTTTTTCTAAAGTTTCTTTTAAATTTTGTTGTTCAAATTTTATTTGTTCTATTTCTTTTCTAACAAATTTTTCTTCTCTAGCTAATTGTTCTTTAATATAATCTAGGTTATTTCTTAGCAAGTTATGGTTCTTAAAGTCTTCCAGCTTCTTTTCTAATTCCTAAGACTGTGTTTAGTTTTTCTACAGATTTTATTTGTCTTTTCTGGATTTCTTTTAAAATATCTATATTATTTTGGTTTTCTTTCTGAATTTGTTCTTGTAATACTTCGTTTGTTATTTTTAATTGTGTCTCTACTAAAAATTTTAACTACTTTACCTCTTGGGTTTGTAGATGAGGGTTCATTATCTCTAATATGTTTTAATTAGATGAGCTAGCATATAAATTATCAATATAATATTTTATAATTTCTCTTCTAATTATGGTTTCTGTAGCAAAAAGTTCGTCAAAAGCTTCTTGTATAGCTACTTCGTATTCATTCAAATATTTAAGAGAAGTTAAGTTTTTAATATATGTGGTTAAATCTTTTACAGTAGTTCTTAAATTATGTAATTTATCACAAGTTTCTCTAAATTCTTTACGTTGAGCATACAACCTATTATTAAGTTCTTTTACACGATCATAATCTATATTATATATACCAGGAGGATAAGGAATAAAAGACATTAATTCTTATGACACTAAATAAACAGAGCAAATAAAGATTCAGAATAAATTGAGCAAAATTAATCAGACTTTATATGGGGTAAGATAAAGTTCGGTACTCTGAAAATTAATTTGAATCTACAGTCTCCTTTCCTAATTAATATACTGCAATACACAGAGAGGGGCTCTGATACCAACTTTTCCCATCACCAGTTTCAACAACAGTTTGTTAGTCAAGGTTCTTAAAATCTCTGTTAGCAATGAGAGTTTAATTAAAAAATTTTATTGAATTAAAGTGTGAACACATTTATTGCTAGCATTAAAATAATATAAACATTTCCCATATATGATAATGCAACACTGCAATCCTGTAGAAGTAAAAAATAGTAAATAAAATAAAATAAAAATAATAATATAACACGGATTCGAACATAAGTCTATCATTTCAAAAGAGTCTCTTATTACCATTAAAGTACCAACACTTGATATGATATAAAATACCATTTATTAGTGTTATGTTGTTTATTTCAAATTATGAATGTTGATTTGTGTATAAAATAATAATAAAAATTTGAGGGATAATAAAAGACTTTTTTTTTAATAATTATGTCTTTCTAATTAAATTTTGATTTGTTCAAATATGTAATTAAAGTATGAGTATATGTTACTCACTAAAATTAAATTAAATTCTTTTGGTCAAGTGCAAAATGGTACGAATGAAGAGAACTAAGAGAGTACTAAGGGGTAGAAGACTCTGGTCGTGTTTGGATACACTTATGGATTATAAGAGGGACCCTAACCATTCTATAAATGAACATGTGAATCATGTGGTTAATATGATCAAGTGTTTGAAAGTGGAATATATTTTTCAGTCAAACTATAAAAAGCGAATTTTACAAATGTCATTAACGGAACCTAAGGATAGTTTTAAAAAATATGTGGGAATTCGTTCAAGAAGAGCCTCATGGTTTGACAAATAGGTCTTTTGATGACTTAGTAGCTCTTTTCAAGGAACATTGGCAAATATGCTTCACGAAGAATGTCATTAGATGAACAACAGTGCTTTTTATTTCTCCTAACTTGCGAAATGCAAGTTTTTTGAATTCTATTAGGCATAAAAATCTTAGAGGGTTATGGTTATTGAAAACAACTTCTAGAGTTATAGAAGACACTATGTATAATCCTAACATTTTTTTTTCTTAGTTTTAAGGGAGAAAATTAGTTTTTCTTTTATATATTACATTTTCTTTTATGCTTTGTACATAAAATGTAAATAATTTGATATGTAAGACATGACATGTATATTTATCTTGTTGATGTGGCCTGGAAGAAAAAAAAATTCTTTAGCTCGCATTACATTGTTAAGTTGTATGCAAGATGATCTCATATTGAGTATAGGTATACCAAACTCCTCATGAGATGTGGGAAGCTTTAAAAGAAAAGTATGGTGGACTTTCAGCTACGAAGCAGAGAGAAATTGTAATGAACTTTGGAAATTACAAAATACGACTTAACCATATGATGAAACAACATCTTAGGGAGATGAAAAGAGTGATAAGAGAGCTTAAGACATCTGAACATGTCCTCACTGATGACCAACAAGTTGAGGTAGTCCATTATAGACATCTCTTTTTAAGTGATAGAAGTCCATGCTGACTTGTGAACTGAACCTTATAGGTTGACAAGATGTGTAGAAATAGAGCGTTGGCTATCAAAAATGATTGGATCATCACTTCTCATTTTATATATATATTATGGAAATTTTTTTTAAAGATAAAAAAATTTTAAATAGCATACTCTAAATTTAACTTTTTATTTTATTTTCTATTTCTAATCCAAATAGTCTCCACATCCAGTGTGCCCTATGAATTCACCCACAACAAAAAAACATCAAAGGGCGTAAGATTTGATTTTATAACTAACCCGTTTTTTTTTAACTCTTTAAAAAGAATAAAAACACAGATATGCAAGATATTTCCACCAAATTCAAACTTTCATTCTATGGTTATTTTATGTTTCTCAAATTCTCATAAAAAAAACTCAAGGTTTAAGATTGTCAATTTTATATTCATCTACACGCTGATTTATTTATTTGCATATTTTTCTATTAATTATTTCTTTTTCTTTTTCTATTTCTTTGTGAAACCAAAATAACAATTATATTATATGGAGAAGGAATATAAGTTGAAATGAAACTTTTACCTGAAGTTTTCTTTGGAAAAAGAGAGATAACTTCTCCTCTTCACTTTAGATCTAAAATCTCAATTTTTCTCTAAACTTTATTCCCTATAGTATTTAAAAGTGTATCCAAAACGTAGTTTAGGCTTTATGTATATATATATATATATAGCCTATAGTTCAAAATTTAAGCCCATAAGGTCTAAAATTTAAGCTTTTGGACCCAAAGTTATATGTTTGGGCAAACCCAACCGTTAGGTATGTATAATTACTTAAATAGATAAAAATATTTATTGAGGTATTGTTTACGTAAATTTATTATTTTCTATTTTTAAAAACAACAAAATAGTAATAACTCTCACATAAAACACATAAAATATTAGAACTTTTGACATTTATTTTGAAAGGGTAATGATTTTTATTTTTATTTTTTTACATTAAGGTATCAAAACTTTTTTACTTCCTCCAATTTTAAACCTTTTAAAAATATTTTTTAAGAACATAAGTTTAGATATAAAATATGGTGTTATGTGATAATATATTTGGATTGTTTTCACTTATTTTTTACTCTTTTAAAAATATAATTTTACAAATATAAAAAATAATTAAAAATAAAATACTACGAACTACTTTTAAGAAATATTTAAAAATGTGAAAAGTATGTTAAAAATATTTTAAGTTCTCAAATAAATTTTTATTTTGAAAATATTATAGAATTATTTTTAAAAACTGTTATTATAAATTATTTAAAAATAAATACTCTCAAATAAACCCTATGTTACACCTTATTCTTTTCTTTACTTTTATTACATCATTAAATTGATGTACAATAATTGTGCTCCGAAATCAAACATTTAAGTTTAATTACATGGGTTTATATGATGACCGAATTTGGAGGTTAGGATACTACAATCATTTCATATATGAAACCTAAAGGCTTGAAATGAAAATGACTTGATAAGCTGAAATAATTAAGTTTACCAAAAAGTCTTAACTAGAAATTTAATTTCACATAGAAAATTCATATGACAATTCTCTCAAAAGTAGTAGTAACTAGTTTCAAAACTGAACAAATAAAAGAACTTCTCAAGCCCTTCCTACTTATGTCACTAATCCTTCCTAGAATCAAGTGTACCTAAAAACATTTAATAGAAGGAGTGAGCTCGAAAGCCCAATAAAGGGAAGAGATCAAGTACATTTATTTTTTTTTTATTTAAAAAAATGAAATATAGAATGCTTGTAACATGAGTACAATCATAAGAACCAAACTTATATTACATATGTTATCTTCGAAAATGTATCAAATTGAAGTTCTTAATAAACCTGCATATATTCAATAAAAAAATTTGGTTTTTAATAGAAGTGTCCATCATAGTGGGACTTACAAAAGTACCCATCATAGTGGGACTTACAGAGGTGCCTATTATAGCGGGATTTACATAAGTGACTAGCCATATTCCTTATATGTTGGTGGGCAAAACCAAAACCAATTTAATGATACACTATACATTAGTAACTACCTTACTCGCTAGGTTTTTAAATCATTGTGAACCCCACCAAAGGTCACAAAGGTCAATATCTTTTTCCCTGGTTGACTAGGGCTAGATAACTAGAATGCATATGTAAAGTAAAAATATAATCAAATCAAAACAATTCTCAATATCAATATTTCAAACTTATCTAAACATTTTTCAAATTCACTAATCAAATATAACAATAAAAGTAAGAATTTCATGTTTTAATTATTATTCTAATTTTCTCTTTGTTATTTATTTATTTGAATTTTTATTTTAACTCATAAGGGGTACAAGGGATAAAATATAAAGAAGGGAAATGAAATTTATTTGAGTCATATTTTTATTTTTTACTAATTAATATCTATAATATACATACATCCTATATATAAATCTTAAAATAAAATAAAAATAAAAAGATTGGGTTATAGTAAAAAAAAAATTGCTTTAAAATCATGTTTTAAAACTAGTCTTTAGCTTTAACCCTTGACCTGTAACTCGTTTTTGCTGAAAAATCGACATGTTTTTAGGAGACTTTGTCTAGTCTAAGGGGGGGTGCTACCTTTACACGAAGTGATGTTTTAAAATTCTGGTTTTATTCAAAAAAATTCTACAGAAATTTGATCTTCAAATAAACTATTTATCTTCTTTTCCCTTGTTTTTGAATCACCTGAGAGATTTAAAGAAATCCTTCATATTAAAGTTTTAATAAATATTATTTCAAAATATATTTATTTATTTATTAACCCTATACCAAAATCAAGTAAAATCAATTCATATAGGGAAATATCTAATTTCCATTACTTAGGTTGACTTAACTTGTTTTTCTTAAACAATTACTCAAAAATTTTTCTTAAGGAATTTTAGCCTAATATTTTCTGGCATCCAACCATTTAAATGATTTATTAAACCTTTTATTAAGATTAATTCTTCTATACCTCAAAATCACATTGGAAATACTTCTACAACCTCCATGGTACAAAGAAAAAAAAAACCTTTTACTTTCAATCAACATCATATTATTTTCCAACCCAAAATACACTAACAAAATTTTTCATAACCACTTGTACTAATTTTAATGTTTTCCTATGATAGTTCTATAGTCTCCACATGCAGTGTGCCCTATGAATTCACCCAGAACAATAAAATATCAAAGAGCATGAAATTTGATCTTGTCACTAACACCTCTTTTTTGACTCTCTAAAATGAATAAAAGTATAGATCTACAATATATTTCCACCGGATTCAAACTTCAATCCTAGAATTACCTTATGTTTCTTAAATCCTCACAAAAAAAAACTCTAGATTTAAAATTTATGAATTTTATATTCATCACCGATTTATTTATTTACATTCTTTTTTATTAAATATTTTTTTTATTTCTTTGTGAAACCAAAATAACAATTATATTCTAAGGAGAAGGGAAGGAATATAAGTTGAAATGAAACTCTTTGAAGTTTTCTCAGGCTCCTCTTAATGTGGTTTAGGGTTTATTATTATTATTATTGTTAATTATATATATGATATAGTCCAAAATTTAAGCTTATAGACCCAAAATTATATTTTTGCCCAAACCTAACCCTTATGTGTTACAATTTACATGTATAATTACTTAAATGGATAAAAATATTTATTAAGGTGTCGTTTATATAAATTTATATAAATCTATACATTTTATGTAAAAGTTCTTAGTTTATATAAATATAAGATGGTACTATTTTTTATTTTGCAAATATAAGAAATAAGATGTGTACCCAAACCATCACTAATTAAGTAATTTAATTGTTCTAAAAGAGAAATAAGAAAATAAGAAAGTTTTTTTTCTTCTTAAAAAGCTTTATAAAAAATAAGGAATATATAATTTTAGGAAAAAAAAAATTATGTATATATATATGTTAATGTCTAGAAGTTATTTAACTCTTAAAAAAATTTGAGTGTAGAAAGCTAGATAAGAAATGTTGAGAAATAAAGCTATTAATAGAATTTATGATAAGAACTGTTGAGAAATTTTTGCTTATTTCCCTTTTTTGTTTGTTTGTTTTTATGTGGACCAGCTTGTAGAGATTTAAAGATCTTATGATAAGGAGCAGTCAATGGTATTCAATTGATGTACATTCAACTGTGAATTTGAAGAATGAGATGAATGATAAAATCTAAATTATTGCATGAAAGTATAAATATAAAGGAATATGATATAAATAAATAAACTTAAAATAAAAATAGGATCATAATATAAAACAATAAGACTACAAAATAATGAAATTTGATTAGAAAACAATAAAATCAAAATGAAATGTATGGCAACTATGGAAAAGTTGCTCAACTATAATATCGTAAGTACATGTAATAATTCTCTTTATGATATTTGGGATATGAAAAAATATATTTTTTCTTTACTCATTTCTTTTTCTGGTCATTTTATTAAGAAAAATGCTAATATATTGTAGTGGTGTTTCTTAAAATCCAAATCTAGATGTGGACCCCGCATTTCGACTCATGCGTTTCCCACTCGATGGCGAGCTCGATTTTAATTTGAAAAATGATTTTTATTGATTAAGAAAATGACTTGGAGTCGCCACTTATTTTTGTTTTATTTTTGAAAGGGTAAACAAAATAAGAAAGAAAACCCTAAGTGCGACTCCTTATTTTGGAAAAGGTGATCTACAAAAAATCGGATCGGGCTTGGGGGTCAAGTTACTTATCGAGAAGGTACGGTAAAAGACCATAGCACCCCTCTAAGTCCCTAAAGTCGGGTCTCTACTAATAAAATGAAGCTGACGTGGCAATTGACGAGTAAATCAATGAATATCCTGAATGATCATGCATACATAAGAGTCAAGACATGCATAGACAACGATTAGAGGGAAAATGGGTACATACCTGGGGCAACGAGCCGACATGCGCTATCAATAGAGAGGGTTAGTGCACAATTTAGGAATAATCGCATGTATGTCAGAGAGTAGGGTAAATCAATCACGTATGATAATCAAAACAAGCGATCAATCAATCAATCATAAAGTCACCCATGTTGAGCACCCACCAAAGCCCGTTTATTTAGCATGACTTAATGTCACAGATTCCATTATTCTGGAATTATGAAAAATTCGTTCACGCTTATTAAAATCAAGAGGAGTGGAAGATCGTTTGAAAACCAGAGCGAAATTAAAACTATTTGAGAGAAAATTAGACTTTTGAAATTTAATTGAAAAATTGGAATCTCGAAGATCACTAGAAAATTGGAGTTTTAGAGTTTATTTGAAGATCAGACTCTTAGAGGTTGAATGTGAGAATGTGAATTTTAGAAATCGAATTTGAAAGAGATTGGAATTTTGAAAATGATTTGAGGGTTCGGGATTTTAAAAAAAGATTAAGTTACGAAAATTGGGATTATGGGAGTTAAATTTTGAAAAGGATCAGAATTGTAAGTTATTTAAGAAGTAGAAATTATGAAAGTTGATTTATAAAAAATTGGAAATCTTAGAAGTCATTCGAAGGCAGAATTTATAGAAATAATGAATAAAATAATAGTGATAATGATAATAATAAGTAGTGGGATAAATACGGGGATTGGAGCATGGGAAATTGAAAATTGAGTTCAATGATTGAGATTTTTAAAAGAAACAAATAGATAAACATAGAATAATGTTACTAATTAATCAAAACGATATTTGGACGGATGAAAATGAACAGTGAGATTTGTGAGATTAAAAATTAAATTAAGAAGTCAGGTTTTTGAAGAATTGGACTTTGAATAAATAAATAAATCTAGGATGACAATTCTGCTTAAGGAAAATAACATTTAAATGAATAAAGAAGAATAGTGGAATTTTTAGGGTTGAAAATTAAGTTAGGACATCGGATTTTTGAAGGGGTAGACTTTAAATAACTAGATAAAAACGGGATTGTAATTCTAATTGATGAAAATAAGATTTAAACAAATTATTGAAAAATTAAGTTAAGGCATGGGATTTTCGAAGGATTAGACTTTAAATAAATAGGTAAATAAGGGAGGATAATCCTAATTGATGAAAATAAGATTTAAACGAATTGTGGAATTTTTAGAATTGAAAAATTAAATTAGGGAGTTGGATCTTCGAAGGATTAGACTTTAAATAAGTAAATGAATATGGGATACTAATTCTAATTAAAGAAAATAACATTTAGACCCATAGTAGAATTTTAGGATTGAAAATTAAATTATGACATTGGATCTTTTTAAAGGATTGGATTTTAAATAGATAAATTAATATAGGATGATAATACTAATTAACGAAAATAACATTTAAACCGAATAAAAAGAATAGTGGAATTTTTAGGGGTTTGAAAATTAAGTTCAATGATTGAGATTTTTAAAAGAGATAAACAAGTGTGGAGTTTTCTAATTGACGAAAATAACATTTAGGCGAATAGTGGAATTTTTAGGATTGAAAATTAAATTATGACATTGGATTTTTGAAGGATTAGACTTTGAATAAATAAATATGAGACAATAATTCCTAATTAACAAAAATGACATTTAGACGAATAAGGTTTGAACGGACTATTGAAAAATTGAATTAAGACATGGGACATTGTAGGGTTAGACTTTGAATAATTAGGTAAATATAGGATAATGATTCTAATTGATGAAAATAAGATTTAGGCGAATTATTGAATAATTTAAATTAAGATATGATTTCCTTGAAAGATTTAGACTTTAAATAGCTAGATAATGTGGGATAAATAATTCTAATGGATGAAAATGAGATTTAAACAAATATTTTGAAGAATTAAATTAAAACATAGGATTTTTGAAGGATTAGACTGGATAGATGGATGAATATAGGATAATAATTCTAATTAATGAACATAAGATTTAAACGAATATTTGAAGAATTAAATTAAGGCGTAGGGTTTTCGAAGGATTAGACTTTAAATAACTAGATAAATACATGATGATAATTCTTAATTGATGAAAATGAGATTTAAACGGATTATTGAAGGATTAGAATTATCTTTATTAAATATAAAATAAATCCAGGGACCCATGCTATTCATACCTCCCCTTCCTTCTTCCCAAAGCTCTTTGCCCTCTCCGGGTGTTTGGCTTCCTCCAGAAAAAAAAAACTCCCTCCAGCTCTCCACCCTTCTCCCCTTTTTTTTTGCTTCCTGCTGCTATCTTCCTTGGCAAGCCATCACCAACTTTGCTGTTCACCCATCAGCAAACATGGCTAGCCATCCTCCCTGCTACTTCACGTCCCATGCAGCCGGGATTCATGGTAAGAGAGGGGGTCCCCCTCACACTTCAAAAGGAATGCAATGAAAAATAATAAAAAGAAACTACATCCACTCTCTTCAGGTCCTCACCCAGGGGTCTACACTAGACTATTAAATACATATTGTGAGATTTGAATTGTTAAACGATAGTGCAAATAAATGAAATTAAGGTATTAAAATATAAATAAATGAGAATAAAGCATAAACAATATGACTTAAAAATGTATATTATATATATATATATATATATATATATATATATATATATATATATATATATAGTTTTAGGTAAATACAACTAACCTTAATTGATTTGAAAATTCGTCAAATATCTCACTTATTTTGAATTAAAAGAAAAATGCATAAAAATATCAAATAAGAAGAAAAAAAAAAAAGAGGTATGTCATGAAATTTAAAACCAATAAAAATTAGATATATTTAACCAAAATTTCAAGAGCAATTAATGAAATTAACCCAATATATTTTTGTATTGTAGGTAAACCTTTTTATTAAATGGTTGGAGGCTATAGGGGTTGCATTAATTTATGAAATAAAAAGGGTTTTTCCAAAAAACATAAAAAGTATTCAGTGTAGGCTTCTTTGCTTTCTTCGAAAACTTTAATTACATAATTTTTAATCCCTCTATTAGTAATTATATTAATATAATTACTCTAATTTAAAACCAAATTCATTTAAAAAAAGATTAATTTCATTGAAACCCTTTAAGGTTTGGTGTAAATATATTCTATCATTATTGGTTTTAAATTTCGTCAATTAATATTCCTAAAAAGATTTTAATTAAGTAAAAATATTTTAGATTAGAGTGTTTAACAGTTTTTTAAAAATAAAATATTATTTTTTAAAAATTAATATTTATATATCAAATATGTTTATAAGAATGTTAATTGATAAAATTGAAACCTAAGATAGCTTAGCATATTTATACTAAATGGGCTATCAACGAAATTAACCCTTTAAATAAAAAGAAAAACCTAAAAGTTATTAACTTGAAGAGCTTCAGACCAATATCACAAAAGGCTAACCAAATTAACAAAAAGTCTATAAATCAAAGATGGTGAAACTTAAGCTAATCCAAATTAGAAAAAATAAAAAATAAAAAAACCATTTTTCGAAGATCTGCAGCTAGGTATCATTTCCCATGCAATAGTAAATGTACATGTCCAGTACCCTGACTCAGTCATCCCTTCTAGTTTAAAGTTCCAATAAATACAAAATCAACAAAATCTTTTTCTTAAGTTTCCAATAAAGCTGTTTGAAGCCTGATATGTCCTTCCAGCTTAAAGTTCCAATAAATCGTTGCGTGTTGGGAGGACAAAATTAATTTCTTGGTTTCCAATACGGCTCTTCAAATGCACTCCAGTCAATTCTGAAAATGCCTATGTCCATAAGTGTGACTCTTTCCTATTACATCTTCTCATTTATGGGAATGCGAAAAATTTGTTGTTAGAAGTATATATTAGTTGGTGTCTAGATTGAAAGTAGCCTTTCATCCTGTCGGAGGTTGCAACGCAATGGATTATGAGGTAACCTTCAGAACATGCATCTTCTTTTATATTTTATTTTTTATTTTTTTATAAGTTTTTGTCTTGTTCATGTTACGATGTTTACCAACCAAAAATACCCTCAGGTGTTTTCTCCTTTCTTAGTAAACCCTTATAAGTTTCTCGAGGAAAAAGAAATTGGCCTTGTTCCAGGTATGATGCCGTAACAAAATTAAACACCCATAAGGAATCGCAATTCCAATCCCTAAACAATGGTATGGTAAATGGGACGGTGTGATGTGTGAAAATGGACGCTCCGTTTGAAATGATGAGGGTTTAATCAATAATAACAATTGTGTTTTTAATCCATGTAGGATTTATAATTAAGATAAGGTACTCCGGGGTGATGATAAGGATATGCAATAATAATTAACAAAAATACCCATTTGATTCATTTTTATTTTTATTCTACTACTTGTCACTATTCTTTCTTATTTAACCATTTTTTGAATTTTTATTATTTTTTTTAACTCTTTTATAAATAATTAAAAAATTAATATTATTTTTTATTTTTAAATTACAAAAAAAATTATATTAATAATTCAAAGACCATTTTGGAAAATGCTTTCTAAAAAAATATTAATTGAAATAAATAAAAATTATATTTTACATTTATTTTTATTTTTTACATTTTAGAAGTAAATAATTTAATGATTAAAATACCATTTAAAATAAATATATTCACTATTTTTAATTTTTTTTTATAATAAAAAGTATTTTTAAAGTTTTTTTTACTATTACAAAATAAAAAAGTTTAATTTTTTTTTTTTAATCTTCTTCCTTCCTTATTTTAATAACTTTTTGAACATGACTTTTAGTAATAAGTTATATGAAATGTTATAAATTTGTTTATTAAAGATTTTTTTTAATGATTTGAATTAATTGAAAATTTATTAAAATCAGAAAAAGAAAAAGAAATAAAGAGGATGGATGGAGAGTTTTTATTTTAAGTACTCAATTAAAATGTTTTCATATGACCTAATTTTAGAAGTGAATTATATCAATAAATAGTAGAGATTGAATTTTGCTTATATAAAAGGGTTGAAATGTATATTTACTTATTTTAGATGAAACAAGTAACTAAAAATTATATAGATTATATTTGAGTTTGGTTTTAAAATATTTTTCTAGTTTTTATTTTTTATTTTTTTATTTTTAAAAATAATTTTTATTTTCTATATTGTCTCTTTTTGAAAATACATTTAATTAAAAAATGAAAACTATTTTTAAAAATGAAAATTGAAAACCTTGTTTAGTACTATTTTTTTTATATGAAAAAAAATTATTTATTCATTTATTGCACCACTATACAATTGTATTACACTAACTGTACAAAGAAAATGTATTAAGTGTACAAAGGTGTACAATGCTACCATTTGTGAAAGATTATAATTAATTATGAGTCATTCCTTTATTTTTCTTATCACTCACGAATTGTGCATATATGTCATGCTCTTTATTTAATTCCTGCATGGAAATTCCAATACTTTCTCTAATAATTATATTTGGGGAAAAATTTTTTGACATTAAGTCATTCACCATATTCTCAACTAAACCATTGGAAATATGGTTAAACACTCCTACGTGGACATTGACACATAACTTATGAGGGATATGAAATTTGTGTCATTATACAAGGGTATTACACTAACTGTACAAGGAAAATGTACTAATTGTACAAAGGTGTACAAGATTACCCTTTGTGAATTATTTTAATCAATTTTAAACCACTTTTTTATTTTCCTTGTCACCCAAGGATTGTACGCTTATGTCATGCATTTTATTTAACTCTCACATGGAAATTCTAATATTTTCCCCAATAATGATATTTGGGGGAAAAAATTGATCCTAAGTCATCCACCATTTTCTTAACCAAACCATTAAAAATGTGATTAATACACCTACATGAACATATAACTTATGAGAAATATGAAATTTGTGTCATTGTATAAGGGTATTACACTAACTATACAAGGGAAATGTGTTAAGTGTACAAGGGGTGTACAAGACTCCTAATAGGTTTTATACAATTTTTAAACAACTTGAATTTGACATTAAGACGATTATTGATAATTTTTTTTTTTACCAAACTATGTCATTAAGACATTCTCTACAAAAATCAACACATAGGAAATAAAATTAAAATCAATCATGTTTGAATTGTTCATTATAAGTAAACTAAATGAAATATATATTTTTTACTATTTTTCCTTTATAAACATAATTTCATTGTTATCAATAGAGATTAAAAAAAAATCATATTTAAATGGAATTAAAAATAAACAAAAATTATTTTTATAACATTTTTTTTAAATCATTAATTTAAATTATGAAATTAGTTTTAAAATTAAAAATATTTGTTGTAATTATAGTTTTGAAGATTTCATGATTTTTATTTTATTACTTTGACAAATTTGCTTTAATAAGAAAATATTTATTTTAATGATTTTAAATATTTAAATCTTTATTAAAAAATATTTAGGATTAGTGTGGAGAGCAATTAGGTAATTTTGGAATAGAGAAATTTTGAATATTTTGAAGACTTTAATTCGGCCAGTTACCCTATTTACACTTTCAAAATTATTGGAAGGTTGGTAAATTAGTATTAAAAATATTGTCTTCTTGATTAATATTATATATATATATATGCATGTGAGTGTTTACATTATTTTTGAAATATAAACACCATGTGTCTAATTTGCAAGTTAGAAAAAAAAATTAATAATATTTTCTGAGGTATTTAAAAAGTATTTATTATATGTTCTATAAATTTGAAAATATATCATATTTGATGATACTTAATTTACAAGTTAGAACAAATAAATAATACTAATATTTTATGAGGTGTTTAAAAATTATTTAATATATATGAGAAATAATATAAGTTTGAAATAAAGAATCATATTTAAAATTATAATCATATTTATCAAATTTTTTACTAAGATTATCTTTAATTCTTTTAATATATTTATACTCATTTATTTAAAAAAAATGAAATTTTGATTTTTTTTTTTTTTTGTAAACATGTTCTATTACCTTTCAAGTAAAAAATTAGATAAGTTTGAAAGTCAATAAAAAAAATTAAATACCACTTTCAATAATTTTTAGATAAAATTTTATATAATATATTTTATTTAAATTTAATTTCTAAAGTTTAACTAAAAAATTGTATTGAAAATTTTCTTGTTGTGAGTCAAAATACTTTGCATTAGTCTATCTAGATAAGAAAAATTATTAATATAATATTAGAACTTCATATCTTAGTTATTTATTTCAATAAATTTATCTTTTTAAAAATTTTTAAAATAAAAACATTAAAAATTAAAAAGCTAAAAAGGATATATATATATATATAATAAAGTGAAGTGATAGTCAATTTTTAAATTTTTTAAAATATGGTTAATGTAGAAAATATAAAAAATAATTAAAAATAAGAGAAAAATATAAATGAAAGGGTAATATAAATTTAAAATAAAAAATGAAAATTAAACTAAAGGATAAAAAAATATTTGGATGAAAATTCCCAAAAAATTTATCATTGCTTATAATAAGAGCAAAAAGATTCAATATCTTTAAAAATGAAAAACAAAAAAACGTTATTGCTTTTTATTTGACATAAAATAGAAATATAGATTGGAAGAAAAAGAAAAAAAAGTTAGAAATGAGTAATACTTAATAGGGAATAGAAAAGGGAAAAAAAAACACAAAAAATTGAAATTCACACTCATTTGTACCTATGTAAGGGTTAAGGGTATTTTAGGGATTAATGAAAGACAATATCCTTCATCTTAATTTTCATACTTTGTTTGGGTTTTGAGCTTAAATATGCATGATATATAGACCAAATGTTAATTTTTGGGCCTAACTGGGCCAAAAACACAATTCTCCCTAATCAACATGCCTTAAAAAAATAGGTTTGATTGAAGTCCATGATAAATACACAACCATTACAATAGGGATCCATACACAACTTCAAGGCATGCTCATAAATATAGCCTATTCCAATTTTAGTTTGAACTCTTTCCTATTCTAATATAGCTTCTTCTCATTTGTTCATTGTCCCTTTTTATCTCTTATTTTCAAATCAAGCGTTGAGTATTGACTAGAAATGTTTTAGCCATAAATTTTTTTTTTTTTTTTTACATCCAATTTCTCACCATCCAAACATAGCAAAAACAAAAAACAAAAAACAAAACAAAAGATAATAGAAAAATAATAAAGTTTTTCTCCCTTTTCCACTTTAAGCCATTGAATATAAGTGTTTGAACCTATTAAAGCCTAAACTAATAAATTAAAAGAAACAAAATGAAAACTCCAATGGGTTCTTAGAGTAAAATAATAAATTAACGAACTAGATGTTCTTTCTGTGTGCTGAAAGTTATGTTTTATGGTCATCACTTTCTAGGTGTTTTCTTTTGCGAGAATTTATGATTATCTGATTTGAAAAAGGAAAAATTTTGAAAAATGCATGGTCATTTATAGATCACATATTAAATATTGTGACTTAAATTTTCAAAGCACCAAAATTCTTGTTCTTCCAAAATTAGGGTTTGAACATTATATATCCTTACCTAGAATTCAAAATTAGTTGTATTCTTTGAGATATACCGTTGAAACTTGAAATTGAAAATTTGCAATCAACAATGGCTTATATTAGAAAAATTTAGGTTGGTGTTGTAACCTACCCAACCTCAACTTGAGTCTAATGCTTTCGATAAGTGTAGCTTTTAGTTACTTTAAAGGGATTGCTCTACCAGGTGTAGATGTTGATGGTGTTCTTTTTGATAGCTTTGTAAGTCGTATAAAAAACACTTCAATACATATGCCTGAAGCAATTTTTTTTGTTTATCAATAGATGGTTGTCATAGGAGAAAGAACATCAATAGGAATCAGTGATTCACCATAGAATGTAGCTTGTTATGGTTCATTACTAAAATGATCTAACATGAACATTGATATGGTTAATTTTGATCATTCAAAACCTTCATGATTATATCAATTCAACCATATTGACCACTATGAGATAAACATGAAATGAAACATAAATAAAATTCCTACTACACTCGATTGGCCCTATAAAAGTAGGTCAGAAGATAATAGCTGGCATAATTGACCTCCTGGACGTTTACTTCAATGGTGAAAAGTGTCAAAGGCCAGAAAGTTGTTAAGCTGCCTAAATCAGCCATGCCGTGGTGATTGCCATTGATAATTCTTGTGGTACTTGTCTTTCAACTTAAGAAAAGGGTTGACTCATAATTCTTGGTATATCCTTATTTAAAATGGGTTATTTTGTTGGACTAAGTGGACAATTGATTTGGACCTTGCTTACGTGGCTTTTCCAAGTGGCTTATCCAACTATGAGAGTTGTTAAAGTGTAGAGGGCATTTTTGGAAGGGCCTTAACATCATTATTACAATGTATGAAAGACCATTTATTTTCCCCAAAATCCACTGAATTTGAAAAGTAAAAAGGCAAAGTTTCTAAAAGGCAAAATTTTGCCCCTTGGTGTATGGTTACATAAATTTTCCATTTTTTTTTTAAAGATTTCATATAGTTTGGATATTGTTTAGATAGGTTCATTACACTTAGGGGGTGTTCAAATGATGTCCGATAAAATCAAAATCCAAAAATACTAAAAAAATTAGGCAAGGTACGAAGAATGTAAGGAACCCTCCCTAGTCTCCACTTCTTTGAACTTTTAAAAAAAAAAATTGGGACTTCATATGACTTAGATATTGTTTAGATAAGTTCGTTCAGTGTTTGAAATATCAGTAAACATGGATATATCAGTATTTGGATTTTACGGATATATCGAAAATATTGGATAAATATCGATGGATATTTTTACACAAATATCGGTGAGACAAAAATTATTCAAAATTGATGGGAATGCTTGGAAAACTCCAAAGAATAATAAAATAAGCAAGAATACACATGTTAAAGTTATTTTGTAAGTCTAATTGACATAAATATGGTCAAGGAAAAAAATATTGATAAACATAGATATATCAGTAGATTCGATACTTGGATTTTAAGAATAGAAAATATGAATTTTGGGATTATACACTCAGAAAGTTAGAATTGAGTTAGTAAATATCTGATTTTATTAAAAGAAAATATTTTATACATAAACATAATACATATGACATTGCAATAGTCTTTAATACCAAAATGAAGATTGATGTGATTCCATTATATTGTTAGATGAAAGGAGCCCATCTTGTTGAAGACAATATTCATACCAGGACATGGAGTTTCAATAGTATTGATTGTCAGTACGAACATGTCATGCATAAATTTCTTGAAATCTAGGGTTTTCCCATATGCTTGTTTGAAATCCTTACTGTTGTATCTGATATGGAATGTAGTACCACATTAGTACGGAAGAAGGATAGTTATACCTTTCGTACTCTTCATTAGTGGAACTTGAAAGATTTGGAGGAGGCTGACCATAACTCATTGCATAAGGGGCATAAATGTTGGATTCATTTGATGAGTCATTAAATTGAGTCTCTATACTCATTGAATCAAAACTGGCCAACAATGAGTCCTCATTACATGGCGTCATTCTTCGTTGTCTTCCTCTATATGGCTTTCCAATGCCTCCAACACCTAGACCAGCTCTTCTAGAGTCGTGGTCTTCATCTTGAGTACAATGTGTGAAATCATTTTCACAAGTAAATGCCAATGGTTGTCCACTTTGCTGCTATTGCCAAACATCCCATCCATCATTTCTAGGGTTGCTACCATCATTGGTCTCTTCTCTTCTTGAACCATCATAGTCGAAAGCAAAAGTACCAGCAGCACTAGATTTGCTACTATGTTCAACACTCGTAGAGTCAAAAGAAGGTCGAGAAGTGACTGCCAGTTGAGAAGTTCCTTGTAGAAATGAATCTCTCATGTCTTGGCTGAAACTATCAGTATGAACTTCTTCAGATAACACCTGTTCAACATCAACCCTTACTTCTCGGACATGTGCGACAATTCATGGGTCGGGATTTCCATCTTCATCATTTAAATGAAGAGGTTTAACCTATTGAAACAATTGGTTATCTTATTCTTCACCAACCTCAACTATAATGTCAAGTAAATCGAGGTAATCTTTCTCTACAACTTTGTCATTTTTTGCCTCCACATCACAGGTCTTTAGTTTCATATTATAATAACAAAAAACTAATTGTTGGAGCCTCGGGTAAGTAGGCTGATTTCTTTGCTTTGTATGAATTAAGGTAAATGTGCTCCAATTTCTCTCACAAGTTGAAAATAATGCAGTTTGTGATAAAACCTTGATGGTTAACCTTCTTAATGTAGGAGTGTGGTTTCCATACATGAACCATCATTCAGTTACAACCAAATAAATGATATTAATACTTATATTGGAAAGCTATAATAATATGTTAATGAAATGTATTATTAATTCACAAATAATACTCACCAGGAACCATTTATGACCTTAAAGCAATCACTGCTTGATCACCAAATCCTCTCATTGCATCTCAGAATAATATAAGCTACATATTAAATCATTGAAAGTAAAAAATTGAGTAAATAAAATTCAATTATTTAATTTATATTATAACTCTAATAATTTACCTTATTTCCAAATTGACTAAGACCTTCTGTTGCAAGATCTAATTTTGCAAAGACTGTCTTAAACAACTTGAAGTAGATCAGGATTAGTGCCAACTCCACGTTTATATTGAAACCTTGGATTAAGAAATAATGCTACAATAGTAAAGTAGAAATATAGAATTAAAATATTATGAAAGAAACATATTAAATACCAATAACTTTTGAATATGAATAATACTTAGTTACCTGCTGCATGAAAAGAATGTTTAAGAGTTCTATCCCAATGATCTGTGATTATTTCTAATACCTATTCTTTAGCATTAAGTTGAATGAGGTTCTCTTTCATAACTCAAATCAATTTGTACACAAATGGCATTGTAGGAACAACTTCTGAATCGACAATGTGAAGAACCATGTATATCGCCTCATAGATTAACACAAGCTTTCCCACTATCTCTCAATACGCATGATCAAACATAAGTTTCTCGATTTCTTTTTCGATTAATGGGTCACTTAACTTGTGTTGTTCCATTTATTAATGATAAACACTTTCTTCAAGTTTGCATTTTGTTTTTCAAAAGATTGTCAAGGACAAAATAATTGGTTGCAAATCTTGTTGTTCCAGGGCGAACTATGTCTCCACCACACACCTTCTGCATCTGTGCAAGCAACCAACTATGGTTATAGATGAAGTTGGTTATCTTTTGAACCTTTGTAATCACATCTGCAACACTCGACCTTTTATCGATGTCTTCGAACATTAAGTCAATGTAATGTGTTGCACATGAAGTCCAATAAAGGTTGTATTTTTTCATTAACAGCTTCCCTGCCTTCATGAATGCCGACCCATTATTTGTAACTATTTGTACCACATTTTGTTTGCCAACTTCCTTGATCACATCCTTCAACAAACCATATATGCATTTGTTGTCCTTTATATAATTTGATGCATCAGCATATTTGAGGAAGATTGTGCTACCTTGTGAATATACCATGAAATTAATTATGCTTAATTTCGTGGGCCCAATCCATTAGTCACACATAATCATGCATCCATAAGTCTTCCACTTTTCTCTTTGAACATTAACATAAGCTTCTATGTCTTTGTACTTCATGTCCAAGTACTTGTATTTGATTTCATAAGGAGACGGTGGTTCTATACCCATACCTACCATCCATATATAATTAAAGCATATAAGAACATTTGTGGCAATCATACTTTATAAATAATAATGATATTGTTAAAATGAATACTATTTTTAAAATTATAATAATTACCTGCATATTGTGTACCCATAATCATGTTCTTGAAGTGGTGAGAGTTTGTTTTATTGGGTGCAACACTCTCATATATGAAGAACTTACTGATCAAACGTCCCATGGTTTCCTTGATGGCACCATATTTGAAAAGATTTTTCACATTTTTCTGTCTTGCTGCTAAAGATTTGTATAATGAGGGTGCACTAGGCGGTGATGGATCTAAATATCGAACACTTTGCGATCTTCGCATATGTCTTGTTGGATTAGTTGGATATGAAGATTTACCTATTATAATTATTAAAATTAAACATATATGTTAATTTAATATTATTGATAAAGTTGATAAGAAACAGTAATAATTCAAATTAATATTATACATGTTTTTCTTTTGCCTCTTACAAAATGTTCTTCTTGTTGTTGATTCCATTAAGTAGCTTTCAATGCTTGAACTGTTGTTCTATAAGTATGCCGCTCATGAGGGTGCATGTCAACCAGATACATATACACATCATCATCATCAAGGTTCTTCTCATCCTCCTTATCAGTTACATGTCTATGTCTTCCTCTCATTATGTCTTGCAATTCAGCTCGAATCTCTTTTATATCTGTTGTTTTCTTCTCTTTTATCTTATTTTTTTTCTCTAGAAGTCATCTTATATCTTGTTTCACTTCAGGAGGCATGTTAGGACACTTTTTTGTATTTGAATGAGGGTTTGTATGCGATAGGTGAAATCTAAAACAAGTAATCCCACCACTCTTTATTGTCAATCCACAGTAATTGCATATTATTCCATTTTTGTTCCCTTCCATAGGTGTACAATATTTCCAACAAGGATCTCAACCCATGATACCACTTCCACTTCCACTAGCCATTTTCTAAACATGTATTTTAAATTCCTATACAAAATAATATCAAATTTAAAATTATTAAAGATAAAACATCTAAGAAATTTAATATTAATAATATTCATGAAATTGATAAGAATCATTGCTAATAAAAATTGAAATTAAAATTGAATTATGCATATATGAAATAGATAAACATTACAATTAAATCTCTATATGAATTTAATTTAAATTAAATTAAATTTTCATATTCATGAAATTGATAAGAATCATTACTAATAAAAATTGAAATTAAAATTGAAATTAAAATTGAATTATGCATGGGGAATCCAAAACTTATATTTAATCTAAAAACATCAATTGTGAGTAATTACATTATAATAAGGTTAGTAATAATTTCTAATATTTTATTGCATACATCAAAGTTAAAGCAGATATAGTTTTGACCTTCAATAGAGTTTGACAATATTAAATTTTTCCTCCTTTACAACTATTTATTCCAATGCATCACAATTATCCCAATCATTGGTATTTATGTGTGGTTAATTTTAAAAATTGTAATATCCAAATTTTGGATTCATTACGATCAAGAAGTAGGGACGAGTTTTGATATAATAATGTGAAAATAGTGGTATTCTTTCAAACTATGTTTTTCCTTTTTTTTTTTTTTTTTGTTTATGTAATGCATAATTATTAACACTTTGAAAATGAATCAAGTTGAATTTTGTCAAACCTTCTCCAAGCTTGATGATATAGGGAAAGATGTCTTCCAGTTCCATCTTTGGTTTCCACCCAAGATAATGGGTTATTTATATGACTCACATGAATATTGTTTATCTAATCTATAATGATTACATCATTTTATCAAGTCGGTTTGCATTTCTTCTATTTTTATTAGATGGGATTTTGGAGTCCATGTGATTAAACATATGCAAACATTCGAAAATGGTGATCCCATCAAGGCTCTTAGCATATCAAGTTCCAATCAAATATGTTGGCAAATAGCAATTAATTTAGTGCTACAAGAGGGAAACAAAGAAAAACAAACGATTTTGACTATTATTTGTACAAACACATCTACATAAGCAATGAGAAGATTATTATTATGAAATTTGTTGTTTTTTCAATTTTTGTCAATTGCATCTCCATATATGGTCATTTTCATGGGAAGTAGTAACATTAGAAGACCATATAGGGTCCAACATAATTATTATTATGGATCGATTGAGCTTTCCTCAATTGATAGCAATGAAGTGGTTGATTGGTTCTGAAAAAGAAAAAGAGTTTCCTAAATCCATAAGTTTCTTTTTCTTCAATCTAACAATTATGTAATACTATGTTTATGATTAAACAATATACTAAGTCAGAACATCAACAAATACAAGTACTAATTTTAATCTATCCTAATTTATTCCATTAAGGAATAACAAAAAGCATGCATATCATTTTCATATGGAGTATTGTTTGGATTTTCACCATGACATTTTGTTGTAACAATTTGTTCATAATGTTGAAATTGTGGTTCCTGCACATTGACAATCCATGGTAATAATATACACTTCTAATTTCATTACAAGTTGTTCAACATTATCATTATCCAATAATTATGCAATACTATGTTTATGATTAAACAATATACTAAGTTAGAACATCAACAAATACAAGAACCAATTTTAATTTATCTAATTTATTCCATTAATAAATAACAAAAAGCATGCATATCATTTTCATATGGAGTATTGTTTGGATTTTCACCATGACATTTTGTTGTAACAATTTGTTCATAATGTTAAAATTGTGGTTCTTGCACATTGACAGTCCATGGTTATAATCTACACCTCTAATTTCATTACAAATTGTTCAACATTATCATTATCCAACATTATGCAATACTATGTTTATGATTAAACAATATACTCAGTCAGAACATTAATAAATACAAGTATTGATTTTAATCTACCCTAATTTATTCCATTAAGGAATAACAAAAAAAATGCATATCATTTTCATACAAAGTATTGTTTGGATCCTCACCATGACATTTTGTTGTAACAATTTGTTCATAATGTTGAAATTGTGGTTCCTACACATTGACAGTCCATGGTTATAATCTACACCTCTAATTTCATTACAAGTTGTTCAACATTATCATTAAATAATGCATATTAAAAATGTCTTAGTGAAATGTGTTAATGTGAGGAGAGTACGTTTATCTTTGCACCAAGATCCCATATACATGTTAGATGGTGGATTTCACATACGATTCGCTCTCATTCCTTGTATTTGTAGAGTTTAAGTCATGTAAAGTAATGTGACTTTAGGTATTTTTAAAGTTTATTAAATTATTTAGAAGACAATCATACATGACTTAAAGTTTAGAAAATGTCATGTGAATAATTTAATGAAGCCATCTATTCCATTTTAATGTAACATTGGGAAAATAATTAATGCATTCAAAACCATTATGTTAGTTATAAATGGAACTACAACTAAATATTGACATTTACGAGTAACACGTAAAGGATCTTGCATACCATATCATTATCATTGATACCATGAGGGATTGTAGATTGTCAACACTTTCAAATATTGTGGCCTACTTTTCTTGAATTGTGTCAACACTTACATACCATAAATGATCTTTTACATCGACTACATTGTCTTCTTTTTTGAATATGTGATGCAACTTTGCTTGGATTTCCTTTAGTCTTCACTATACTTGGATCACAAACTTGATGGTGACCTATGGCTCCATCTATTCCTAAATTTTTTCCCTTCAAATTAATATTACAAAGCTCCTTTATTTTCATTATTAAACTTTCAATTTCATTTTTTGGTTATAGAAATGAAGTTAAAGATTGTGAAACATAGTAAGAGAGTTTGTTGCACATAGAACTCAATGAATTGTACCATACGTGTGAACCATGTCATTTTTCATCTCATTCACAGGTGGTGATCCTGGATGCGACTTTGCTAACTCTATCCACCTCTTTAAAATACATGAACTAGGACTTTCTTCTAACTGTTCAACCTTCATAACAACATATGACAACAAGGGATGTCAATAAACTCAAACATCATTCACAAGCATTTTAATGTTACAATATTTAACCAAAATTAGACTTCTCATTTAGAGTTTGGGTGTCTAAACTTAGATAATGTGTATGACTGAAATGTATCCTTGTTTATAAGTCCTACTACAAAGAATAACTTTACATTCTTCATCTTCTAGTGAAATTTGAGGAAGAATTCCTTAGTGTACATATTGGTAGCATGATTTTCAAGGATGGATAGTTTTGTTGAAAGAACAAGTCAAGAATTCTTAGACTCAAACTCTACCTTTGCCTCATTGTGTCGAATTCTTGTTATTGCCTTATCAAATTGTTGTACAAACTCATACAACCACAAAGGAATTTTCAAAAATCAATTTAGATAAGCATTCATACCCTTACACCTTTGTGTGTTTCTCATCTCTCCAAAGAAATTTCCTGGTAAATATGCCTCTACCCACCTTTTTTGTTTCGCATAAACCTCTGTAACCCAACAGTTTTCATGAAGACCTAACTTTTCAATCATATCATGCCAACCGTATTTGAATTATTTGGGATTCCCTCTCATGAACATGCACCTTGCAAAGGTGTTTGTGAAGTCCTTAATATGCACATTTGTGAATACATTTTATTGGAGATAACATGCACTCATTATATGACATGCATCAGGAAGCATTTTTTATCACCTTACACATTGCTTTATCCCCATCAGTTACAATAGAAATGAGCTTCTTGTTCATCATTGTTATAAGAAACGTCTCCAACACCTATTCATATGTACCAATACTTTCATCCATCAATAGCATAAAACCAAAGACCATAGTTTGGTGATGATGATTAAAACCAACCAACACAACTAGTGACTTCTTATAGGCATTAGTTCGATATGTTGTATCAAATGCCAACACATCTCTTAAACATGCATAATCTAATTGATATGTAGAATCAACTCAAAACAAGTTTGCTAGTTGACTTTCTTCATCAATATTGAATTTATAATAAAATGAATGATCCGCTTATGTCGTCCTACATAAGTAAGTCAAAGCCACTTTTGCATTACCATCTTTAATTTCAATTCTATGCATTGCATCAACATGATTATATATATCTTTTGGTGTGAAACCAACATGTTCATGTCCTCCAAATTGTTGGATCATATAGTCCATAATTTGGGCAATTTTAACATCAACTTTTTGCATAACATTAACTTCAGCCTTTTCTGGATTACTTATTGCCTGATGAGACCAAAGGAATTGTGTGTTCATTGCACCAACCAAAGGATGGTTATGGTCTCCTCTAAACTTTTTAACAATTCACCTAGTTTTCTATTAAAGCTAATACAAAAAGCAGTTTGACATCTAACTCTAGTCAATGATTGTGGCTAATGTTGTTGATTCTCATTTTCAAAACACTTTGTTGATTGATGTCCTTCTCTAGAACACACCCACTTTTGAGATACTATATCTGCATTTTTGTCTCATTCCAAATCATCTTTTTGAATACTAAATCCTGTCACTTTAGTGAACATGTTGTAAAATGTTTTTGCTTTATCTATATAATTGAATTCCAATTTGCACACTTCTTCACTTGAATACCATTCAACACTTTCTTTTTCAAAGTTTGTGAATCATGGGTATAACTCCCACCAGTATATGGATCCTCATGAATTTCATTTTCAAGCTGCACTATAAATTCTTTACTCTCTCATTTTTCCATGTCTAATACTACCGCCTAAAAATTTCAAAATAGAAGCATATTATAGTTGTCAATTTTACATTGATGGACTTAGAATATATTGCACCATATATTTTAATTTTTTTGTCTTCTTTTTCAATGCCAACAGATAGTTTTCATAAGAGGAATACAAAATGTTTGTCATTTACATCTAGTGAGTAGTAGTTGAGAAATGGAGTTACTGGTCCCAAAATGGTGGTCGATAGATTATGGCTAGATGGGCCATAATTGTAGCAATGTGTACTAGTTGAGGAACAATATTCGATCGACAACATTGCGGTCGACTAGTTTGTGTGGTATTGTAGATGGTTTTGAATGTGGCAGGGTTTATCAGTTGAGAAACTTTTCCTCCATGGGTACCCACTGGTGTTTTAGGCTTCATGTAAAAAGAAAAAGAAAAAAATTAAATTGAGGATAAAAAAAATGGTTATGTGAAATTTAGTCCACCTACTTTTTTGAGCTAATATAAAGTTCAGAAATATAATTTATCTTTCACAATGAGTTATTTTCCCACAATGAAGGCTAGTAAATAATATGATTTTGATTAATAAGGTGAAACATTAAGCTTACCTTGAGAATCAAAAACTGTACTTTTGGGTTTCTTCACTAGCACAATTTGCTCTGATTTTTTGCTTTCATGGCTTCCATTCCAACACTTCTTCTTTCACACTCTCTATTTCCCTTTAAAAATTTTCTTCTATTAAAACTCCTACCATATGGATGTTGGTTGGTGGATGAATTAATACTAGTTTTTAATATTTTGTCACATTTAGGATATAATTTCTACACCAGTACACTTGGTTGTTGATATTTACCACTTTTGATATATATGGGTAGATGATATTAAATAGGACATTAATAAAAATGAGGAAATTTTTATTATTTTGATTTGTAATGGTAAATTGAAAAATTCATGAAATTTAAATTATTAGCATTTGAATTTTTAGGGGAAAGTTACACCGTTAACAATAACTACAACATTAAAATAAGTTGAATTGAGACTGTTTATAAATAAATAAATAAATAAAAACTATATGCAAATTACTATAAATTAATGATTTGCACATAACAATAAGTTCAATTGGAACTATGTGTAATTAATTAAATTTAAAATTGAATGTATAGGCAACATGTAGATACATTAAAAAAATTCAATTAACACTTATGCCTAAATAATTTAATTATAAATTAAAACTACATCCAATTTAATCAAAATTAAACAATTTACCATTTCAATTAGTTAAATTGAAAGTAGCCAAAATGTAGATTCATTAAAATTTCCTAATTAACACTTATGCCTAAATAATTTAATTATAAACTAAAACTATATCTACTTTAATCAAAATTTAACAATTTACCATTTAAATAACTTGCATTGAAAGTGTGGGTGAATTGAGACACATTAAAATTTCCAAATAAACACCTATGCCTAATTAATGAAATTTTAAAAACTCAAACTATGTCCAATTTAATTGAAATGAAATAATTTACCATTTCAATTATTTAAATTGAAAGTATGGGCAAAATGTAGATACATTAAAATTTCCCAATTAACACCTATGCCTAATTAATTTAATTATAAACTAAAGCTACATCTAATTTAATAAAATATTAACAATTTACTTGTTAGTTATTTAAATTGAAAGCATGGGCAACATGTAGATACATTAAAAAAATTTCAATTAGCACTTATGCCTAAATAATTTAATTATCAACTAAAACTACATCCAATTTAATAAAATTTTAACAATTTACTTATTAGTTATTTAAATTGAAAGTATGGGCAACATGTAGATACATTAAAATTTTCCAATTAACACTTATGCCTAAATAATTTGATTATAAACTAAAATTATATCCATTTTAATTAAAAAAAAAAAACCCATTCTAAGTAAATCACTAAGGTCCATGGTAAACTGATTTGGGGTAGCCACCTAAAACCCTCAACCCATCCATTTTTTCTTCCCAACAACCATACCTGAAACACAAACCCTAGAGCTGAAATCTCAATCCATGGCACCCAAACAAGCTCTAGAGGCAACAACGACCAATAACGACAAAAGGAAGGGACTGGCGATAAAGCAAAATGTTGAGGTCTAGAATAAAGCCACATTTGATAAAGGTATGTTCACTACTCCAAAGTTGACATAGAGATTTAATTTTCATTTTGCCAATAGGAGTGTCATCCCGATTAGGAACATAGATTACTCATAGTTAGGTTTTTTCCAATTTTTCACAGCTAGCTATTGTGTCTATGAACAAACTTGTTTTTCTTAGGGTTGTGAAATGCTTTTACTGCAATATGAAATTCGAAGAAGAAGAACCCATTACTACAAACATTAATGGTTTAGAAATTAAGTTTGATGTTGGTGACCTTTGTAAGATTTTAGATATTCTGAACAAAGGGTTGTGTTTATATGAATCAAAGAAGTGGCTGAAGGTTGATGGTTTCAAACCTACAAAAGTTGTACAAAGGTTGTGTAGCTATAACAAAGCCATTATGACTAATAAACCAACATCTCAGACATTAACTTTGTTGAGTAGGACCCTATAACACATGATTTCTTACACGTTTATCCCCAAAGGTGCACATCAAGATGATGTTTCATTCTTTGAGGCATTTTTGGTTGACAACATTCCAATAGAGAGGAAAATTAACATGAGATATATAATTTTTCAGCATATGAAAGTTTGTCCATTGAGTGAAGATTCCGTCCTCCCATATGAGATGTTTATTACAAAGATTGTTAAATTTTTCAATGCCAATTTACATCAAAAGAGTGACGGTAAAAAGCTAAAGTCCCTTGATACATACAATCTGGCCTTAATGCATCGTAGGCAATTTGTGCATAAGAAAGATGGTTCATGGAGAAGAAAGTCTTTTGTGGATCTTATAGAGGTGGATGTGCCTTCAGATGAGATGTCTTCAAAGGAGGATGATGACAATTGCGATATAAAGGGAGAAGATACCAAAAACGAAATTGCCACTAGATCATAGAGAGGCAACGAGAAATGAGCAAAGGTCGTTGCAGATCATCCCTCTCATACAACTAGAAAAAAGGTTGAGTCTTCAGATAACCTAAATGCCCAAATTAGCTCGATTGGTATGCTCTTAGAGGAGATGGCATTGGCAAATGATGGACGATTGAAATCTCTAGAATGATGAATTGATAGGTTCGAGGAGGAATTAAAATCGGGTATGGAGATTCTAAGGGGCTAGAATAAAGAGATGATGACATTTTTCAAAGCCCAATTCCCACCTCATGACCTAGCCTAGTACTAACCCATTCCTACATCTTGGACTGATTATATAGTTACCAAAGTTTGGTTTTTTTTTTTTTTTGGATAATTTGGGAATGTAATTAATATTATGTATTTATGACTTTGTCTTAGTTATTTGGTCACTGATGATAAGTCATTGACATATATAGGTGATATATTTATCTTAATATATATGGATGGTATATGGATGATATATTTACTTTTACAACATCATTAGATTGATGTATAGAGTAGTACTCCAAAATAAAATATTTAAGTTTAATTTTTTTTTGTTTTTTTTAATATTAGAAATAAAATTCAACACAAAATTCAAGAACTTTTAGACATTTATTTAAAGGGTAGTGATTTTTAAAATTGAAAAAAAAATTACTTTCTCAAGTTTTAAAAAATTTTTAAATGATTTTTAACAACATATGTTAAATCCATGCTTTAGGTAAATTTCTATATTTTATATTTTTTGTTTTTAAATATAAAAGCAAAAAGCAAAAAGTTGGTTTTTGAGCCAAAAACGGCTCAATCGGTTGAATTGGATGAGGAACCGGTCGACCGCTAGCTCAACCGGTCAAGGTCTGGGTCGACTCCCAGCTTAACCGATTGAGGTCCGGGTCGACCCCCAGCTCAACCGGTCGAGGGTGCAAAAAAACTTTCTCTTTCTTCCAAAACGGTTATTCAACCGGTTGAGGTCTGGTTGAGGTCTAGTTAAGGTCCGGTCGATGTCCGGTTGAGGTTTGATCGAGGTCCAACGGTCACCTGCCAAGCATTAAATGCTAACAGCTAGTCAACAGGTCGACCCCCAACTTGATCGGTCGAACCCCCAACGGCTAGTTTGGTTTTTTTCTTTTATAAAAAAGCTCAAATTTTCATTGTTTCAAGAGCTTAACCTTCCCAAACCTTTCTTGAATATATTTGAGCCTTGGAAGAGTGTTTTTTAGTGCATCGTTGTTCTAAAACTTGCATATCTTTAGTGCACCGTTCAATCCTAGTTTTCTTGTATCATTTGAGCTTAAAGTTTTTGTACTGGGATTTTGTGAGATCATTTATTTGTAAATCTTTGAGAGGAAGTTTCTCAAGTGTGGGGTATCTCTTGAGGGGTTGTTCAAGAGTGGGATATCTCTTGAGAAGTGTAAAGGGTGCTTGGAGCCAAAAGTCCAAGAGGGTGAATTGGAACCATAATCCAATTGTATTGCTTGAAGGCTTGGTTTGGAAGCCTTGAATTAGTGGAACCTCAAGCTTGGGATTAAAGCTAGAGGAGAGTGGATGTAGGCCGGGTTGCGTTGAACCACTATAAAATCTTGTGTTTGCATTCTCTCTTCCCTACTCTTTTAATTTATATGCAATTGTCTTTATATTGTTTATTATATACTTGCATATAATTATCTCTTACAATCACATAGTTTAAATTAGAAAAAAGAGACCATCACCCTATTCAGCCTCCCTCCCCTCTCTCTCTCTAGGGTGATTACCATAGGTTGGATTAGCCTATTTTTTCTAACAATTGGTATCAGAGCTAGGCTTCTTATTTAAGACTTAACCATCTAAGAAGTAATGACTAATCCATCAAGTTCATCTCACATTGAAAGTTTTTCAACCACCCGACCTTCACTTTTCACGGGAACCGATTATCCCTATTGGAAAACTAAAATGACTTGGTTTTTTCAATCTACTAATCTTGATTTATGGGATGTCATTGAAGATGGTCCCCACATTCCTTCAAAATTAGAAAATGGAGTGATGGTTCCAAAACCTAAGCATGAATGGGATGAACTTGATAGAAAGAAAGTCCAATTAAATGCCAAAGCCATTTTTATCTTACATTGTGCTATTGATAGAAATGAATTTAATCGTATTTGGCAATGTAAGTCGGCTAAAGAAATTTGGAGACTATTAGAAATCACTCATGAGGGAAACAACCAAGTTAAAGAGTCTAAATCAATATCCTTGTGCATGATTATGAATTATTTTCTATAAAGGATTTTGAATCTATTGTAGAGATGTTTTCTAGGTTCATGGTGATTGTAAATGAACTTGAAGCCTTGGGAAAGACCTACACCGAAGTAGAGAAAGTCATGAAGATCTTAAGGTCTCTACCAAAGAAATGGGAAACAAAAGTGATGGCTATTCAAGAAGCAAAGGATCTCACCAAACTCTCACTTGAAGAACTCATTGGGTCACTCATGACTTATAAGATAAATTTGAACAATCATCAAAGAGTTGAAGAAAATAACAAAAGTATAGCTTTCATGGCTTTAACAAATGATGATGAAGAGGAAGAAAGTGAAAGTGAAAGTGATGAAGAATCCATGGAAGAAGAATGCACAAATGAGGATGTCAACATGTGCTTTATGGCTTTGGAAGAACATCAAGATGAGGTAAACTCCAACTCTAACCATTTTGAATTTCAAGATGTACTCCAAGAATTATATTTTGATCTTGAAAAACTTGGTTTCAAAAATGTCTCTCTCAAGAAAAAGATTTCTTGTATTCAAAATGAGCTCAATGAGCATAATGAAAATTTTGAAAATATTGAGAAGGCAAAAATCTCTTTTGAAAAGGAAAATAAGGAGTTAAAAATTCTCAAATGGCCAAAAGACTTTTGATATGATTTTGGCAAATCAAAAATGCATTTTTGATAAAAAGAGGCTAGCCTACAAGCCTTTCAAAAATCAATTTTTTTTAAGAATTATTTTATAAAGGAAACCTCTAGTTTTTCACCTTTAACTATTTGCAATCTTTAGAGGAGGTTACATTAGTGATATTTGTCCCTTAAGAAAATCCCCTCACGTTCTTCAAAACTCTTAATTATTTTGGATTCCAAATGGAAGAAAGACTAACCCTCTAGGACCCAAAAAGATATGGGTACCATGCTAGAAGGAGGATATGCTTACCTTGAAAATAATGCATTGATGATATTGGTAATGGTATCCCTTCTAAAGCTTAATTTGAAATATCATTTTGCTAACACTTGGTATATTTTTTTGTTAATAATATAACATTTGGTATCACTTTGACAAAATTGGTGTATTTGTTAAACCAAGGTTTAGATTAAAAAGAAGACTTTTTTATACCTAAGTAAAATTAAATGATCATATGCTTGTATGTGCTAAAAGTGTTATTCAATGCATATTATATATTTTTTAAATTGCATATGTTCTCCCATATATTTTTTCCAAATCATGCTTTAAGTTAGGAATGCTCTAAGGATGAACAATCTTTTATTTGGAAACTATTCTCAAATGAAAAAAGGGGAGATTCATTTTCATGAGGAATTATATTTTTGATATCATGTGATTCCCCTTATATACTTTATTGAAACTTTTTGTTGATGACAAAAATGGGGAGAAGTAATGGTAGGTTGCTAACTTAGGAAGAAATGTCAATATTGTTTTAGCAATTCTATTCATATTGATGATATGTGCTTTATTGGTTATATTTGTATGCGTCATATTTAATAATAATGTCTTGCCAAATTGCTAAATTGCTCTTTATGCTATTTATGTTTGATTATATCATTTTGAGCATCCTTAATATACTCCTTGAAGTTTCTAAACTTGAATATTTTCTAAATTCAAAGGAGCATATATTGAGGGGGAGCTTTTTAGCAACCTTGGTTTTATCATCATAAAAAATGGGGAGATTGTGAAACCAAGGTTTGGTTAATCTTGATTTTGATGATAACAAAACAAGGTTTAAAACTAATGATTATATTTCAAGTGTGATTAGGCAAGACGATTTTCAAAGTGGCAATCACAAAGACAAATCAAGCCAAAGAGAAATCATGAAGAAGATGACCACCTCAAAGAGAAGTGTTTTTCAAGACCCAAGCTTCATAAAATCTCTTTGTAAGGTTGTTGGTGCACTAAGATTTTCATGCATTACATTATTTACTTATACACCAAAATCATCCAAGAGTTATTTTGTTTTAAATATTTTAAAAATTGGATGATTTCATGTTTTCAACTAAAACCTTGTGTTAAATGTTTTTCAAACTTGTTTTAAAAGGTTTTAAGTTGAAAAAGTTGGTTGTTGAGCCAAAAATGGCTCAACCGATTGAATTGGATGAGGAACCGGTCGACTGCTAGCTCAACCAGTCGAGGTCTAGGTCGACCCCCAGCTCAACCATTCGAGGTCCGGGTCGACCCCCAACTCAACCAATCGAGGTCCGGGTCGACCCCCAGCTCAACCGGTCAAGGGTGCAAAAAAACTTTATCTTTCTTTCAGAACGATTGTTCAACCGGTCAAGGTTGAACCTTAAACTGTTGAGGTCCGGTCGAGGTCCAACGGTCACCTGTCAAACATTAAATGCTAACGGCTAGTCAACCGGTTGACCCCCAGCTCGACTGGTTGAACCCCCAACGGCTAGTTTGGCTTTTTTCTTCTATAAAAAAGCTTCAATCTTCATTTTTTTCAAGAGTTTAACCTTCCCAAACCTTTCTTGAATATATTTGAGCCTTGGAATAGTGTTTTTTAGTGCACTTTCTTGTATCATTTGAGCTTAAAGTTTTTGTACTAGGATTTTGTGAGATCATTTATTTGTAAATCTTTGAGAGGAAGTTTCTCAAGTGTGGGGTATTACTTGAGGGGTTGTTCAAGAGTGGGATATCTCTTGAGAAGTGTAAAGGGTGCTTGGAGCCAAAAGTCCAAGAAGGTGAATTTGAACCATAATCCAATTGTTTTGCTTGAAGGCTTGGTTTGAAAGCCTTGAATTAGTAGAACCTCAAGCTTGGGATTGAAGCTAGAGGAGAGTGGATGTAGGTCGGGTTGCACCGAACCACTATAAAATCTTGTGTTTGCATTCTCTCTTCCCTACTCTTTTAATTTATATGCAATTATCTTTATATTGTTTATTATATACTTGCATATAATTGTCTTTTACAATCACATAATTTAAATTAGCAAAAAGAGACCATCACCTTATTCAGCCCCCCCTTCCTCTAAGATGATTACCATAGGTTAGATTAGCCTATTTTTTCTAACAATATTTAACTAGAACCTCAACAAAGGTGAATGAAATTAATCATAAAATATATAACAAGAATTGTATAAAAGGTTTTTCTTATTTCTCGTTGTTGTTAGATGGATGGTTTTCCTTGTATGTTAAGATTTAAAAAATTTATGATGTGAAAAAGTCAACCATATTGATATAGTATCATATTAAATTTTGAATTTGGAGGCTTTAATAGATGATAAATATGATTTAATAGGATTTAAAGTGAAAAGTCAACCATATTAATATAGGATCATATTAAATTTTGAATTTGGAGTCCTTAATATATGATAAATATGATTTAAATAAATAAAATAAAGGTAAAAAATGATTAGGATATAAAATAATGAGACTATGATATAAAAGAAAAAAAAATTAAAATATAAAATCAAAAATCAAAATATAAAATATAGAGGGTACAAAATAATGGAACCACAACAAGGTTTAAAAAATGAGGATATATTGTTGATATATCTTCAAATTTTTTGTTATGTGGATCTTGACAATTGTCCTATGGTTCCAACATGGGTCTTTCAGGTACAAAACCAACCTTTGCACCATTGGGCCAATATGTCTTTACTTAATAAGTAGACCTACATTTTATATATATATTGAAAACTAAAATATTAAAATAAAATTTTAATAAAGACATTAATTTAGTTATTTATTTTTAAATTTCATTTAATTTATTATTAAAAACACAAAAATCATGAATTAAATACAAATATAATAACTATATATATTAAGATAGATAAATTATCATTTTAGTATTAAAGTTATTATTAAAATCAAGAAATTATAATTTTAGTATTAAATATATTTTCAAATATCACCTATTAATATTATAAAATATCATAAATTATATATTCATATATCAATTTCTTCGTATCTCAATTATAATATATGTATTATTACTTCTTTTATTGTTTTTTTATAAATTTTTCAATATTTGACTAATTATTGTTTCATCGATATTTTTTTATATGACCCAATATATTTGTAAAATCAAAATACTTTAACAGAACAAAAAATTATAAAATCTAAATGCGAATGCTACAAAATAGTGAAACCATAACAAAAACCAATAAAATCTAAATGCCCCATGGAAAAGGTTCGGAATAAGTGTGATAATTTTCATTATGATATTTGGGATATGATAAATATATTTCTTTTTGCTTATTCAATTAGGAGGAAATGATTTTTCAGATAAATTATATATAAGATGGTATTGTACTTTTTCCTCCTTTGCTTTCTTCAAATGACTTCTAATGTCTTTACTAATAAAATTATCATTTTAATTTAAAACCAAATTCATAAAGAAAAAAACCCCTAAAAATAACTTCAACAACTAACATTTCAGGCCAAATTCACAAAGGCTAACTAATATTATCCAGGGCAATTTTAAATCAAATTCACGTAAGTCCTAAAATCTAATAGAGGAACCTCTTTTTGGTCAACACTTACAGGCTGTTGTCATTTCCAGACAGTAGTAAATGTACATGCCACTGACCCATGAGTCATCCCATCAACGTTTAAAGTCCCAATAAATTATTTGCTTGTTTGGAAGACTTAACACTTTCCAATAAAGCTGTTTAAAATTCACTCCCGTCAACTGTGAAAAAGTCTGTATGTCCATTAACGTGACTCTTTACTCTTGCATCTCCTTCACTCTTCCCGTTGAACAAGAGGAGATTCAAAGAAACCTTTCATCTCTCTTTTTTGTTGGAAGTTGCAAGACTCTGGATTATGAGGTAACCTTCAGACGATGCATCTTCTTATACACTTTCTTCCTTTCTTTTCTTTTTTTTCTTTTTTTTCTTGTGTTTGCTCCACTCTTAGTAAACCCAAATGAATTTCTCAAGGAAAAAGAAATTGGCCCTATCTTCTTCCAGTTAGTCATGATGCAGTAACAAAATTAAACGCCCAAAGAGAATCACTATCTGTGGATCCATTCTAGTTTCTCCTCTTCTGATTTTCTTGTTGCCATCTTTTCAACAGTATGGTAAATGGGACGGTGTAATGTGTGAGCAAGTGATGATTTCAACGAATAGTTCACCATATCTCAACTATTAACCTTCTGGTTTGCTTGTTTGTCCTAGTGTGTTTTCTTTTTCTTTTTTCCTGATTTTTTTGTCATATACAAAAACTAATCTAGGTGATTTGTTTATCGTATGTAATACTAATCCATTATATTTTGTTTCCATGGGATGAAGGCTCTATAAGTTGAGTTGGACTCTTTTATGATTGGCTTTAATGTTTCATGATTAGATTTATTCTTTGACTGTTGGCTGAGAGTGGGATCAAAACATTCCTCAAGCACTTTGGAAGCTCTCTTGAACACGAACTTCAGTAACATTAATGGCTCCTTCGTCTGGAGGTATGCTGTTGGCTTCAACATCTTTTGATGTTGTGATTTAATTTTTATGAATAATATACCTTCCTTTGGAGACTATCTTTGGATTATATATGTCAGGAAATCAATATTTTGATTTCTCATAGGTAGTTTTGAATATTGGACTCTATTACCAATATATCAAGTATGGCTCTCATGTTTTGAAGGGTGTAAAATAAATATACCTTATATATATATTCTTTTTTAGAAAATAAAGAATTTATTTTTGCAAAATGCCATGGTGCCAAAATCAATTATTGAATTTCAGAATTTGAAATTTGGACCATTGAATGTATATGAGGAGATTTAGAATATTGAATAAGGGTATAAATAAATGAGATAAGGTATAAGGGAATAAATAAATGAGACTCATGAAGATGTGTATATGATATTACCTATTTTGTGGGATTCGATGCCTACTGAAAAATGTTTTGTTTGGCATTCTAGATGGATCCATTTTTTATTTTTTTTTATATATAGCCATAATACCCAACTTCTACCATATTTGTTTACTTTAATTTTCAACCCCTTTTGATTTCTTAAAGTTCATTATGGATTTCTGTTGGGACTATATAAAATGTGTTGTTTTATTTTATTTTTTTCTATTAGCTTGCTCTTATGTTTAAAAAGTATTAGTCCAAATGACAATAATAATTATGAAATTAGAAATTATCCAAGTTGGTTATGCTTTAATTATTCACCCAAACAACTACCTTTATGATTTCACTTTAATATGAAAAATATTGTTGTGCTTAAGAAGTTAATATAACCATTTTAGGATGTTAAGGAGGAGATATTAGGAGCTGATTAATCATGAGATGGAAAATAGAAATTTTCTATAAATATTTACATTTTGAATTCTAAGTTTTTTTTACTTTGAATTTTAAACAACTACATTCATTTATAATTGAAAATGATAAGCAATGACATTTTTTCTCTAATCGTTTTTTTTTGTAGTATAGGTTATTTCTTATGGATGAAAATTGTTAATGGCATGAGCAAAGTCGGAAAAAGGCAGGGGTACTTGAAAGAGAGGTATGCAATTGACTATATTTTATACATTTGATTACAATTCAATCATGATTTAATTATCTTATAATTATTTTAAGACATAAAGTAAAGAAGATGAGCAATCCTTAAAACTTAGAATTGAATTGATGTTGAGCTTCTAATAATGAATATTAATATTATGGGCTCACACCTATTATACATTTTCAGACCAAAGAAATATATCAAATTATAATTTTTGGAGGCTTTTTTTTTTTTTTATACTAAAAGTCCAAGACCTAACACTAGCATTAAGCTTTAATGCTATATATTAAAACTTTAACCCCATTAAAACTTTGACCCCACCCACTTATTTGTTGAGATCCAAAATGTTGTGTTTTCTCAAATTTTGGCCCTTGAAAGTAATGTCAAGCACAATTATAGGTTATTGTTAGTGGTAGCAAGTTGTTATGACATGGTTAAAAATTTTGGTCATTATAAGCTATTATTTAGTTATTTAGTTTTGAAGACATGGTTTTGGAGCTAAAGTTTTGACAATTGATTAACCTCTAATAGGGGGAGATAAGAGAGATCTAGTTTTTACTTAAGAAGTATTTAGGAAAATTCTATGGTACCACTTCGATACCATACCGAAAAAATAGTCTTGGCCATTGAAATAATTTTCCTCTCTCTATATAAATAATTATTAATTATCCATGTGTATTTTGATTAAATATCTACCATGGATTGAAATTTCAATTTTTATCAAAGATATTTTATGAATTAAAATCAATTTGATAAGATAAATTATTAATAATTTTAATTATTTCAATAAATTAATGTTAATAGAAAAAGTTGTTATCACATGTTTTTTTAAAAAATTTAGAAATTAAATCTCAAATAAAATATTTTATATAAATTAATTTAAATTTTCATTTAAAATGTAATAAAATTCTAGATTTTTAAATGTTTGAATGATAAAAATTTTAGTATTAGAAAAATTAGAAATGCTTTTTAAAACCACTGTCAAACATATACTTAATTATATTTTACTTCTTTATATATGCAAGGTAATGGAAATAGGATAATATCCAATAATGAAGTTTATTGGTAGATAATATGCAATAGTGGAAATTAGATATTAGAATAAAATAAATAAATAAATTATGAGATATATATGATACTGTAGCATTGCAATCTGTAGAAGTAAAAAATAATAAATAAATAAATTATGAGATATATATGATATTGCAACACTATAATCTTATAGAAGTAAAAAATGATAAATAATAAATAAAATAACAAATAAATAATAATAATAATAATAATGCAACACTCAAACCTAAAGACTCACCTTGTTGCAAATAATGAAATGTAGATAATATCCAATAGTGGAAATTAAATATTAGAATAAAATAAATAAATAAATTATGGGATATATATGATAATGCAACATTGTAATCCTGTAGAAGTAAAAAATAATAAATAAAATAAAAATAATAATGAAACACGAATTCGAACCTAAGTCTATCATTTTAAAAGAGTCCCTTATTATCACTAATGTACCAACACTTGATGATATAAAATACAATTTATTAGTGTTATATTGTTTATTTCAAATTATGAATGTTGACTTGTGTATAAAATAATAATAAAAATTTGAGGGACAATAAAAGACATTTTTTTAATAATTATCTTTCTAATTAAATTTTGATTTGTTCAAATATTTAATTAAAGTATGAGTATGTGTTACTCATTGAAATTAAATTAAATTCTTTTGGTCAGTGCAAAATGGTACAAATGAAGAGAACTAGGAGAGTACTAATGGGTAGAAGACCTTGATTGTGTTTGGATACGCTTATGAATTACAAGAGGGACCCTAGCCATTCTATAAACGAACATGTGATTCATGTGGTTAATATGATCAAGTGTTTGGAAGTGGAATATATTTTTTTGTCAAGCCATGAAAAGAGAATTTTACAAATGTCATTAACGGAATCTGAGGATAAAGTTTTAGAAAATATGTGGGAATTTGTTCAAGAAGGGTCTCATGGTTTGACAAATAGGTTTTTTGATGACGTAGTAGCTCTTTTCAAGGAACATTGACAAATATACATCGTGAAGAATATGCCATTAGACGAACAACGGTGCATTCTATTTCTCCTAACTCGCGAAATGTAAGTTTTTCAAATTCTATTAGGCATAAAAATCTTAGAGGGTTATGGTTATTAAAAACAACTTCTAGAGTTATAGAAGACATTGTGTATAATCCTAGCATTGCTCCTTTTAGTTTCAAGGGAGAAGATTAGTTTTTTTTTCTTTCTATATATTACATTTTCTTTTATGTTTTGTACATAAAATATAAATAATTTGATATGCAAGACATGACATGTATATTTATCTTGTTGATGTGGCTTAGAAGAAAAAGAATTTTTTAGCTCGCATTACATTGTTAAGTTGTATGCAAGATGATCTCATGATTATGAGGTATACCAAATTGCTCATGAGATGTGGGAAGCTTTAAAAGAAAAGGATGGTGAACTTTTAGCTACGAAGCTGAGAGCACTTGTAACGAAATTTGGAAATTACAAAATGCGATTGAACCATACAATGAAACATCTTAGGGAAATGAAAAGAATGATAAAGAGAGCTTAAGACATTCGGACATGTCCTCACTAATGACCAACAGGTTGAGGCAGTCCATTATAGGCATCTCTTTTTAAGGGATAGAAGTCCATGCTAACTTGTGAACTGAACCTTATAGGTTGACAAGATGTGTAAGAATGGAGTGTTGGCTATAAAAAAGGATTAGATCATCACTTCTCATTTTATATAGGGAAAGTTGTGTTTCGCAAGCCCCATTTCCCAATAATATTGTTTTCAAAACCCAAGTTTGCATAACCTAAGATATGTTCACTATTTCAAGAAAAATTTTCCTTTTCATGCACTATATATTGTTTATAATTGCATTTTCGAAAATACCCCTCCATGCATCCCTGTTAGCAACCATCACCCGTCTCCATGTCACTGGAAGTTGTGCTTTTAATAAACACGAAAATCTAAAACTTAAAAGTTATCAAATTTGCAAAACCCACAGAACACCTGACTCGATAAACTTTGAAATTTGGGGAAACTCTCTGTCACTTCCTCTTATTTTGCCTTAACTCGATTTGCATTTTCATGGCTTGTTTGCTCTGCATTTTCATAACCCTCTGTCACTTCCTCTCATTTCGTCTCATTTTGGCCTAACCCTAATGTCTCTTTTCATGAGTTGACTAGTCTTGTAATGTACTATTAAAACTATTGCCCTTTAGGCTTAAATAAGAAATTACGACATATTTGTAATATATTTTCCTTATTTCATGTTGTAGGTTAAGTTACCAAAATCCCGTTACTTGGGAAAAAATTCCAATCAATCATAGATACACTCCTTATGGATAAGAAAAATGTCATCATTGATATGGGATTCGGGGAATTGCTACAGCTTGGTTGCAAAGAGTTGTGTTATGAGCTAATAATGTGGATAGTCCCTAATTACGACATTGCCTACCACCGCTTATGTATGCAAACAAAAGTTGTTGTCCCAGTCACGCCCAAGATGTTAGGGAGATGCTCGGCATCCCGGACAATGATGTGACATTCTCATTTACAATAGGCTCGACACACCCAATTGCACATACGACATTAAAATATTGGAAGATAATTTGCATGATCTACTAGTTGGCAAAGAATTCATGAAGTCCTTTCTCATTTTCGCCTGTGCCACTATCCTTACCCCTAACTCAAAATAAGAAGGTATGCATGACTTGTGGGACACGATTTGGGATAATGATGTGGGGGTGCACAAAAATTGGAACAAGTTTGTTCTTCAATATGTGGAGGATGGGATAAGGGATTATCGTAATAGTTACCCGACATACATTAGAGGTTGTGTGTTGTTTCTTCAGGTATTGCGTTCTCACCTTCTCCACATTAACGTCATGCATCTATCAAATGAATTTATTCTATTGTTGATATTTTAATGTCTTCTCTAACCCACTTATATTTGCTTCCCACTGTACAGATTTTCTATATGACCAAGTTCTACATGACGTCTTTTCAAGTTGAAGTGTGCAATCCACTAAAGGGGTGCAAATGGATGTTCAAAAAGGTTGTGGCAGCAAACAAGTTACATCTACCCTCAGGCAGAGATTTAAACACACAGTGAAAAGGCTTGTCAAGCCAGCCATCATTTTCAAATCCCCCTTCGTCTCTCAATGTGTTAGACTATTTCCTAAAATCAGCCATCAAGAAAGGTTGGTTACTGATTATGCATTGGCGAAAGATGGTGAGCCAAAGTACTTCACATGAATTCATCATCTATTGTTAATGCGAGCATTATTGTTAAAGTTTATGGCTATTGACTAAACGCATTTTTTACATTGCAGTGAGATCTTGTGCGATATGCATGACACATATAATCGTGGAGGTCAGCACAACCAATACTTTAGAAATTGGTTTTTTTGAAGTTTTTCTAAACCAACCCATGATTTTGGTGTGTGTTGTGCAGGACAAGATGCATCTATATCGATTGAGGTTGGTTGTTACCTTGGTTACGAATACGGCAAACAATGCTAGAGAGAAGGTCATGAAGGCATGTTGAATGTGATGTATGGGGGTTGTGCCACTTTAGTTAGTTGCAATTTATGAAATACTACAAGTCGCCTATAAAAGACAATGTCAAAGAGAAGGGAAAGACGTGTTTGTAAATGATCATGGTTTGCTTTATTTGTTTGTTAATAGTGTTTGCCACTGTGCACCAATTTATGCTAACAGAATAATGCACGTTGGGACAACAGTGGAAACATTTGTCAGGGATTATCTGGTGGGATTTGTTGAACTTCCAATCATCCCTTTGTCTTTTATTCCATGATGCTCCATTAACTTTATTAGTCATGCTTATTGTCTTCTGTTTTACAGGAAAGGTTGAGCAGAGCTACAAATTGGCTGATGTTAAGTGCATCAGCAAGGCCAAGTGTGATTAATAGGGGAGGTCATTGATGGCACCTTACTTGCCTGAGAGTGGGGCTGGTGGTGGCGGCAGTCCATAATCAGAAGGTGGGGCCCTCTATGCTATTGTGATGCTTAAATCAGTTTTAGGTTGCACTATTATTATCTACTATATTTTGTTTGTTTTAGATAAAACTACTTCTTAGCTTCATGTCACCTTCTTTTCCCTTCTTTCTATTCTCATGATTATTATTATTATTATTATTATTTTTCTTAATTGCAAACGACAATTGGAAAACATAATTGTTGACAACCATGAAGACACCATGACGAAGACAGGAGCAATGTTACTTTGGAATCGTGGCTGCTGGAAAAAGGGATGTGATCATAAGACATTCTCATCATCACTCAGACTTTATAATATAATTGTTCATATTTTGATTTTTGTTTGTAAATTTAGGCATGCCCAATACTAGAGCTCTCTAAAAACTATATAGATACATCATAATTGGTTTTTTTGGTTTACCATTTTTACTTTGGGAAACCATTGCATACTTCCGATATATTTGGGTTGTGCCCCCTCTTCTGTTAGGTGCTTTTAGATTAATTTATCAGTGACTAAAAAAATACATTGGTATATGAAATTTTGGTTGAGCTAAAGAGGTTACTCCATGACCTCTTTGCAGGTGCGCGGTTCTATGAGAGCCATGCAATATGAGAAACTATTGCCTTGGTTGAAGAACTTGCTTTCTATTCTGCATACTATTTGGCCAAGGTAATTCTGCTATATGAGAGGTGAAGCTAGAATTTTTAAGTTTGTTTCAGAAGCCATCTTTGTCATGTATGTTTAGGAATTCTGTTCGGTATGATATATTTTTCTTTCAACTTCATTCATACTGGACCTATGTTTCTCCCAATGCATTACATGCAGGCTTATTCTTCATTTTGCTTGTTGGTAGGAGGTTAACACCCTTTCTAATAATAGCTGATTATGCTATTACATAATTCATTGCAGTACGATGTGTTTGATATTGGCTTTATAACTACGGACGACTTCACAAATGTAGACATATTGGAAGCAACTTACCCAGCTGTTGCAAAGAGGTTATATAATGATTGGATTAATGGTCCTCTAGTTCCCATAGTTACTAGTTTGCTAGGAAAGGTTCCTGCTATGAAGTTTAATGGTTTCAATTCCCAGTAACTGGAATTTTTGCGCACGAGTTGTAGGAATATGATTTATATTCTTCTATTTGCAGGGTTGGAGATCTGGTGCAGTTACTACTTTGGGTAGGGGTGGGAGTGATTTGACAGCCACATCCATTGGTAGAGCCTTAGGCTTGCAAGAGATTCAGGTACGATCAACCCCCTAGCGCATGGAAACTGAAAGTCCTGTGGCCATTTGCAGTCCTTTTTGTATGTGGACCATGTTTTTTCGGAATTGATTCACAATGTTCTCTAGTTATAATTGATAAGGATGAGGCCGATTTTAGATGTAAATACTTAATATATTTTTATGGAGCAAGGGTGCTTCCCGCGTTCACCATATTGACTTGCGATCCAAGTATTTATCCATGTGCATTGCCTGTACTATATTGTAATTATATTAGAACTTGAAGGTTCTTTTTTTTTTTTTTTTTGAACTATGCCACCAACTGGTTAATTATCATTGGAAGTCATCATTACTTGTTCTGATGATGACCTTTGTTGGGCAGGCCAGAGTATTGTGTTCATATTTGGTGTTCTTACATGTTAATAGCCGGCTCTTCGATCATATAGTGTTCTGATTTACTTCCCTTTAATGTATTCTAGACTTTTTATCCACTCTTACTAAGCACAGAGAGATGACTCTCTATCCATTCTTCATCTTCTATGGACTTCTTGTAAACCTGCTTAAACAATATGGTTATGCTAACGCACACAGGAAATGGCGATTGGTCTATTCCAGAAGGAGATAGCCTGAAAGGAAACAACCCTTCTGAGGCAACAAATCCAATGACACTGCCTCCCAGAAGTACCATCAAATAATTGTGGATTGGAGAGAGTTCAGAGCAGCTCTCTTTGTTCGGGAACAGGTGATGTTTTGTATGGCTTGTACAACTTTAATTTTCCTAAATAAAGGTATAACCATTGTGTAATTGTCTCAATATTTCAATACCACCAATATGTATAAGTGCCTATGGCTTAGAAACCTTCAGTTTCCTAAACAAAATAAGATCAAGGTATAACCATTATAGTATTATAAGTCAATATATAAATATCTAGTATCTACTAGCGACGTTACATGCATGGGTAGTAGAGTAAGGCGAACAACATAAATTAGCACACACACATATGAAAGTTCAGACTTTCCTAACCTGGCAAAATTGAAGTTTAGTGCAGAGTTTTAAGGTGTGGATAATAAGATTATGAGCTTTATAGAAATGTTGGTGTATCTATTAAGTACTGGCTCCTATATGTCATGAACCTATCAAGCATATGATCATATCTTCCCCCATCAAGCATATGACCATATGGATTCTATTACAACTAAATCACCCCATATCAAGCATGGTCACATTCATTATATCATGTCTATATCCTACCCACATCAAGCATGAAAATTTTCATGCTTATGTCCCTCTTTGGTTTCTGGTTGATTGCTAATGCAAAATGAGCCAGATTGTGACGCTACACCAATTTAGCACCAGCTTGAATATGAGTCTACACCAGTTTAGCTCCAACATGCTGGTGAATCTCTACCTGCTTATGCCACATATGAACATCCCTGCCTTGGGGACATTACAGAACTATTCTGCATGCTGTCATGTAGGATAATGGTACGAACCTGGTATGCACTTATCAGTGGAGAGCATAGCATTTAATTTCATCTTTGAGGATTGAGAGATTTTGTAGTATTAGTCATGATGGTACTGATCTTCTCTTGAAATTCATGCTCTATAAATGGGAAAACTTACACTTAAAAATTTTGTCAGGCAGAAAAGGCATATCGTGAGGCTTACAGCGAAGGTGGAACACCCCAAGAGCGTAGTGCTTCCTGTAGGCCTGAAATGGGCCCATCCTATTCGAGGACCCGAGACTGGCTATGTCCTTATAGCCACAATGAAGCTTGATGGGGTACGCTCCTTTGAAAGAACCGTTGTTCTCCTTCTCAGATCTGGAACCAGACACCCACAGGAGGGGCCATTTGGAGTTGTCATTAACCGGGCTCTTCACAAAACGATCAAACACATGAAGCCCATTAATCTGGAGCTGGCAACCACTTTTGCTGAATGTTCCTTGCATTTTGGTGGTCCTCTAGAGGCAAGCATGTTTTTACTTAAAACAGGGGTTTTGACTTGCGATCCAAGTATTTATCCACGTGCATTGCATGTACGATATTGTAATTATATTAGGACTTTAAGGTTATTTTCTCTTTTTATGAGGTGTACGATTGATTATTTAGCTGATATTTAAGATTCAGAAGTGAACTCTTGATGTGGTGATAACTAGGTTTGTTGCCAGTCATTAAAGACGCTTGGTTAGGTTACCCTACACAGTTTTGATTTATGTATGTACTAAAAATGCTGAATTCCTCTGCAGAGCCAATTTGGGTCGTCCTCCCAATGCTCTGCCTGATGGCGAAAAAGCCTCTATATCATCACATTTCTGCTGGAGCTCACGCAAGCAATGATTCATATGAAGCATTGCAAATATAAATAATTGAAAACTCCGACCAGGGTGATTTAATGGATTTAATATCTTAGTTCACTCATGAAAGTCTAATTTAATTTTAGTAAGACAGTGCATAGGGATGCATAGTGTAATTTAAGATGTGTGAGTTTGTGGAAGAATTAGATGTTAAAATAAACACCCTTAATGTGATTCTTACATTTGTATCCACTTAAGGCTCAAAAATTGGAACTGTTCTATCATTTCTCTAACACATACAACTAACGTATTCTAATTACATTTGTACACATATATAATACATACAAAATTGACTTATCTTAGGCTAAAAGAGAAAAACGAAATACAACTAACCTATTGTGATTACATCTGATTTTTAGGAATACAGAATAATTCTAGATAGCTATGCAATCTATTAAAGGAAAAATTAGTTAAACCACTATTCTATCAAATATTACTATTGCAGATAAACTGATTTGGTTTGTTTACTGAATTAAATTTTCAGGTCAAGGTTAAGAACTGGGTTGATGGCAAGGAACATGAAAGTTTAGTTGGGTTAACTGCAAGATTTGGTGCTTTTTGCCTACTGAAGCTCGTGATCATCTCAGACAACCTGCTGTATTTTCAAATCCCCTGAACTGCTGTTCTGAATCTTCTTCAGAGGTTTTGTTTTGGCTATTCCTGATCGATTTTTCCCATCTACTATGTGGTTGTTGAAAATTACTTGGAAGTGTTAAGAATATTATATGTATATTTTCTTAGGAGCTTCGAATTCTATTTGATGTGGATAGAAAACCGTTGGAGTTAATCGTCTTCAAAGAAAATTACACAATATGCCTTTTGAACTTTATAAGAACTTCAGGAAAAGCTTGAAATTTGAATAGATATTTTAGGAAATGATGGATAAAGCATCATATTAAAACCGAGTGCCAACAAATGATTCTTTTTTCAGCTTTGGGCCTCTATTGCTTTGTCAACACGTGGGGATTGTTCCTTAATGGCTAAGGCAAAAGTTGCAGAGTCAGAAGAACTTGAAACATACCTGGAAGAACCTTGGCTCTAATCACCCCTTTCCCGCTCTCGTGTGCTTTTTCACCCGAGCAATTCAGAATCCCCCTACTCTTTTTCCTTTTCTCACATATATATATCATCCCTTAAGACCTAAATTTGTTTCCAAAAAGAAAATTCTCCTATTTCCTTTCTTCTTCTCTTCTTTTTCCTTTTTTAAATCTTCCAATTCAAAAGCAATCTTCCCAATTTCAAATTCCCCTCCAAAACCTTCCAAGGAGAGTCCCACCTTTCTTAAACTCCAATGGTAAGTTTCCTTGTAAAAGCATGAAATTTTTTAAAGTAAATAATTGAATGAATAACTAAATAAGTAAACAAATTTTAAAAAATAAATTAAACAATTAATAAATAAATAAATTAAAGAAAATAATATAAAGAGGAAGATAACAAATAAATAAATAAAACGAGTGATTGATAATCATAAAACCAAAACTAAAAATAAAAATAAACAAGTAAACAAAAACTGAGCCCCTCGAGCCATGCAAACACGCAAGTCATATAAGTCACGCTAAAAAAAGTCTTAATAGGCCCAGTGTGCCTAAATGGGCCTAAGATGAGACTAAGTGGGCCTAACTAAATGGGTCAAGGGTGTCTAAGTGGGCCTAAGGTGCCTAAGTGGACCTAAGTAGACTACCCTAAAAGCTATCTTAAAAATGAATGAAAAGCTTAAGTCTAAAATAGGGCTGCCAAAGGTAGCAATAAGAGGTCAGATAATCCCTCAGCTAAAATCTCCAGGGTGACTCAGAAAAAGGTAAGTCGTACGAGTAATAATGGGCCACCAAGGAGTTATTATGGGGCACCGAAAACGAATTTAAAGACATGTGCTAAAGGGACAAAATTGAGGGTTTACAAATACATACAAAATTGACTTCTCCTAGGCTAAAAGAGAAAAACGAAATACAATTAACCTATTGTGATTACATCTAATTTTTAGGAATACAGAATAGTTCTAGATAGCTATGCAATCTATTAAAGGAAAAATTAGTTAAACCACTATTCTATCAAATATTAATATTGCAAATATTACTAAAGCATCGTATTAAAACCAAGTGCCAACAAATGATCCTTTTTTCAGCTTTGGGCCTCTATTGCTTTGTCAACACGTGGGGATTGTTCTTTAATGGCTAAGGCAAAAGTTGCAGAGTCAGGAGATGCTGCAGCCTTGTTGGTGATAAATGACAAAGAAGGTTGCACTTGTCAATGCACATATTTTATTTGTATTTCAGAATTCAATGTTTTGGCCATGATAGTATCTGTCATTCTATTTTTGCTAATTCTATATCTGATGCCTCTTATTTGTTTTCCCCTTGGTTTGAAGATATTTACAAGATGGTTTGTTCTGAAAATGTTACTATTGTAAACATTACAATTCCTGTCGTGCTGATTCCAAAGTTGGGAGGAGTTACACTCAACAAATGTATAGCAGATGGAAAGAAAGGTGAATCCCTGAGGTTTATAGTTTTATCTTCAGCTTTTACTTCATGATTATCAAATGTGTTAGTTTCTGTGCTTTACCTCAACTGTTGGAACCTTCAAAAGATATTGGATGGTGAATTGATGATAATGAATTTTATAAGTTGAGTAAACAATTTTTTTATCAGTAAAAAAAATCATATGCTCACCTTCAATCACAAAATAGTCTAAGTAAGAAATAACCATGCATGGTCTTTCATTTGAACAGTTAAGAAAAAATACATGTTCCGAGTAAAAATAGCTATACTTGTTTACATTCTGAAAATTTATGCGTATCCTCTTTCCTTTCTCAGTGTCAAGATTGGTTACAATGAAGGATTTTTGAAGAGTTGAAGGTATCCTATACTTGTTTACATTCTGAAAATTTATGCGTATCCTCTTTCCTTTTATTTTTGCAACAAGTTATTCTCAAATTCCCCTAGTCTTGGTGCCCGTTAGGCAGCTGTGCCAATAAAGTTTTCAAAAGTGAGACAAAGACCAATTCATTCAAAGAAGCTGTTTGGGAATTTGAAAGTGAGCTTGGATATGACATGATCATTGACAGGAATTGTAGGCATATTCTGTGTTTACTCAGAATTGGTGCATTTTGGTAACGAAAATAAGTTAGCCTTTCATTCTGGTTGGTTTCTTTTTAAAAAAAGCCAAAACAAAGATGGGAAAAAGACTGAAACGTTTTGATGGGAAACTTGGCTAGTTTAGTGAGGGCCACCATTCAGTATGAAAAGCACGTGCACTCGGTGTATATCTAATTGCTTGCAAAATTTAACCAGTATGGTATGTGGATGTCCTAGTTCACCAAATTTTAGACTCTCTTTATAATATTGGTTCTTATCTAGTTAGTTAAGAACTTTCATGTCAGTGTCCCATGGAAGTCATCACTCCGGTCAATTCAGCAATAATACAAGGCAATTTTTATTTCCAGGTCTGAAATCTTGTGCGGATTCATGCTCAAACAATATTGGTGGTGGTACCACTAAATAGTGAACTTTGAAAAGCGAGAAAGGCCTAGACATGTTCATCTTAAGCCAAGTGACCTTCAATAACTAAGATGATTGCTTTGAAGGGAAGAAAAGGAAAAAAGAAAATTAAAAACATAAGCTGGCCTTGAATTGACACACACTACCCTCAGCCTCCATGAGGCAGCCAGTAAAGGAATATTTGGATCATCATGTATGTCAATAATATATAATAGAAGGCCGAGAGGGATATATATATATATATATAGATATACACAGATAAAATCTTTTAGCTGATTTCTTTCTCAATGTCCCCACCCTTTCCAGCAAGGCTGGTATGCACCATAGAATTTGGAAGGAGATAAAATTTTGCAGTATGCAGCAAATGTGGACCATCTACCATTATTGTGATGATCCAAGTTCTCTACTACTCTCTGTCACCCAATAATTTATAACTATAATTTTCTCCCAGTTGCAAGATTGTGTGATGTTTTTGGGACATGGATCCAAGAGCACCAATTTATGAGTGCATTCGCCTTTAACCTTTCCCACTTGAGCATAAATATTCCCAGATTCAACATTTTAACTCTGAGAAATGATGCCCCCAGGAAAAACCCAGCTTTGATGATTACATCTTCTCCATCATATTATATTCAATATCATATGCGATTTGTCATTCACTGGATTTACTAAAATATGTTTTATTGTGTCTTCTGATTTCTAATAAACTTCTTTTTCAAATACAGAACAATTTTCTAATATATTGGTAATAGTTGAGAAAAAAATATATAGAAAAAAGTGATAGAATGAATTATTAAACCTAGTATGCTCTTTTACCTAAAAAATATTTATTGTATGAATTTTGCTTTGAATGAGCCTTGCAAATGGAAAATGCCATCATTCTACATGAACCATTTCTCAATTTCCTATATACATTTACTATTTAAAGTCAGAAAAGGGTACGCTTAGAAACTAGATCTACAATTGCCATGAACCATTTCTCAACTGCTCTAACTAGATTTAATGGAAATCGGGAAATTCATGCAACATCTAGCATTACATGTTAGCTTAAGTATAAATTTCAAATATGCTAAAATTTAATTTGGAAAGTGCAAAAATTTAATTTCCATACATATAGTTGTTAGCTTTACATTTAAAATAAAATAGATTTGAAAGCATATGATGTGTCTTAAAGGTGAAATTTAACTTGTTTGTTATGACCTTTAATGAACAAATTGTGTTATGCGCAAAACCGTTGAGGGAGCATTTTTAGTTTACCAAAGCTAATAATAATAATCACAGAGGTCATTGTTTGGGAGTTTAGATAAATACAGTACTACACATTGATATTCATAACACATTTCTAGCACCTATGTTAAGCTAGATATTACAATATGCAAAACACATGCTACAAAGAAGCCAACAAAGAAAGTGATTACATATGGATATGAAATAATTTGGAAGGAATGCTGATGATCATTTGGAAGTTCAAACTTTGGTTTGCTAGTTGCGGAACTTTCATCACTTCTCTTCCATCTTGATGCATAGAACACCTAAGCTCGGACAGCTTCCTCTCTAGAAGTATATGATTTGTAAACACTACACAGTATATTTGATTGTTCGTCATCTAATGAATCGTACACTCCATGTCTACAACCGACAAACACTACACACTATATTTGATTGTTCGTCATCTAATGACATAATTGCTGTTGGTTAATATTTGACAATGAAACAAGGAATTAAAAATGAAAATCATAGTATAGAACGTACGTAATTCACATATGTGTCCCACATTCGAGGATAATAACGTATGGTGTAAGGGTTACAAAGGAACGCCCGAGGCTTGGGAGAGGTAGAGTTCAACTTTAGCTAAGGTAGTACCTAGGGTCCTTTAAGGTAGTACCTAAGGGCTATTAAGGTAGTACCTAAGGGCTCTTAAGGTAGTACATAAGATACAGTCCACAAAAACCATTGGTGGACCACTTGAGCACACAAGAGAAGCACATAATGGCACAATCTAAGGGTCACAAAGGAAGGTCTGAGGCTTGGGAGAGGTAGAGTTCAAGTTTAGCTAAGGTAGTACCTAGGGTCCCTTAAGGTAGTACCTAAGGGCCATTAAGGTAGTACCTAAGGGTCTTAAGGTAGTACCTAAGGTACAGTCCCAAAAAACCATTGGTAGACCACTTGAGCACACAAGAGAAGCACATAATGGTATGGTCTAAGGGTCACAAAGGAAGGCCCGAGGCTTAGGAGAGGTAGGCTTCAAGTTTAGCTAAGGTAGTACCTAGGGTTCCTTAAGGTAGTACCTAAGGGCCATTAAGGTAGTACCTAAGGGTTCTTAAGTTAGTCCCTAAGGTACAGTCCCAAAAAACCATTGGTGGAACACTTGAACACACAAGAGAAACACATAATGGCATGGTATAAGGGTCATAAAGGAATGCCCGAGGCTTGGGAGAGGTAGAGTTCCACTTTAGCTAAGGTAGTACCTAAGGTCCTTTAAGGTAGTACCTAAAGGCCATTAAGGTAGTACCTAAGGGCTCTTAAGGTAGTACTTAAGGTATAGTCCCAAAAAACTAATGGTGGCCACTTGAGCACACAAGAGAAGCACATAGTGGCATGGTATAAGGGTCACAAAGGAAGACCCAAGGCTTGGGAGAGTTAGAGTTACACTTTAGCTAAGGTAGTACCTAGGGTCCCTAAAGGTAGTACCTAAGGGCCATTAAGGTAGTACCTAAGGGCTCTTAAGGTAGTACCTAAGGTACAATCCCAAAAAAAACAAGGTTGGACCACTTGAGCACATAAGAGAAGCACATAATGGCATGGTTAAAGGGTCAAAAAGGAATGCCCGAGGCTTGGGAAAGGTAGACCCCAACTTTAGCTAAGGTAGTACCTACGGTCCCTTAAGGTAGCACATAAGAGCAATTAAGGTAGTACCTAAAGGCTCTTAAGGTGGTACTTAAGGTACAATCCTAAAAAACCAAGGGTGGACCACTTGAGCACACAAGAGAACCACACAATGGCATGGTTTAAGGGTCACAAAGGAAGGGTCGAGGCTTGGGAGAGGTAGAGTTCAAGTTTAGCTAAGGTAGTACCTAGGGTCCCTTAAGATAGTACCTAAGGGTCATTAAGGTAATACCTAAGGGCTCTTAAGGTAGTACCTAAGGTACAGTCCCAAAAAACCATTAGTGGACCACTTGAGCACACAAGAGAAGCACATAATGGTATGGTCTAAGGGTCACAAAGGAAGGCCTGAGGCTTAGGAGAGGTAGGCTTTAAGTTTAGCTAAGGTAGTACCTAGGGTCCTTTAAGGTAGTACCTAAGGGCCATTAAGGTAGTACTTAAGGGCTCTTAAGGTAGTACCTAAAGTACAGTCCCAAAAAACCACTGGTGGACCACTTGTGCACACAAGAGAAGCACATATTGGCATGGTATAAGGGTCACAAAGGAAGGCCCGAGGCTTGGGAGAGGTAGAGTTCCACTTTAGCTAAGGTAGTACCTAGGGTCCCTAAAGGTAGTACCTAAGGGCCATTAAGGTAGTACCTAAGGGCTCTTAAGGTAGTACTTAAGGTACAGTCCTAAAAAACCAAGGGTGGACCACTTGAACACACAAGAGAAGAATATAATGGCATAGTATAAGGGTCACAAAGGAAGACCCGAGGGTTGGGAGAGGTAGAGTTACACTTTAGCTAAGGTAGTACCTAGGGTCCCTTAAGGTAGTACCTAAGGGCCATTAAGGTAGTACTTAAGGGCTCCTAAGGTAGTACCTAAGGTACAGTCCCAAAAAACCATTGGTAGACCACTTGAGCACACAAGAGAAGCACATAATGGTATGGTCTACGGGTCACAAAGGAAGGCCCGAGGCTTAGGAGAGGTAGGCTTCAAGTTTAGCTAAGGTAGTACCTAGGGTTTCTTAAGGTAGTACCTAAGGGCCATTAAGGTAGTACCTAAGGTACAGTCCCAAAAAACCATTGGTGGACCACTTGAGCACACAAGAGAAACACATAATGGCATGGTATAAGGGTCACAAAGGATTGCTCGAGACTTGGGAAAGGTAGATCCCAACTTTAGCTAAGGTAGTACCTATGGTCCTTTAAGGTAGTACCTAAGAGCCATTAAGGTAGTACTTAAAGGCTCTTAAGGTAGTACTTAAGGTACAATCCCAAAGAACCAAGGGTGGACCACTTGAGCACACAAGAGAACCACATAATGGCATGGTTTAAGGGTCACAAAGGAAGGCCCGAGGCTTGGGAGAGGTAGAGTTCAAGTTTAGCTAGGATAGTACTTAGGGTCCCTTAAGGTAGTACCTAAGGGTCATTAAGGTAGTACCTAAGGGCTCTTAAGGTAGTACCTAAGGTATAGTCCCAAAAAACCATTGGTGGACCACTTGAGCACACAAGAGAAGCACATAATGGTATGGTCTAAGGGTCACAAAGGAAGGCCAAAGGCTTAGGATAGGTAGGCTTCAAGTTTAGCTAAGATAGTACCTAGGGTCCCTTAAGGTAGTACCTAAGGGCCATTAAGGTAGTACCTAAGGGCTCTTAAGGTAGCACCTAAGGTACAGTCCCAAAAAACCACTGGTGGACCACTTGTGCACACAAGAGAAGCACATAGTGGCATGGTATAAGGGTCATAAAGGAAGACCCGAGGCTTGGGAGAGGTAGAGTTCTACTTTAGCTAAGGTAGTACCTAGGGTCCCCAAAAGTAGTACCTAAGGGCCATTAAAGTAGTACCTAAGGGCTCTTAAGGTAGTACTTAAGGTACAGTCCTAAAAAACCAAGGGTGGACCACTTGAACACATAAGAGAAGAATATAATGGCATAGTATAAGGGTCACAAAGGAAGACTCGAGGGTTGGGAGAGGTTGAGTTACACTTTAGCTAAGGTAGTACCTAGGGTCCCTTAAGGTAGTACCTAAGGGCCGTTAAGGTAGTACCTAAGGGCTCTTAAGGTAGTACCTAAGGGCCATTAAGGTAGTACCTAAGGGCTCTTAAGGTAGTACCTAAGGTACAGTCCCAAAAAAAAACAATGGTGGACCGCTTGAGCACAAAAGAAAAGCACATAAGGGCATGGTGAAAATGTCACAAAGGAAGACCTGAGGCTTGGGAAAGGTAGAGCCCAACTTTAGCTAAGATAGTACCTAGGGTCCCTTAAGGTAGTGCCTAAGAGCCATTAAGGTAGTACCTAAGGGCTCTTAAGGTAGTACTTAAGGTATAGTCCCAAAAAACTAATGGTGGACCACTTGAGCACACAAGAGAAGCACATAATGACATGGTGAAAGGGTTGCAAAGGAAGACCCAAGGCTTGGGAAAGGTAGACCCCAACTTTAGCTAAGGTAGTACCTAGGGTCCCTTTAGGTAGTACCTAAGGGCCATTAAGGTAGTACCTAAGGGCTCTTAAGGTAGTACCTATGGTACAGTCCAAAAAAAAAAGGGTGGAGCACTTGAGCACACAAGAGAAGCATATAATGGCATGGTGAAAAGGTCACAAAGGAAGGCCTGAGGCTTGGGAAAGGTAGAACCCAACTTTAGTTAAGGTAGTACCTAGGTTCCCTAAAGGTAGTACCTTAGGGCCATTAAGGTAGTACTTAAGGGCTCTTACGGTAGTACCTAAGGTACAGTCCCAAAAAAAACAAGGGTGGAGCACTTGAGCACATAAGAGAAGCACATAATGGCATGGTGAAAGGGTCACAAAGGAAGGCTTGAGGCTTGGGAAAGGTAGACCCCATCTTTAGCTAAGGTAGTACCTGTGGTCCCTTAAGGTAGTACGTAAGGGCCATTAAGATAGTACCTAAGGGATCTTAAGGTAGTACCTAAGGTATAGTCCTAAATAAAACAATGGTGGACCAATTGAGCACACAAGAGAAGCACATAATGGCATGGTGAAAGGGTTATAAAGGAAGGCCCGAGGCTTTGGAAAGGTAGACCCTAACTTTAGCTAAGGTAGTACCTAGGGTCCTTTAAGGTAGTACCTAAGGGCCATTAAAGTAGTACCTAAGGGCTCTTAAGGTTGTACCTAAGGTACAGTCCCAAAAAACCATCCTGATATATGGTGTGAGGAAGGATTAACTTTTCAGGAAGATAAGAAATGAATTTGAAACATAAACCGAGGAAAAGTAAAGGTAATTTCTAGTACACCCTTAATTGCTTTTATGTAGTTCTGATGCCTATAGCCATGTTCTTAGGAAGATTTAAATGTCAACAAAAAGGGATACATGAAATAAATTTTTTGTTTCTGATTTAAATTATAAATACAAAACAATAAAAATATAAATGAAATGAAATAAGAGTAAATAAAAGAGAGAAAAAGAGGATGTCTCATTCCTCGCAAACAGTCAGAAACAATGACAACCTCAGAGAGACAATATAATCTTAAAAGTAATTCAAATAAGTATTTGGATGGTTCTGTATACTTTGCACCATGACACACGTGTAAGATTTTTCCCTTTTTCGAGTAATTTTTTTAGCTTGGTGTATATAAAATAAGGCTAGAACGTGAAAAGCGGCGGGTAGTATAAACTATAAAGGATTAGTTGTCATTTGTATTGTTAATATGGTTATGCCTCCACGAGAGGCCTTGCACACGCTCGCCAGGCAGCGAGTGGTTCAACGACCTCTTAAAAATGTAAGAATTGTTGCCGGTATTCCTAGTCCATGCGTTGTACATTTTGGACAAAAATATCCCTCCATTCTCATATTAGATGTTTTCCACGATAATTTCCTTATGAAATTTATTTCGAAAGTGGTTAAAGAAGTAAGAAATCTATTTTTTTTTCCAATTATATATGTTTGCATTTTTTATTTATTTAAAATTAATTATTAATTAGACCTTAAAATTCCATGAATTTGCTCCACCACTTCATTAGAGAAAAATAAAGGTTAGCAAATGCTATTTCCATTAAAGAGATGCCTCTAATTTAATTTTTTTTTTCAAAGTTGTAATGATATATAAAATTGATAAATATTATAATACAAGGAAGAGAAGCTTATATGATTACAAGGACAAAAAGTTTCTAAAATTACGGGCTTGGATGGAGCGCTAGGCCTAATTTTTCACTTTATCAACCCATTCCTTTTGTTATAACATTATAGACCCATTTTTTTTTAGTATATATTTTTCATATTCCTTCTGTACACTTTGCAGTTCACACAAAGCAAAAGCCACTCTGCACATTCATGGTGTGGCTATTTTATGCCCCAAATTTCTTTTGGTTTAAAGTGCTTTGATGCAAAAAAGAAAACAAATTGTGCAAAATGAAGCCTGAATCCATCTATGCAATTTCATTCTTGCAATGTTCCATTATAGAATACACCTTAGCAAGGCTTTATCCCAATTACTAAGAGTTGGGAGTTGTAGGGTATGACTCCTTGCTAACACTCAAACCGAGATCTCAAACTAAGATAAAATAAGAGAAACGATATAAAAAAAAAGGGGATCGCATCCAAAAACTGCTATTATGATAAGCAAATCAGCAAGAACACCAGGAATTTCTCTTATCGCTATGATTCTCTCATGCATAGGAGATGAAGGACACTACTTTGGGCAACTCTCAACTCGAAAAAACAGCTTTAAGCAACTCTTTCTCTCAGGAAAGGTAATAGTTGATTTCAACAACTTTCTCTTAAGACTCTAGTTTTTCCCTTCACTGGGAATAAGCAACTAAATCCTGATTAATGGCTTAAAGGCACTTAAAACAGGACTTAAAAGGCTGAGCCCCCATACAAAAGCAAGAAGTGGAAACCCTGCCCTCGCCCTCAAGACCCAGATTGCATAGAAATTGAACATAACTCAACAGATCAACAATTTTGAATTGGTAACCCATGGATGAAAATAATGCTAAAATTCTCAAATGAATAATAGACATTACCAGAAATTTCACAAATACCATTGATGCATCCCAAACCGTAGTTCCTAAATGCTTCGAATTGGGACCCTACCACAAGAAGAAAAAATTGGTAGCATCGAAACCATAAATTGGCAGCATCGATTCTTTCTTGTGATTGTCTTTCAGCTTTCATAACTTTCCAACATATGAGTCTTTACTAAATTGTGCGTTGGCCGCTGACATGGAGTTTGACTTTTTTTAGGTTCCTGATGTGGACGCTGAGCTGGCCCAAGGGGAAGACATTTTTGGTATGAAATAACACCTCAGACCAGAGTGCATGAAAAGGAATTTTTTTTTTAAATAGTGGACATATCTTGGGTTATGCAAACTTGGGTTTTGGAAAACAATATTATTGGGAAATGGGGCTCCCGAAACACAACTTTCCCTTTTATATATATATATATATATATATATATTGTGGATTTTTTTTAAAGATAAAAAAAAATTTTTAAATAGAATACTCTAAATTTAACTTTTTTTTTTCTATTTAATCCAACACAACATTATTATATTAACAAAATTATAAATTAATTGATATAATTTTAAAAATTGCCTTTTTGCTATGCCACGTAAAAAAATAAGATAAAATAAATAAAAAAGATTTAAAGTAAATAAATTATTTTTATTTGCTAATTTAAATTTATTTTAATTAGTTTAACTCATCGATATAATGATTAAATAATGATTAATTAATTTGACTTTCTTTAAGTAAACATACTCTTAATTATATTTGACTTTCTTTGATATTTTTCACAAGATAATCGTATAAGAAAATATAATTTTCCTTAACCTTAATACTTTTTGAGAACTAAATATAATCTAATACCTTTTGAAAAAGGCTCTATTTTGTTACAAATATTTTCAAACTCATCGCTGTAAAATTCAAAACTTAATTTCTTATCAGTATGCTCACTATGTTGTAGGCTAACAATTGCTTAGTGTAAGAGAAGTTTATCTTATTTTGAGTAGTCTTACTGCATCTTAACTTAGAAAGCCAAATATGTAAGATTTTATATTTGTCACTTAATTGTTTGAATGTAGTACATAGTTTTAACTAGTTGTAAATTACATTCGTAATGTTGTATTTTAAATAGGAGCAAACAATCATTTGAGGAGAATGATCCCCCTTCAAACCCAAAATGTCCTATGGGTTCATAGCTTTATTATTTGTAAGAATATATATATAATCATTTTTATGTGATTTTTTTTGTAGTCAAGAACAAGCACTCACAAGAAAATGAGATAATAAGGAATTGATAATAAATCATGATGTAAGAAAAGAGATAGATATTTGCATAATATGTTTTTTAGTCAACTTTTATACTCTATATGATAACGAACTAATTTAATAATACAGTTGAGAAAAAAGATTGGGAAAAATGGCAATCCCTTTCAAATGGAGAGAGAAAAAAAAGTTCTTAGAGAAATCGAAAAAATGCCCAAATGAATATATAAAACAAAAGGGTAGAAACTCAAAAAATGCATCAAAGGTAAGAAATTCAAAATTTATGTTTCTAAATTTTGATAATAGTTTCTTTCAATTTTAAATATATATGTGTATGTATATATATGACTTGCAGCCGTATCTTCACACTCATTGTTCACTTGATCGGGTGTATAAAGTATTTCAACACTTGCAACCTAATCAAAAGACGACTATACAAGAAATAGGGTTTGGAGGTATTTTAGGATTGCGATGTACTAAACTTGATCATAGTTTAAGTCATTGGTTGGTAGAGAATTTTGACACTCTTTCATGCACATTAAGTGAGCATAATACTTCCATTTAATTATCCCCAATGGATGTTGAGTTAATTTTAGGTTTGAAGGCTAAGGGAATGGAGGTAGATATAGAGAGATGTACAAGTAAATGGATTGATTTATACAACATGTATTGTGATGGGAAGGGAAAATTGCCATTATTGATGTTAGAAAACCAAATACAACAAGAAAAGGATTGTGGAGATGAATTTAAAATTTGTTTTGTATTATTTGCTTTGGGTGCCTTGTTATGTCCAACAATGAAAGTTAGTGTCAAGTGTTCCTTTCTCCATCTCCTTGAAGACACTGCATCAATAAAGAAGATAAACTGGGCCCAAATAGTATTCTTCTTCCTTGTAAGAGGCATAAACGAGTTTAAATCCAAGAAATGAAGTAGTGGTATTTTCGAATGTTTATTTTTTCTAATGGAAATACACTTTTAAAAAATTTGAGATATTATGATATTTTTAACAATAATAGAGTGTATGATATATTCAACTCAATAATTATTTTGGAATTTATTTCTTGAAGAATTTCTACCTAGACCACATTTTCACAAAGAAGGGTATGAACTTACATTGTAATGCATATGGCCCTCGTATAAATGAGTGGGGAGATGATGAGGTTTCTAGGGTGAAACGTCAAATAAAAAAACTTGGAGGTTATGATGATCCAAAGGTAAGATACATTTACTAATTCAAAAGCTTTTTTTTATTTTTTTTTATGTGATGTTACAATTATAATAAAGTTTATGGATAAATTATAGGCCATGATATGGATTATAAAAAATGGGCAAAGTGTTGATATGGAGCAAAATAATGGTGCGAAAAATGAAAATGATGAAAAAATGAAGGTGGTTGAGAAATATGACAGAACAATTGATCATAAAGATGATGATATGAGAAATGTAGAAGATGGTGATAAACAAGATGTAAAAGTTCATGAACAACAAGAAGAAGGGCATAAGGTACTCTTTTATATTATATTTATATACATTACTTTATTCATCTTAAACTTTTTTTTTTTTTTGTCATGATATTGGACATTTTTATTTGTTACTAGGTTGAAGAAATTTTTTTGATGGGTATGGAAAAAGCTTTTGAGAAGTTGAAAAAATTTGTTCTACAAACAAATGTTTCTCATATGGATGAAAGTTGTAAAGAATCAACTTTTAGCGAATTTGAAGAAAAATATATGGAATTGAAACGTTTGTTTTTTCCTATGAGCAATGTTGTGGTAGAAGAGAGATTGAATGAGAATGACTCATGTGGTGGCATGGAGTTACATGTTTCTCCCATTGTGAACAATCAATGTAAAAATGAAAAGGTATTTGCATATTATGAAGACCTAGTTTTTTACAAAGTTCTATATATACATATCTATATATACTAATGTTCAAATACATGATAGGTTAATATTGATGTTCCATATGTTGAAAAACAAGAACAACTAAGTTCAATGATGGTGCTCCCAAGTCAATTGAAGAAAACACGAACAACAATGGAACACAAGCCTAGTAAATTCAAGGTGTCACCCTACATTCATCAATCCAATAAGATGAGAAAGTCTAAGAGATTCCAAAGCATAGTTATTGGATCAAAAAAGGTAGTAGAGGTAAAATGTTACTTCATTCATGTAGTTTTTTTTTAAAAATACTTAATAATATAGTGACCAATAACTAATGCTTGTTAGAGATGTTTTCAATATAGACAATCCCCATGTCCATTTTGTTGAACGTGGAGGATTCACATTCCTTGAGTACACTTGAGTCTCTAGTTGTTGCTTGTGTTTGATGTTTCATTGGACAAAAGGTGTGTAAACTAATTATTTTGAATATACTTTATGTATGTCATGTTTTAGAAGTTATACTTATTAAATACCTTATATTTTGCAGTGAACTTCTTATTAATTTTCAATATGAGCATGCAAATTGAGAAGACTTCATGACTTTAGGGCTTAGACAAGAATTATTAGATGTGGTGAGTAATACAAGGATAAACCCACTTCTTATTAATTTTATTACATAATTAACAATGTTAACTTTTTTGTGTTTAATTTTTAGATCATAAATATATTTGCATACAAACTCAACAATTTTGAGAAAAAATTCAAAGAAATACAACCCACCAGATGCTACTTACCCACCACATTTGTGGTATGTTCATCCATTATATTTCTTATTAAAGAAAAAAAAATCCAACCTAATAAATATTATGATTTTTTTTTTGCATTGCAAATAATCTTGTATGGTGGTAGAAAATTGTCAAATTCTACCAAGATATTCACACATATTATCAAACACATGGATGAAATGAAGGATTGTGATAAGATACATATATGAAGTTGTATTCATATCATAGTTGTAAATTATTATCAATGCTAAAATGTGTGTTTTGTTTAGATATACATCCCGATGCATGATACATGTTTGGATCATTGGTATTTGTGTGTTATAAATCTTGATCAATGCAATATTCATATATTGGATTCATTACCATCAAGAGAAAGGGATGACATGTGAACTACATGTGTGAGAACAATGGTATGTCTTATATTTTAATCAATTTTATTACGTTTTAGTGTTGGTTGTTACCTAGCATGTTTTAGTTTGCTAAAAAATATAACGATATGAATTAGGTTGAAGAGTGTTCACACTTTTTTAATCTCAATGGGCATGACGAGAATTTATCAAGTTTTCCCATTGAAAGACCTAAATGGGTATATGTGTAAGACAATGGGTAAGCAAGCATAACTATTTTTTCAAATATAATGTGTTCAAGATAATATTTCTATGTACTAACTAGATAAATTTTGACTCATTTTTTTGTTAGGTGGGAATGTGGAGTCCATGCCATTAATCATATGCGAAGACCCAAGTTCATGGACTCAAGTTCAACCCCTTCCCATTAGACTCTACACTTACAAGACACAAATTGGCAATTGAATTACTGTTTGATGATGAAAATAGTGAGAAAGCCATAATACTAGATAAAGTTCACAATCATGCAAAAATAAAGAGAAGAAGAGTATAGAATACAATCAAGAGTTGATTTTTTGTCTACATCATTTTTTGCATTGTAGTTCTAATTGGTTTTGATATAAAAAACTTGATCCTGAAAATTTGGATGTAAAGTGGTTCATGGTGATCTACATTGAAAATATTTACAATTGTACATAATATTTTAAAAGAAATCCATATGACTACATACTAAATGCTTAGGAACTTCATTCAATATATAGATATATGATATGTGGTGTATATAAGTTATTCTGACTCTTACTTGGTTTGTGAAGTAATTTGGTGGATGTAACCCGAGTCATGAATCATATAAGCTTGTTTCTGGACCATTCTGAAATGTGCCAAGTGTTGTTTGTAATATGATGTAATTTTTCAATTACTCTCATAAATAATATTTTGCACATCATAATAAAAATTACTAAAAAAATGTTAAAATTACATTTTGAGAAAATTCATTTGTCTCATGTCTTGATCCACCTTCCATGTTGTGATTTAGTAATGAAGGCATGTCCCTCCCGTATTAACATAAAGAAATCAATTTTTTCTTTCAACCAATTTAACCAAATAAAACTAACTATAAAGTGAATAATTAATGAATTTAGTGAATGCGTGTTTGAACATACCATTTCTTCAATGTGGATGAATGCATTGTGAGTATTAACAAACTCTGGGCATTTTCGAACAAAGTGTCATACTTTCTTACATTTCCCACAATGCTTTGGTTTCTTAAATTTGTCTTTTAAGGTACCTAGATTACCTTTGGTCTTCACAATGATAGGATCTCGAACATGGTGTTTTGTAGCTTTCAAATCTTCCTGTTCACTTTCTTCCGCTAATTTTTTACAAAGTTCTTCAATTTGACAAGTGAGTCTTTGTATTTCACATCTAGCCTCTTTAAAAGCTTTTTTCGATTGAGATGCAAAATAAGATATCCGTGAGCACATAGAGCTGAGTGCACCATATTGTATGATGTTAGTCACATTACCTTGACTTTCATTGTCATGATGAACTTGGACCGTTTCTTTTGCTAACTTAGACCACCTTTTCATTATACAACTCTTAGGTATTTCTTCAAGGTGTTCTATCTTCATTAAAATAGTCATGTGGGGACATGGAAAACCAATTGACTCAAACATCGTACAAGTACATTTCATAGACCGATCACTATTACCATAACATACTGTCCAAAACTTGTTAGGGCTTCTAAACTTGGTCAATGTATGGACATGATAACCTCCATGATTTTCTGTACTAATAGGGAAAAACAATTCCGCATTCTTCATCTCATCCTTAAATTTGAGAAAAGATTGCCTTATGAAAACAATCTCTGCATATTTCTCAAGTGCATAGAGTTTGGTTGTTAGAACAACTGAAGAATGGTGTGTCTCAAACTCTATCTCTGCCTCATTATGATGAATACGTGAGAGTGCTTTATCAAAATGCTTCACAAACTTAAACAACTTCAAACGAGTTTTAAGGAAATGATTCAAGTATGCATTCATGCTCTCACGCCTTTGTGTGCTTCTCATACTAACAAAAAAATGCCCACTTAAATAAGCCTCTGCCCATCTAGAACACTTAGCATATATATATATCTATCACCCATTTATGTACATGAAGATTAAACATTTCCAACATGTCATTCCATGCACATTCAAATTCTTCAATGGTGCCTTCCATGAACATGCAGTTAGAAAAATGATTAGTAAAATCTTTGACATGGACATTAGTGAATGCATTGCATTGATTATGCCAAGCACATAATCGATGATAAGAGTTTGGAAATATCCTCTTAATGGATTTACGCATTGCTTTATCCCCATCAGTAATAACAAAAAGAGGCTTCTTGTTATTCATTGCATCCAGAAAAGTCTCCAAGACCCATGTATAAGTGCTAACACTCTCATCTACCAATAATGCATATCTAAACACTATAGTTTGATGGTGATGGTTAATGCCAACTAGTATGACCAACAATTTTTTATAAGCATTAGTTCGATAAGTTGTATCAAATGCTAACACATCTCCAAAACAAGTGTAATCCAATTTACTTATAGAATTTGCCCAAAACAGGTTTGCTAAACGGTTGTCTTCATCAACATTGTACTTGTAATAAAATGATGGATCCATTTCAGACTTTCCACACAAATAAGCCAAAGCACCCTCTGCATCACCATATCTCAAATGAACTCTACGATCAACATCAACATGGTTATATAGATATTTTTTTGTGAAGCCAACATTGTTATATCCACCTGATTGTTGCACCATGTAATCCATAATTTGGCTAGTTCCCATGACAACATCTCTCAGTGCATTCAATTGAGCCTTATCTGCATTTTTCATGACCCTATGGGATTGAAGCAATTGGGCATTGTTTTGTTTCACTAAAGGATGATTATGATCGGCCATAAACTCTTTCACAATCCACTTGTTCATTTGTTTGTTAAACCCAATCCGAAATGTTGCCTCACAACCAACTCTAGTTATTGCCTTAGGTTCTCGTTTTCGATTTTCATTCTCCAAACACACTTTTTTTCGATATCCTTCTTTCGAGCAAACCCACTTACGAGATACTAGATTTTGATTCTTATCCTGTTTCACATCATCATTTCTAACACTAAATCCGGTAACTTTAGCAAATAAATTATAAAATTCTTTTGCCCCCTCTATTGAGCTAAACTCCATCTTCCATACATTTTCAAGAGTTAAAACATTCAAAATCTTCTTTGAAACTAGTATGGTCTCTTCATCAATCTCAATTTTCACATTGCTATCATATTGGTAATCAAAGTTTCATCGTTCAAATCAATGATGAATTCCTTTCCTTTGTCTTTGTCCATCGTATCCATGAAGGAACTGAAATATAAAAGAAAGAGTAGTTAGAAAATTGCATTATCTAGTCATACTTGTCATCAATATGGTTCAAAAAAAAATATTTTTATATCATTTTATACCTTGTTTCAAATGTTTCATATGATTTCTCAAATTTTTTTATGTCTTTTTTCACCTTTTTTTTATAATAAATATACGAGTATTATTTTATAATCCCTAAATATGTTCATACATTTTCTCATAATGTTCGTACCTTCTCTCACAAAGTTTGTACATTCTCTCACAAAGTTCGTACATTCTCTCACAAAGTTCGTACCCTCTATCATAAAGTTTGTACCCTCTTTCACAATGTTCGTACCCTCTCTCACAAAGTTCGTACCCCATCTCACAAAGTTTGTACCCTCTCTCACAAAATTCATACCCTCTTTCACAAAGTTTGTATCCTCTTTCACAAAGTTCGTACCCTTTCTCACAAAGTTCGTACTCTTTCTCACAAAGTTCCTACCATTTCTCACAAAGTTCGTACTCTCTCTCATAAAGTTCGTACCCCATCTCACAAAGTTCGTACATGTGGACCCCATATTTTAGCAGGATGCGTTCCCACTCGATGGCTAGACTCGATTTTTATTTATTTGGTGAAAATATGATTATTAGAAAAGCGTTGGAGTCGCCACTTATTTTTGTTTTATTTTTAAGGGAAAACAAAATAAGAAAGAAAACACTAAGTGTGACTCCTTATTTGGAAAAGATAGTCTATGAAAGACCAAAGTCGAGTCCGAGGGTCAGGTTCCTTATTGGAAAGTTACGGTAAAGACTATGACACCCTTTTAAGCCCCTAAAAATGGGTCTCTACTAATTAAGGTGAAGCAAGCATGACAATTAACTGAGAAATCAATGGATACCAAAATGATCATAGATCAAAAGCAAGTAATGATAATGAATAAATAAACAAGGTGAGAGTGAGAGCGTACCTTGGCAGTAGGTAATAAAGCGTTATCATGAAATAGAGTTAGTGCATAATAATGAATACAAAATATATCACATGCATATCAAAGAGCAAGACAAAGATCAAGCAATATTCATTAACCATAATAGTTGACAATCAGAAGAGGAAACTCATACGTAGGGCCCCCACCAAAGCCCAATTTATTTTGCATGAATTAATCCCACAAATTCCATTATTTTTGAATTATGAAAATTGCCTTTATGCATATTAAAAATCAAAGAAAACGAAACAAAATATTTTAAAATAAAAAAATTGTGAAAGTGCTTACATGAAGGGAAATATAGCAAGTTTTATTGAAAAAAACGATATTTTATTTTTTGACCTAAAATCTTAATAAATGATGAAAAGTTACAGAATTAAAAATATTTAAAAATTGGAGTGAAATAAAGATTATTTGAAAGAAAACTAGAGTTTTGAGAATTATTTGAAAATTAGAATTTAAAAAAAAAAAATTGAAAATGGGAGTTTTGAAAATTAAATTTAAGAATTGGATTTTTGGAAATTAAATTTGAAAGAAATTAGAATTATGAAAATGGGAATTTTGAAAATTAAATTTGAGAATTGTAGTTTTGAAAAATTATTTGAAAATGGAAATTTTGAAAATTGGAATTTTGGAGAATTATTTGAGAATGAAATTTCTTAAGAATTAAATTTGAAAATTGTTTGAAAATGGAGAATAAAAAAATTCAATTTGGAAATTGGAATTTTGGAAAATTATTTGAGAAATGAATTTCTTAAGAATTAAATTTCAAATTTGTTTGAAAATGGAGAATAAAAATTAAATTTGGAAGTTGGAATTTTAGAAAATTATTTAAAGATTAAAGTTTTGAAAATTAAATTTAAAATTAAATTTTGAAGAATTATTTCGAAAATGGAAGCTTTGAAAATTAAATTTGAGAATTGGAATTTTGGAAAATTATTTGAAAATGGAAATTTCAAAATTAAATTTGAGAATGGAATTTCTTAAGAATTAAATTTGAAAATTGGAATTTTGGAAAAGTATTTGAGAATGGAATTTTGGAAAATTACTTTAGAATTGAATTTCTTGAAAAAAAAATTAAATTTGAAAATTAGAATTTTGGAAAATTATTTGAAAATTGGAAGTTTTGAAATTTGGAATTTTAAAAATTATTTGAGAATGAATTTTATTTTTAAAAAAATATGAATTTTTTTAACATCAAAAGATGAATGAAGAGGACATTTAGGTTAGTGCATTAGAGAATGTCCATGCATAGCCACGTACACGTGGGGGCTTTGAGTGCAAAGGTAGGGTTGCATGCCAAAGGTGGCTATGCTAGCTACTATCAAATCTGAAGGGCAACCCAAACCCGAAGCATGTTGACTCCTTATAGGCCTTTCCGTCTCCTCAAACCGCAGAGAAGAGTTTTTTTAGATGGTGGTGAAGGAGACCTGAACAAAAATCTTCATTTTTTTTTTAATGGTATGTGTTATGCCTTTTCATCGAAACAACACCCAAGAAAACTCACTCAAGTTTCTCCAATTCAGAAATTGGCATGGCCTTTTTTTTTTTGGGGGGATTCTTATTGTCAAACTTCCTACCAGCCTTTGAACACATTGCAACCGGTTTCCTAGCACATCTGGATGGGCTCCTACCTTTTGAAGCTTTCTTCCAAGTCAAGTACCCATTTCTCATTGTCATGAATCTTGCATGCACCAAGGAGGGTTTCTCAAAGAGTTCCAAATCTTCATTTGGCTGTCCATTATAACCATACCCAGAAAATCATAACTACCCATGCCAAATACTTGAAAAGCTAATGGTGTTGGATGCGGTATTAAAGATAAACTTGACTCTCACAGCAAGCATCGTCTTATAGTGGTTGTGCAACACAACTCTCCATAGCTGAATATTCACCATTTTCCACTAGTGCATGAACTCTTCATGCTTGAGGGTGAACTAATACTGAGTTTCTGCTGATATGAATCTGCAAAGGAGCTACATCGTTTTACCAGCTCCAAATAAGAGGCGCGGTGACTCCAAATATTACAAAGTGGTCATGCAAGTTGAACCCACATATGTGTGAGCCTGGGATGGAGTGGTTGAATGGAAAACTATGAGAGAATTACAAAACTTGAACTTTCATCCTAGTGTGAGGGGGCCTGCCAAGTATTAAAAATGCCAAGATAGAGAACAAATAGAAACTGGCCATGCGCACACTGAAGTGGCCATGCATGCGGGCTGCATGCCCATGGGAAAGAATGGAAAAAAGAACTTATGGAGACATGAATGGAAGAATGAGTGAGGGAAGTAGTGAGAGAGATGGGTTTCATGGGTTGTGTAGTGGTCGTGAGGTGGCCGTGTGGTGGCCGTGTGGTGGCATATGGGCTGTGTAATGGTCGTGAGTTGCATATGGGTTGCATGCGGGTTATGGGATGGCCATATGGTGGTCGTGGGTGAGCTGTGGGCTATATGTGAGTTGTGGGATGGCCATATGGTGGCCGTGGGTGAACTGTGGGTTGTTTATGAGTTGTGGGATGGCCGTGAGCTACATGTGGGCTGCATGCAGGTTGTGGGATGGCCATGTGGTGGCCGTGGGTGAGCTGTGGGTTGTATGTGAGCTATGGGATGGCCATATGGTAGTTGTGGGTGAGTTGTGGGTTGTATGTGAGAAATATTGGAAGTGAAATGAATGTGGATTAGATGGTGTGGTTGGGAAGCATGATGATGGGCAACTGATATCAGTGAGTGCAGTGTTGGAAATGAACTGAAGATAGAGGGCATGGTGATGAGTTTGCGGAGTGAGAAGGATGGAAAAATGGGTACGGTAAGAGTGAACGAAATAGACATGATGATTTCTAATATCATCCAAAGTTTCTAAGTCTTTCACTATATATAAAGCATTCCATTCAATATGAGGTACTCGAAAACCATTAAATGAGTCAAGATGTCCAACAAAAACACCAAGTATCAATCCAAAGCCTCTCACTGGTCCATTTTCTATTTCTTCATTGTATCAAAGAGTGAACAACATGGAGGGTGGCGATATAGTAGATTAATGAGATCCACATAACAGAGCACAAATGAAAGAAATAGAAAGCAAAAATGATTTAATATACTAAGCCCCATTTCCTGTTTTAATCAACGGGCTTAAACATAGGTGAGCAAATCCAAATGGATTTTAAATAAGAACACATGCATTATTTAGACAGTCTACAAGAAAGCTACAACAGAAACAAATCATTCTCAAACAGAACCAAAGGAAATGAGACGGGATTCAATTATAACCAAATCATAGCAACCAAAAAAAATAAAAAAATCAATCAACAACAAGAGTGTCGCTTGTGATTATTCACACCCAAACCATCAACAAATAATACTCAAAATTAGCAACAACAGAGAAGGAAAGCAAAGAAATACATAGTTGCCATACCTAGGTTTCACAAGCAAAGCTTGCTCAACTTCCCCTATTTCAGCTCTTTCTTTCCTTGTTTCTCTGTTTTTCTCTCAATCTCTCTTGTTGAAAGCCTCTCTTCTCTCTTTCTCTCTCTCTGTTTTTCTCTCAATTTCTTTCTTGCTGAAAACCTCCATTACTCTCTTCTAAACGTCTTCTTTCTCTTATATTTCTCCTGTCTCTCTCTACTCCATTCCAAAAAAAACTTTTCAATCTCCTCTCATAATCTGTCAACATCTCATTCCCGATGGCCTCTCTCCACCTCCCCACCAAACTCTTTAATTTTCCAAAAATCCAACCTCAGTCTTCTTCCCCCATGGTCTCTTTTTACTTTCCCACCAAAAATCCGTTATTTATTTTTATTTTATTTTATTTTATTTTATTTTATTTTTTTACCTAAATAAACGAGTAAATAAAATAAAAATGAATAAAAAAGGTGTTTTGGAAATAGAAATGAAAATAAAAAATAAATAAAAATATAATATAATATAATAGTAAGAATAATATTAATAATATCAATAAAATAATAATAATCTTAATAATAATAATGATAATAGAAACAATGGTAAGAAAAACAATTCTAATAATGATAATTAAAAAAATAAAGCGACAATAATAATAATAAAAATATACAATGACTATATATATATATAAAGTAGATATGAAAATGAACAAATAAATAATAAATAACTAGATATAAGTATGCAACACGTATTTATAAAGAAAACATGCAAGCTACGTAAGCCCTGTAGGCCATGTAAGCCATGCAGACCATATAACCCATGCAAGCCACGTAAGCCATACGAATGACTTAGGGGTGCTGGAGCAAGCCCTAAAGGACTAGGCGTACCTAAATGGGCTAGGTGTGCCTAATGGGCCTAAATAAGTTTAAACAAATTGTCATAAATGTGTATCTAGTATCCAAAATGACTTAAAAAGGTAAGATATGTAAGTAACAATAGGCCTCCAAGAACTGCTATAAAGTATTGAAAGAGTACTTAATCAAAGTATGCACTAAGGGGACAAAATGGAGCGTCTATAGTACCCTATTTCACGAAGTTCGTACCATCTCTCACAAAATATGTACCATCTCTCACAAAGTTCATATCCTCTCTCACAAAGTTCGTACCCCTTCTCACAATGTTTGTACCCCCTCTCACAATGTTTGTACCCCCTCTCACATTGTTTGCACATCATCTCACAATGTTTGTACGCCATCTCACAAAGTTTGTACCCTCTCTCACAAAATTCGTACTTCATCTCTCAAAGTTTGCACCTTTTTTCACAATGTTCACACCCTCTCTCACAATGTTCGTACCATCTCTCACAATGTTTGTATCCTCTCTCACATTATTCGTACCCCATCTCACAAAGTTCGTACCCTTTCTCATAAAGTTTCGTACCACATCTCACAATGTAGAAAAATGATTAGTAAAATCTTTGACATGGACATTAGTGAATGCATTGTGTTGAATATGCCAAGCACATAATCGATGATAAGAGTATGAAAATATCCTCTTAATGGATTTATGCATTGCTTTATCCTCATCAGTAATAATAGAAAGAGGCCTCTTGTTATTCATTGCATCAAGAAATGTCTCCAAGACCTATGTATAAGTGCTAGCACTCTCATCTACCAATAATGCACATCTAATCACTATAGTTTGATGGTGATGGTTAATGCCAACTAGTATGACCAATGGATTTTTATAAGTATTAGTTTGATAAATTGTATCAAATTCTAACACATCTCCCAAACAAGTGTAATCCAATCTACTTGTAGAATCTGCCCAAAATAGGTTTGATAGATGATTGTCTTCATCAACATTGTACTTGTAATAAAATGATGGATCCATTTAAGCCTTTCCGCACAAGCAAGCCAAAGCTCCCTCTGCATCACCATATCTTATTTGAACTCTACGATTAACATCAACATTGTTATATAGATCTTTTTTTGTGAAGCCAACATTGTTACATCCACCTGATTGTTGCTCCATATAATCCACAATTTGGTTAGTTCTCATGCCAACACCTCGCATTGTATTCAATTAAGCGTTATCTGCATTTTTCATGATCGTATGGGATCAAAGGAATTGGATACTTTTTTGTTCCACCAAAGAATGATTAAGATCGGTCATAAACTCCTTCACAATCCACTTGTTCATTTGTTTGTTAAACCCAATCTGAAATGTTGGCTCACAAACAACTCTAGTTATGGCTTTAGGTTCTCATTTTCAATTTTCATTCTCCAAACACACTCTTTGTCAATATCCTTCTTTTGAGGAAACCCATTTATGAGATATTATATTTCGATTCTTATCTCATTCTACATCATCCTTTCTAACACCGAATCTAGTAACATTAGGAAATAAATTATAAAATTCTTCTGCCTCCTCTATTAAGCTGAACTCCATTTTCTATACATCTTCAAGTGTCAAACTATTCAAAATCTTCTCTAAACCTAGCATGACCTCTTCATTAGACTCAATTTTCATATTGCTATCATATTGGTAACTAAAGTCTTCATCATTCAAATCGATAATGAATTCCTTTCATCTGCCCTTGTCCATCATATTTATGATGAAACTGATATATAAAAGAAAGAGTAATTAGAAAATTACATTATCTAATCATATTTGTTATCAATTTGGTTTTAAAAAAAATAAATAAATATTTTTATATCATTTCATACCTTGTTTCACATGTTTCATATCATTTATTAAATTTTTTCATGTCTTTTCTCACATTTTTTTTTAATAAAGATGTGAATAATATTTTATAATCCCTAAATACAAAAAAAAAATGATATAAAAATATTCAATTTGATAACAAATAACTAAATTATCTTAATTTGTTTAATAAAATTGTTCATACCATCTCTCACATTGTTCGTACCATCTCTTACAATATTTGTACACTCTCATAATATTCATATACTCTCTCACATTGTTAATACTCTATCTCATATTGTTTATACTGTATCTCACATTGTTTGTACTCTCTCTCACATTGTTCATACCCCTTCTCACAATGTTCGTACCTTCTCTCACATTGTTCATACCCCCTCTTACAATGTTTGTACCATCTCTCACAATGTTTGTACTCTCTCTCACAATGTTTGTACCATCTCTCACAATGTTCGTACCTCACCTCATGATTACTACCTAAAAAGTGCTTTTTACACCTTTAATTCATTATGTTTTAAGCACTTTTGTGTAGTAGTTCTCCATCTTTATTCCAATTGGCATGTTAAGGACCTAGCAATGACTTCTAATCATATTTGTGGCTAGTTTTAGTGTTTTGACAGCTTTTTGGATCATTAAGACAAGCCAAGTAAAGGAGAGAAGCAAAGAGGAAAAACAAGCAAAGTGAAGAAAACAGAGGACAGCAACTATAGTCTTCCTTTGCACTTTTGGAGCACTTCCCAAAGTCCATTTTCTACATTTGATATCATTTCAAAGCTCAAGAAGTCAAGAATTCAACGCTTCAAACTGTGTACGATTTGGAGCTGAAATGAGGAAGATATGGCCTTTGGAAGACAACTGCATCAAGCCATGGGAACACCATTTCGCAAGGAGATTTTCTTCATGGTGCGAAATTTGGCCATTTCGCACCATGAAGACCCACCTTGCGAAATTTCCCAAGGTGAATTAACTCATGATGCGAAAATATGGCACTTCGCATCATGAGTAATTCACCTTGCAAAAATTTCGCAAGGTACCTTTTACCTTGCCAAATTTCCTCTGTTTCTCCACGCACGCACCACCGACTTCGCAGATATTTTTAGCTTGATATTTTCTCGTGTAAATTCCTGTTGTAACCTTGTATTCAGCCGACATAAGGCTTTATCTTGTAATTTTGCTATATATAGAGGTGCACAACACCTCCAAAAGAGGAGGGGATATTGGGGGGATCGATCCTCTGTACATTAACTTAGAAATATATAAAGCTCTGTTTTTTCCCTCTTCTCCTGTTCTTCCCCATTTCTATTTTCTTAGTAGCCAAACAGCCTCTGAGGGCTTTTCCTCAGAGGATGATTGGCTAAAACTTTTAGTTTCTCAAAGTATGGATGTTATGTGATGGCTTGGATGCAATCCCATGGAAATTTCTTGGCACCTGGAAGGTAAGGTAGTCATTTTTCATTAATGCAAAGTTTGGTTTTTGTTTCCTTTGGACAACTTCCAACGGCCAATACTTGATAAGCTTTTGGATTTCTATCCATTAGTTATCTCCTATGAGCTATTGGAAGGTGAGGTTTTCAATTCCAAGTTTTGCATTAATCCGTTAGAACCAATTTCAATGGCCATTGAAAGGTGAGTTTATCACCTGGAATGACTTTGAGTTGCCAATATTTGGTAAACTTTTGGCTTTAGACCATTAGTTATCTCTTACGAGCCATTCAAAGGAAGTCTAAGGTGAATAACCATTGATGAAATTCACTACCATCTGTTTTGCCATTTTAAAGGATTAAAACTTGATTTGCTAAATCCATACCGGTTCGGGAAGCAAGCATCACCATAGTTGCAACCCCAACACGAGGAGCCTATCCTGAGATTTCCAATTTGCATAAGAGCCAGAGCATAGCTATCCTATCTTTGAGAAACTTGTTTTTACACCCTTTCATTTTAGTCTTTAATGTTAGCTTAGATTAGTTTAAATCTTTCTAAAACATTTACATCTTCTTTTAAAGCTAACATCCATAAGAAAATCACCTATTTTCCTAATTTGAATATCACTAGTGTTTGCGAAAACCCTTCCCAGTGAACGATCCTAGAACCACTATGCTATAGTAGCTTGGCTACTTTAGTAATAGTATTTAAGGTATAAATTTTGTTGATACGCCTTTAAAGCTAAGCTACCATGAGTCGCATCACCTCACAATGTTCATACCCTCTTTCACATTGTTTCTATCTCATCTCATAATGTTCGTACCCTCTCTTACAATGTTTGTACCCTCTCTCACATTGTTCGTACACAATCTCATATTGTTCGTACCCCTTCTCACAATGTTCATACTCCTTCTTATAATGTTCATACCCCCTCTCACAATGTTAGTACCCCTTCTCACATTGTTCGTACACTCTCTCACATTGTTCGTACACTATTTTACATCATTCGTATCTCATCTCACATTTTTTCTACAATCTCTTATATTATTTGTACCATTTCTCACATATTTTGTACCATCTCTCACATTGTTTGTACCCCCTTTCACATTGTTTGTACCTCTTCTCATATTATTCATACCCCTTCTCATATTATTCGTACCCCTTCTCATATTGTTCGTACCTTGTCTCACATTGTTTATATCCTCTTTAACATGACATTTCTATATACAAAATTTATATTTAAATATTTAAAAAAAAAATCAAATTTTACCTTTAACACTTGTAACCACTTGGAATCTTTCATATAATATATTCCCAAGAAACAAAAGTTCTTATTTTCCTTTTTCAAGATATATAAAACTTTATCTTCAAATTTAATCTATGAATACAAAAAAAAAAAAAATGATATAAAAATATTGATGACAATTTTAAAATAAATGACTAAATTGTCTCAATTTGATTAATAGTTTAACTCATAAAAAATTCAAAAATCTAAATCTTATAAATCATTACATATTTAAATGCTATTTAACATGACATTTCTACCTACATAATTTATATTTAAATAAAAAAAATATCAAATGTTACCTTTAACACTTATAATCACTTGAAATCCTTCATACAATATCTTCTCAAGAAACAAAAAAATCTAGTTTTCCTTCTACAAAAAAAAAAAAAAAAAAAAAAAAGTATAAAAATATTAATACTAATTTGATAACAAAAGACTAAATTATCTTAATTTGATTAATAATAAACTCATAAAAACAAAATTCTAAAATCTAAATTTTATAAATCATTACATATTTGTTATTTAACATAACATTTCTACCTATAAAATTTATATTTAAATAAAAAATATCAAATATTACCTTTGACACTTGTAATCACTTGAAATCCTTCATCTTCTTCATGGAATACAATTTTTTTTCTTTTCTTTCTCAAAAAGTTTCAAACTAGATCTTCAAATTTGATTTATCAAAACACATCCCACATATTTTCTAATACAACAGTTGAAACTATTTAATTTTCATATTAAATTAGTATCTCTTTTTGTATATTTGAATAATGAGTGTATAAAGGTAGTTGGTAGGATTTTCTTTTTTTAGATAAATGATAGGTAGTTCAATAAATAACAAATTATAAAAAAAGTTATAATATTTAGATATGTATGAGATGCATGCGATTGTTTCTCACCAATAGGTCATCTTTATCGGTTTCATAAGTTTTTATTTTTTATTTTTCAATGACATGTACTTTACACATGTCCTTTTATTGTTGGGGACAAATGTAGGTAGGTACCCCCAAAATAAATAGTGGATACCAAAGAACAACCTATAAAACAAACATATACCTTATAATGAATCAAAAGGAACTTTTCCTCTTGACTTTTTGTAGGCCTTAACTTTTTAGTTACATTCTTTTCCATGCTATCTCCTTTACACCCAACATTGGGACGAAAGTAGTCTAAATGGGTCCATTGATTAACCCTAACAACACATTTTTATTTACTCATTCTTCATTCTATTTCATTACAATTTGGGTTGGACTATTATTGAACTTGCAAAAACTAGAATTTTCTTAACATGTAATATCATTATTTATTATTTTAATGATGCATATTAATCGACTATTCCTGCACCTTGCTCGTTGGTTTTAACAATTTTTTTATTTATTTTTTATTTCAAGTATTTTACCTCTTGTTTTTCTAGATGAAGGTTCGTAAGTTCTTTAGACTTGTTTGTTTATGTAGAGGAACTAGTATATAAATAATCAATATAAAATGCTACAATTTATTCTTTAATCTATGTTTCTATAGTAAAAAGTTCATCATAAGTTTCTTTTATAGCGAACTCATACTCACTCAAATATTTAAGAGAGGTTAGTTTCTTAACATCTTTAGTTAGATCTTTTACATTTTTGATTCATATTGGACACAAAATCCAAGTATTACACTTAACATACATTTTGGATTCATATACTTTTTTCCTTTTCTTTTCTAAAGTGCAATTATAGGCCTTAAACTTAGTATGATTTTTTTCCCAGATTTTTAAATATGGTATATATTTAACTTAAATATATGTGAAGTATGTCTATGGAAATTATTAACAATTATTAGCACATATGTACATTGCCCGCCACCATATCAGGGTTTCAACTCCTAATAGCTCGTTGTATATGAATTCGAGGTTAGTCTCATCTTGCATAAGGGTTTGCCTCAAATCCATTGCACAATTGAACTCTAATTCCTTCATCTCCACTCTCGTGGCTTCTCAATTGCATAAGATAGTTATCCGCATATCACAAAATTTAGTACACTTAGTGCATTGACGAACCCTAAGAGATGGAATTGAAGCCAAGAAGGAAGAACACTGCAAAAGAAATGACTTTTGTTGTGGTATTTTAGGTTTTTTGAGAGAAATGGTCTTGATCGAATGGTTGGGAGCTTGATAAAGTCAAGGGTTGTGTCATAGAGGGAAAATTAAAGACTGAAGAATCAAGGAAAATGTTGATATGATATTTTACTTTTCAGTTGAAGAAGAAAAGAAGAGAGAAGAGAGAGAAAACTAGAGAGAGAAATAAAGAGTTTTAATTGGTTTATCTTAAGCCATTAGAGATGATAGTAGAAAGATAAAAAATCAAATAAATAAATAAATTTTCAAAAAATTTATAAAATAAATCCTTTGAAGAAACAAGAGGTAAAATACTCATTGATTCAATAGATCCAAGGGAAATATCCTCGTCCCAAAACTTATTAATTTTTCATGCACTTTCTGTCCTTCAGTATTGTTCAAGTCAGCTTCCACTTCATTAAAGGTAAAGAAAAAAAAAACATAATTCTGGAACTTACTTGGCATTAAGCACATATGTACACTGAAGAAAAGGTATTGGAGTTAATTCTGAAGCATTAATCGTCCTCATCTGCCTGAGTGCCTAAAAGAGTAGGAGACCAAAGAAAAGGGAAAAGTAACCTCGTCTTCATCTCCATATGGAAACCAAACGCTAAGTTTCCTTGTTTTCTTCTCAATTTGGCAAAGAGGAAAAACCTTAACCTGCCTTTACTTCCTCTCATCGTATGAAACCGAAAAATCCTAAACTCTTTCTCTCATTCCAAAACGTCTACACCTTGTTTTCCTTCAATTTCGGAAACCTAAAAGACCCTAATAATATTGAAGAAGGCTTATAGGGTTGGAATGTAGAAGAAACAGAAAGCGTGGTAAACGGCCGGCTGGACTGCTAAACTCGAAATCTCTCCATATTTGGCCGGCGGGGATCTCTCATAAGTGGAGGTGAGTGAATCTCATATTCAGTCTAGGGTTTTTAAAATTATGCTATAGCATTATCAATTATTTTGGTTTTGATTGTTCTTTCAAAATTGGTGATCTTGGTTTGGTTCGGTTCATGACATAGGAAAGGAAGAGAAAATAATTTTCTCATGGATTTTAGAGTTGCATGGATTATGCTCTATTTTTTGGAGTCCCAATTGTGGAGTTACGTTGTGGAAATAGAAAAGAAGGGGAAGGATTTTTAAGTTTGCATTCTGAGTATGTCGTCTTTGACATGGTTGAAGATCACCTAAATTCGTAATATTTTGTGTTTTGAAAGCTTCACTCCCTCAGTTTGGGTAGCTTGGCCCTTGCAATGATGCTTCCCACCACACCAATCAAGTCATCTGGACCACCATGTCCCTAAATTTGCCTTCCAGTTTCCATTTGCTATGCCTTGCAGCTCAGTCCTGAGGGCAAAAAAATATATATATATATATCTATATATATATATATATATATATATCAGATTGTTGTGACAGAGAGGATGGCCTAGAGTGAGACTGCTTAGGCATGAAAAAACTGAGAAGCCTGGAAAAATCCTTTTCAAGAATCAATTGTTCTTCATAATTTTGGTTTTATCATGATTTATTATTTAGAAAATTTAAAATAAATCGAATCTGATCCTTGATAATTTACATAGATATGAGTATCTTTATTTTATATCTATTAGATTCTTTAAATTTGTAACATGAATTTTTGTGTTATTATAATATGAATTTAGTTACATATTATTGTAATCATGGCGTATAGGCTATTCATTTGAATCATCATTTGACCATAAGACAAAAGCTTATTCGCGAATTCAATTTAATAAAAACTTTTAAAATCTCTTCTTTTTTTTTCTTTAGAATTTAAAAACTCATTAAAAATTTAATAAAAACTTCTCCATTCATTTAGTTAATTTTATCAAAAAGTTTTATAAATGCACTTGTTTTAACATTTTTTTACATAACTTCATGATCCCCACATGTTTTTAAGGTCTTACTAATGTTTGATATTGTAGGTTAAGTAGTCAAAGTCCTGTTGCTCGGGTAAGAAATTTATGCTCACATACTACCAATTGAGAAGAAAGATGTCATCGCTAAAACAGGCTTAAGGGGATTCATCCAATTGGCTTGCAAAGAGCTCAGTTATGAACTAATCTAGTGGATCATTGCCAATTATGACATTGGATACCACCACTTACATATGGCCACAAGAATTGTTGCCCTAGTAACTCTTGAAGATATTAGTGAGATTATGGGCATCCTAACCATTGGTGTGGACGTTGTTGTTCATAATAGGAGAGCAACGACAAATCGCACTTACAACATGTAGTTGTTGGAAGAGAACCTCCATAATCTACCCATTGGTGAGGAATTCAAGAAACTTTCCTCACCTTTGCTTATGCGGCTATCCTAGCACTCATCTTCAAACTCGAAAGGATGCATGACTTATGGGACACAATTTGGGATAGTGATGTTGCTGTCCAGAAAAATTAGGTGAAGTTTGTCCTACAATTCCTAGAGGATGGAATCAAGGACTACCACAATAGTCACCCAACATATATTAAGGGCCACATGCTGTTCCTTCAGGCTCATCCTAATAATTTACACAATGTTGCAAAACCAAAAGGGATGCCATATTAGATTCAGACATACTAATATTATTATTAGATGCTTTGCTATTCACTTTGTTACATACCATTAAAAATAACTTAGTTAGAAACTTGTTCATGTTCACATTCTATTGTGAAATATTACGTTACCAGTCTAGCCCAGCCATTGTGCAAAAAAAAAAAAATCATAAACTGATCATTAAGTTGTACTCCTTTATTAATCAACATGTGTGTTACTCAAATAATATAGCACGCTGAAATACTTAGATTCGGGTAGGAATTTATGCAGTCCACTGCCTCGTCATTTTAAATGATTGTATAATCTCAACATCCATTTGAATGGACTGAGATAGCACAGTAGGTGGCATTCATGAAGAGTGGACCTTACCATTCATTTTTAACGTTGCTGATTTTTTAATTTCTCTTGTTACTCACTTATATTTTATATCCCATCTCTTGGCTTTTTTATATGGCAAAATTCCGAATGCCCTCGGTTGATGTTCAAGTGACACGTCCGTGAGCTGCAGCATGGAGAGATGACCTTATTAAAAAATGATTAGCCGGGAAAATCCACATGTTCAGCAGATATTGTCACTTGGATGTATGCTTCCAAGCCTCCCGTTGTTCTATTATGTAACACTTGAATAAAAACTTGGGCATAAATTAATTTTCTGTTTTACTTACTTCACATGCAGTTGGTAGACCAAGAACAAATGCCTCCAGAAAGTCATTATGGCCCTTGCCTTCGCTTTGGCATGCAATGTTGTGACACTCCGCTCTAGGAATTTTGTCGACCCTTGCTCACATACATCACCACATATTGAAGGCGAAAATGATGATGGCACAAAGAATGATGACCTTTTCCCCATGTGGTTGAACCACCTAGTGCAGCCATCACTCCACTGTCTATTTCCATTATGAAAATGAAAATTAAATAAAATGACTTTTTTATTTTAATATAAGATATAAGATTGAAAAACTCGCTTCTTATTAGGATTAACCCATGGGAATTTATAAATAAAAGTGAAAAGAGATTAATGAAGTGCAACTCCTTGAGAATTGTGATGATGAGGCCTTGCACTACTACAAAAATAATTTATGGTGTCACTATTTATGGTGTCACTTTTAAAACCATAGGGTTTATAATTAATAAAGGTGATGCATCATATAAAAAATCTTCAATTGAGGTAGTTAGATGATGTTAGTTTTATATTTATAGTGTCATTTATCGGGAAGTGACATCATATAAAATAAATTTTTTTAAGTATTATAAGTTAATGAGCCCACTTTTAGAATTAATAATGAGGGATAATATATAAAAAGTCCATTGTTTCCATATGTCACCCACAATCCAAAAAATCTCAATATATAAACCCTATATATAAAACCATAATCTTCTTCTACTTTTTCTCTCACCCATCGTCAACACGCTCACAACCAATATTCTTTACTTTGTGGACTCCCAGGTAATCCAAAATCTCTTAGATCTATCATTTTTTTTTCTTTTATTAATGTCATTATATTAATTGTTTCAACATCTTTGTATTATGTTTTTTGTGAATTGTGTTTTCTTGAGTTGTAGGGAAGAAAAACTTAGGTTTAATCTTCTAGCATAGAAGAAAAAACTGTAGATTAATTGATTTTTTAATCTAAACCAAACACATGATCAAGTCCTTAAAAAAAAGTGAAAAGCAGGAAAGGAATTATTTTTAATGAGTAATTGTGTGAGAATGAAGGTACAAAAATCCCCCATATGGTGAACACATCCTTGTTTGAAATCATTGTATTTCTCCATGTGAACCTTTCCGTCCAATATAACTGGCCTGAAGAATGCTAGGTCATTCACTGCTTTCATCATCTCTTTGGTGATTCCAGTCTCCGCCCATGGCCAGAGATCCTCATAGCTCCTCCGGAAGTAGTCCAAGCATGCATTACCGGAGAGTGGGTGCTATTTGGTTGAGATTGTAAATCTGTGCTTAACAAGATCGAAACCCTCTCAGATTCGTCATATCCAAATTCAAACTCGTCGGTGTTGGGATTATCGTTTGCAGCCTCTTCTTCTGGCTCTTGATTGAGCCTCCGCGAAGGTCATGGAGCCGGCACTAGAGTGGTTGTTCAAGTTGTATTCGCTGGGGCTGATTTGCGGCGTGATTGATGGGAAGGGGATGATAGAGGCGGTGCAGAAATCGGCCAGCAGCGGTGAGGACATGGTCGACCTCGCTGTGCTTAAGGTTCTTCCCTCCGTGGTTTGATCGTCAGTGGTGGAAGTTCCGAATGGGTCTAAATGTGATGGGAAAACTGGAATGGATCAGTGGGTATAAAATTGAATGGATCTTGATTTTTTGATTTCTTGATTTCGTGATTTCTTGATTTCTTGATTCCTGCACTTAGAATACCAATTCCATACCATTACATTGATTTCAACCAAAAAAACCCAGATTGTTTTCAATTTTCTCCATTATTTTGAAAATCAACCATCATTTTCTTCTTTTATGACTTCTAGACCTGAGAATTTCCTTAGGTACGTAGGTGAGGACCGTGTGGTTTCCCCATTGGCACTACCTTGAAAATGCAATTTCAAAGTGCAGTGACTCGGGTCAGCACAACCTTTGAATTGCCCCACCTTTGTGGGGACTTGGGCATTTACTCACAAAATCACTAAAATAGAATTGTCTTTTCAAATTTTATTTTATTTTATTTTTCTCCAAGCTAGCTAGAAATATCTACGGTTGGATTTAATTTATTTGTACCTTAATTTAGGTGATATTTGTTAAAACTAACACTTAAAAATTAAATTCCAAAAATACCCCTGAACCGTACCGCGAGGAGCGATGCCTCCCGCACCCCCCTAACTCTGGCATTTGCTCATTTTTCTCCATATGTCTTTCACTCAAATATGAGCCACATGCTACAACAATATCAAACCTTCACTCAATCATTGGTTTATTAAGGATGAGAGTGAAAAACTCATATTTAATACATTTGCCAATCAGGCTTGTATTTCTATGGTTGTGGGCAAACGTGACCCATTAAAATAACATGGCAAGTAGAAGTCTTAGATGACCATGTTCATCAACCTTTTACTTTATCCTAACATGATTATGATGTCAACCAATTACATACTTATTAATGAACTCCTTGGAAATGATAAGCTAGAAATATTTATTTCAAAGTGGGGCCATTCCTCTCACCATGAGATACATAACCCAACTACCCAAATCCCATGTATGATGGTTTTCATAGTAAAAAAAATGACTCAAAAGCTGTCAATTCAATATATAGTCTGATATAATATTTTTATAAATATTTTGGACTAAATTATGAATTTATGGTCCCACGTGGCTTCAACTACGGATAGGTCTATTAATGCAAACAAAAAGACTAGTACTTTTGATAAATTTTAGTATTTATAAATTAAAATTTTAGTACTTAAATTTAATATTTGTAAATTATATAAATGACTTTCAGCATGTAATATATATAAATACACATGGTCATACTTGAAATATTGCATTTTTTTGGATTATTAGTTTAATTTAACGGAGATGAATATTTAATTGAAAAGTTACAATATATTATTGAAAATATGACTTGATAGTTGATTATGGATATGTGTCATTTTTAGTAAAAAAAAAAAAAATTTAAATCTGTAACATTTTTTATTGATAATATATTATTTTTGTAACAGGTTCAAATAGTAAGCAATTCATTATCAAATAAGTCACTGAAAGTGTAAGTGTATGTTTATTTATTGCATGCTCTTATATAGTATCAATTGTAAGGAAGATAAAATTACCTTGTAAAGGTAATTAAATCTTTATATATTTTAATTTTTTTTCTATATATTATGCTTTTGAAGCTTGTTTAATTAAACATATTAGTTATTTGACAAACTTTTCACAAATGTTTTGTATACTAATGTGTTTTATTTTGTTACAAAGTTTTATGCATAATACTTATGTATATTTTTTCACAAACTTTTTACAACTATTTTGTGTATTAATGCATATTAATTTTTGTTCTTGTCTATATAAGCTACATTTAGTTATTTAAATATATCCAATATTATGTTGAAGAAATATGTACTTAACTTTTTTTGTTCTTAATATTAACAAGTTTTGCAGCTCTCTTGTCTAGGATATATATTCCATTATTTTAATTGAAATGGAAAATCGAGAATGGATGTCAAAAGATAGAAGGTCAGTTGAGTGTGATGAAGGAGTTGAAAACTTTATCAATTTTGCATTAGCACATTCAACCAACCATACCTCTATCAAATGCCCATGCTTACGTTGTGGAAATTTGTTATGTCAAACTCCTCAAGTCATTAGAGAGCATTTGTTCTTTAATGGAATAGATCTCATTTATCGAGTATGGTATTAGCATGGAGAAAAGGGTCCCAGTGGAGGATTTTCAAATGTCTCACAACAACGTTATGACAAATGCGAGTATAATGACGTTGCTGACACAATAGATATGGTTAATGCTACACAAGTTAATTGTATGAATGATCCCCAAGTGTTTGGAAGGTTACTTGAAGATGTAGAAAAACCTTTATATCCTGGATGCATGAAATACACAAAGTTGTCAGCATTGGTAAAACTTTATAACTTAAAAGCACGTTATGGTTGGTCTGACAAAGGATTCTCATAATTGCTTCAGTTGCTTGGAGATATGTTGCCATTGAATAATGAGATGTCGTTGTCCATGTATGAAGCTAAAAAGACTTTTAGTGCTCTTGGTATGGAATATCAAAAAATTCATGCATGTCCTAATGATTTTATTTTGTATAGAAACCAGTATAAGGATGCTATTGCATGCCCAACTTGTGGAAAGTCAAGCTGGAAGATAAACAATGAGGGGGGAAAGATTAAGAAGGGGGTTCCTACAAAGGTTTTGTGGTATTTCCCACCAATCCCTAGATTCAAAAGGATGTTCCAATCCTCATAAACCGCTAAGCATCTTATGTGGCATGCCAAAGATAAAGAATATGATGGTAAACTACACCACCCATCAAACTCCTCAGCGTGGAAACTAGTTGACCATATGTGGCCTGATTTTGCTTTTGAACCGCGAAACCTTAGACTAGCACTGTCAACAGATGGTATAAATCCTCATAAGTCTATGAGCAGTAGACATAGTTGTTGGCTTGTTATATTGATCTTATACAACCTTCCTCCTTGGTTGTGCATGAAAAGGAAGTTTATGATGCTATCATTATTGATCTCAGGACCACGACAACCTGGTAAAAATATAGATGTTTACTTGAGTCCATTGGTGGATGACCTTAAAACTTTGTGGGAAAAAGGAGTTGAGACTTATGATGCACACTTGCGTGAGGTTTTTACTTTAAAGGCCATCCTTTTATGGACAATCAATGATTTCCCTGCATATGGAAACTTAGCTGGTTGCACTGTGAAAGTATATTATGCATGTCCAATATGTGGAGAAGGAACATGTTCCAAAAGATTAAAGCATGGTAGGAAGAACTCGTATATGGGTCACCGACAATTTCTTCCACGTAACCATCCCTATCGAAGACAAAAGAAGGCATTCAATGGTGAACAAGATTTTAGGATTCCTCTTAAAATTTTGAGTGGGGAAGAAATACTTGAAAAAGTTGATCTCATTCCTATTTCTTGGGGAAAAATGAAGATAAAATCTCTTGAATCTAATGTGAACACAAATTGTTGGAAAAAAAAGTCCATATTTTTTTAGTTAGAATATTGGAAATATCTTCATGTCCGTCACAACTTGGATGTTATGCACATCGAAAAGAATGTCTGTGAGAGTATTAATGGTACTTTGTTTAACATCCCAGGGAAAACAAATGATGGACTTAATGCTCGACTTGACCTAGTTGAAATTGATTTAAGGTCTGAACTTTTCCCAAGAGTTGACTTGAAACAGACCTACCTTCCTCTTGCATGTTATTCACTATCCAGAAATGAGAAAAAATTAGTTTGTCAAACGTTGTCTAATTTGAAGGTCCTTGAGGGGTATTGCTCAAATTTTAGAAATCTTGTCTCCTTAGAGGAATTGAAGTTGTTTGGTCTAAAATCTCATGACTACCATGCACTTATGCAACAACTGTTGCCAGTGGCATTACATTCTATTTTGCCAAAGCATGCGAGATATACTATATCAAGATTGTGTATCTTCTTCAATAAATTATGTACAAAAGTGGTTGATGTGCCAAAATTGAATGAAGTACACAATGAGTTAGTGATCACGTTGTGCTTACTTGAAAAGTATTTTCCACCTTCATTTTTTGATATTATGCTTCATCTAATAGTGCATTTGATAAGGGAGGTGCAACTATGTGGTCCAGTTTACTTTAGGTGGATGTGCCCATTTGAGAGGTATATGAAATTTCTTAAAGGATATGTTCGCAATCATAATTGGCCTAAAGGATGCATTGCTGAGTGCTATTTAGCAGAGGAAACTGTCGAATTTTGTATTGAATATTTATCAAGGACTCATGCAATTGGAATTCCAAAAAGTAACAATTATGACAACAAATTTGGTAGACTTATAATTGGTGGTCGTTCTACCAACATGATCATAAATCGTGGTTACAGGCACATCATTATGTGTTAGAGAATACAACTATTGTCCAGCCATACATTGAGTAAGAAAAATATACATTTATCTTTTTATAATTTCATAACATAATGATGAAATCCTAAGTTTGTATTCCTTGTCTATAATGTTATAGGGAACACATAAATTGGTTGAAGTCTCAATACCCTTGACAATCTAAGAGACAAATTTGGTTGCAATAAGAACATATGCATTGTTTTACATATTGGCTTAAAGGAAAGGTAATCTCTTAGTTTTTAGAAATTATTTTAATATGTTGAAAACACCACAAGTTTCCAATTATGTTTTGATTACACACAGGTTGAAGAGGTTATCCATAACGGGCAAGATATTCCCAACATGCTTAGGTGGTTAGCACATGGCCCTACTCACCAGGTAGTCAAATATCTTGGATATATCATTAATGGGTGTCGTTGTCATACTAAGGAACGCGATATGACATGCGCCACCCAAAATAGTGGTGTTAGCATTTTAGCAGGGACTATGAAAATTGCCAGTTCTAAGGATAATAACCCAGTTTTTGGTGAACTTTGCTTTTATGGGGTCATTAATGAGATAAGGGATCTTGATTACAACATGTTCAGAATTCCAATTTTCAAGTGTGATTGGGTTGACAACAAGAATGGTATAAAAGTTGATGAACTCAGGTTCACATTAGTTGACTTCTCCAAAATTGGTCACAAATCGGATCCATTTATTTTAGCATCACAAGCCAAACAAGTCTTCTATGTTGAAGACCAACTTGATCCCAAATGGTTAATAGTTCTCTCAATTCCTCCAAAAGATTTCAACAACATGAAAGGATTGGATGACTTCACCGATAATTGCATGAAACATCACCCCTTTATAAGTTCAATGCCAGAAGTTGAATCATTTGATACTATGGATGAATCAGAGGCAATATACATGAGAGAAGATTGTGAGGGCATATGGATTTAAAAAAATTAAATAATATATTGTACCCTTGACATGAGATATAATAAGGCATTTCACTTATTAGTTTTCATGAGTTGCACATTAGCTTAGCTTCTATATATTGCTCATGACATATATATATATATATATATATATATTGGCCAAGTATCTTGAAGATCATTGATATATGATGTATAGATTGGTGGGGGTGAGCATTTTATCAGTTGTGAAAGGATGGACGAGGAAAAGCAAAGATGAAACCAGCAAACACATGCATACATGTTTGACATAATTACATATTTGTAAATGGTTATAAAATGTTTATCATGCATGCTATTACATGTTTAATTCAAGGTTTTTAAGGGTATGCTTAGGATGGTTATAAACTTTCCTATTGAGTTGTGAACTCACCCTATCCCTTCCACCTTTAGATGTAGGTCAGAAGACCTATGCAAGAAATAATGCTTGAGCATTGCTTTATTGTGATTGCATGTTGTTTGCTCACATTGAAAGTGTTTTGAGGTTTTGCCTTTGTATTAAAGACTGAATCTTTTTATAGGAATGATGTAATATATATATATATATATATATATTTGTCAGGTACACTTGTAGTATGGGCTACCCGTAGTGAACCATGGGGTTTTAGTATATGTAAATTAATGTAGTACAAGTTTCTTTTGTGAAACGAAACATATTTTGTTAACTAATAATTACAAAGTTTAATACAGGATGTACTCTTTATAATAGGTTTTGCATATCCTCTTTTTGCACAAAATCAAATAGGAACTCAACATTTAAATTTTTTTATCTCCATATTATTGAGAGCACTTATACTGTATTTGAGTATTAATTGTTCAGTTAAAAAAAAAACCGGGGTGTGACAGCTTGGTATTAGAGCCTAAGGGATTAGATGCCTATTGTGGACAATAGGTGGGGAGCCCAATAGGTGCACTAGAGTCATTGTTATTGTTACACTCTTTTACTATGCATGACATATATTGATATTATGGTGAAAGGTTAAATGATGAATGTTAGGTTTGTGTCTTTATTGTGTAGATGATATTCTTGGTTGTTTTGGTGTGAGTATGCCTAGCTATGATAATTGTGATTATGTTGTTTGTTTGAATTCCTGACCGTTGAGAATCCATTACTATAGTGTTATTGGTATTAGGTTTGTTTTCAAAATGATTGTATGTGACATAAGTGGTTTAATTGTATTGTATAAGGATGCTTGATTTAATGAATAACCCTTATAATGTAATGTATTGATAATCTAATCCTTGTATACCTTTCTAAGACAAAATACCTAGAGCAAGGAACCGATTAACAACAAGGCCTAGGCGAACAACTAGATCATCTCCACTATCTCATGGTAATGTAACTAAAGGAAGAGCTACAATATATCCAACTATTGGTTCAGAATGCCATAACGGGAGCCTAATTCGGGAATTTAAAGTACTGACTCCTCCAATCTTTCGGGATGGACCTAATTTTCTTGAAGCTGAGAATTGGATGAAAGAAATAAAGAAAATACTAGATGTAATGGTAGTGCCTGAGGAAATGAGAGTTTCTTTAGCCTCCTTCATGTTGAGGGATGGAGCAGACAACTGGTGAGATATGATTAAGACTACTTAGGATGTAACTAAGATGGTTTGGATGCAATTTGAGAAGCTACTTTTATCCAATTGCTTTCTAGAGGCCATTAGAAGACAAAAAAGAGCTTAATTTATACACTTGGTTCAAAGAAACATGACAGTGACTGAATATGCAGCAAAGTTTACACAACTATCTAGATATACTCTGAATGTGATTTCAGAAAATGCGAGTTGAAGAATTCCAAGAGGGGTTGAGATTGAATATTAGAGCATAGGTTACTCCCTTCATGCTTCATACTTATAGTGAGGTTGTGGCAAGGGCTCTTGTTATAGAAAGGGAAATGGAGGAAGCTCAAAGGTTGAGAAGCAAAAATTCTAGGTTTGATGATTCAAAAAAATGGGAACAAGATTTTAAGCTCTAGAAAGTGACTCATCCCCAATAACAACCCAGAAAACAAGAGCAGTATAGTGAGACTACAGATTGGGCCAAAAGACCAAGGAGATATTATGAATGTGGTGAGATGGGACATCTTAGGAGGAAGTGCCCAAAATTTCAATGACTTGTGTACCAGCCATCTCAATGGCAGTTTCAACAAACGAACTCATGAATCCAAGGAAGACAACCTCAAGGGGAAGGAAACTTTAGACAATGGAAGCCTGGACAAAAGCCAGAGCAAGGACAACAAGGGACATTTTATGCATTGGGGTCACAAAATACAGAGTCAAATGCCTTAGTGGAAGGTCTGATCTTATGTTTTAGCACTTGGGCACATCTTTTATTTGATCCAAGAGCTACCCACTCTTTTATTTCTGCATCATTTGCCCCCATGTTAGACATAGAATTTGTTCCCCTTCATTGTTCATTATGTGTTGAGACTCCTATGGGTGGTAAGGTGGAAACCAAGTGGGTGTGTCATGCTTGTGTACTTTATATTGGGGGTCTTGAAGTTACAACGGGATTTGGTTCTTCTTGATATTCCATCCTTTGATGTAATTATGGGGATGGATTGGCTGGCCTGACATCATGCTGTATTAGATTGTTATTTGAAGAAAGTAACATTCCAAACCTCTTATGGTTCATATTTGAGTTTCTATGGTGACAGAAGGCTTACATTTATTCCATTAATTCGAAACGTGGATGACAAGTGGTTAAGAAAGGATGGTGGACACTATTTTCTTTTTAATATGCTGGGAGAAGGCAAAAATAAGATAATTATAGATTGCATCCAATGGTTTGTGAATTTGTTGAGGTTTTTCCAAAAGAATTGCCATGTTTACCTTCTCACAAAGAGATAGATTTTTCTATAGAATTGTATCCAGGTACAGATCCAATAACAATAGCTCCATATAGGATGGCTCCAGTTGAACTTAAGGAATTGAACATTCAGTTGCAGGAGTCGCAAAGTAAAAGGTTTATTCAGCCTAGTACCTCACCTTGGGGTGCTCCAGTATTGTTTGTGAAGAAGAAGGATGGATCATGTGACCATGGACTTTGTGATAGGATTGCCAAGAACTCCCCAAAGTAAGGATAGTATATGGATAATAGTTGATAGACTAACGAAATAAACACATTTCTTAGCAATGAGGATCACTAATTCAGTTCATGCTTTGAGTAAAATGTATGTGAAGGAAATTGTGAGGTTGCATGGGGTACCACTCTCTATTTTCTCCGATAGAGATTTTAGATTTACATATCAGTTTTGGCAATCCTTACAAAAAGCCTTGGGAACTGAAATAAGATTGAGTTTGACATTTCATCCTCAAATTGATAGGCAATTAGAAAGAGTTATTCAGATTTTGGAAGATATGTTACGAGCATGTGTGATGGATTTTAAAGGAAATTGGGTGGAACATTTACCCTTGATCGAATTTGCTTACAATAATAGCTTCCAAAATAGTATTGGAATGGCACCATATGAAGCACTTTATGGGAGGCCATGTAGATCCCCTATGTGCTGGATGGAATCTAGTGAAGCTAGTTTGATTGGGCCAGAATTGGTATAAGAGACTATTGACAAGATTCGAGTAATACATGACAGGCTATTGGCAGCACAAAGTAAACAAAAAAGTTATGGTGATCACAAAAGGAGACCCCTAGAGTTCCAGGTAGGAGATCACGTGTTTTTATGTGTAACACCTCAAAAAGACGTATTTCGATTTGGTAAAAGGGGAAAGCTTGCTCCAAGATATATTGGGCCCTTTGAAATCCTTCAAAAGATTAGAGAGGTAGCATACAAATTAGCTTTACCGCCACAGCTATCAGGTATACATGATGTGTTCCATGTCTCCATGTTGCAAAAATATGAACCTAATACCAATCATGTACTAGATTGGCAAGATTTGAATTTTTAAGAAGACGTAACATATGAGGAAGGGTCGAGAGAGATTTTAGATAAGAAACAGCAGGTACTAGACCCAAAACCATACCTCTAGTGAAAGTGTTATGGGATCATCATGGAGTGAAAGGAGCTACATGGGAGTTGGAATCAGATATGAGAAACAAGTACCTAGAATTCTTTAAAGGTTTACTTCTTTAAATTTCAAGGACGAAATTTTTGTTAGGGGGAAAGGATGTAATACCTAGCACCAATGAATTAAATAGGCAATAATAATTATCTTAGTACTTAAATTTAAACGTGTTTAATTAGATGTTAAAACTAGTTTAGTGTTAATCATGTTTAATTATGAATTAAACTTTGATTAAGGTTAAATGAGATTAGTTAATGTCTTAACCATGCTTATTAGTTTCTTAGGGGCTGATTATGGTTATGAAAACCTATAGGACTAATGGGAAATTATGGGTGTAATTTTTTATAACTTGAAGGACTAAAGTGCAAAATTGAGAAGTTGGAGTTAGTGGCAGCCCTCCTACTTGGCTGCATGGAGAGCCCTATATAAGGGCCTACAGCTCATTTTACACCATTTTACCTGCAACAACTTGGGTTAGAGAGAGGATCTAGAGAAAGAAAGTGTAAATTTGAGGTAAGCAAGTTGTTTAATTTAGTAATTTTCATTTATTTTGGTTCCTAATGGTATGCTGAAACAAATTAACGGTAAAACTTCTGTAAAAGTTGAGTGTAATTAGCTATAAACATGTTTTAGTTAAAAATCATAATTAATTAAGGATTAAAGTATTTTAGCTTAAGCATTTTATTAATGGTAAGATCAGCATAAATCTTTGTTTAATTTGGTTTAATTGAAAAATAGATTAGTAAACATGTGATTAATTAAGTTATTTGGACACTTAGGATTTGTTAATAGGTTAGGCTTTAAGAAAATAAAAGCAATTAGTGTTTGGCAATTAATTAGGGAATATTCTTATGCATTGTAAATATTGTTTAATTCAATTCAAATTTGATTTGAAAACCTATAGGCAAATAGATTAGAGAATATTAGAATTAAAAATTAGCAACAGTAAATTGTATAAATTTTCATCGTTAGGAAGTCTAAATTATGTGTTTCATTTCAATTCCTTTGAATAGGTCAAGATCGCCTACATAGAAGAATCATAGAGGGAAAATTCGTGTAAGGTAGGGAATTTTATGCCATCCCATAGTCTATCTGATTTCTTTCCTTGAAACATTTATTGGAAATTTCATGTCATTTCTGTGATTTCATTAAACGTTTTAATGTGTCGTTGCATCTCAGTTTATTGTGTTAAAATGTTACATTGAGATTGGAACGCATATTGGTATGAAGATTCATGGTTTTTTGTTGTGGAAATGGTTCATGGTGTGGTTGCATGGCAAGAAGGATATGGAATAATCACATATGATATTCAGAGAATTGATTGGTGGAAAGTGTTTATGTGATGCTACAAACATTATATTTTGATATATTGTTTATGTGGGACCATGGGTCCTTGGGTGAAAGTCCCTAAAGCCCTCGATGAAGCCACTCCGATGTGGGTGTATGGGGTTGGTCTTGCCCCTAGGTTTTAGTCCCTAAAGACACGGGATTGGTCCTACCCTTGGGTATGAGTCTCAAAAGACACGGGGTATGACTTGCCTTTAGGTGATGTCCCAGAATAGTCATTATTATATTGACCGAGTATCTTGTGGAGCATTGATATCTGATGTATAGATTGGTGGGGGTGAACAGTTTATCAGTTGTGAAATGATGGATGAGGAAAAGCAAAGATGAAACCAACAAACACATGCATACATGTTTGACATGATTGCATATTTGTTGATGGTTATAAAATGTTTATCATCCATGCTATTACATGTTTAATTCAAGGTTTTTAAGGGTATGCTTAGGATAGTTATAAACTTTTCTACTGAGTTGTGAACTCACCCTATCCCTTCCACCTTTAGATGCAGGTCAGAAAACTTATGGAGGAAATAATGCTTGAACATTGCTTTATTGTGATTAGATATTGTTTGCTCGCATTGAAAGTGTTTTGAGGCTTTGCCTTTGTATTAAAGATTGAATCTTTTTGTAGGAATGATGTAATATATATATATATATATATATATCAGGTACACTTGTAGTATGGGCTACCCGTAGTGAACCATGGGGTTTTGGTGTATGTAAATTAATGTAGTATAAGTTTCTTTTGTGAAACGAAACATATTTTGTTAACTAATAATTACAAAGTTTAATACAGGATGTACTCTTTATAACAGGTTTTGCATATCCTCTTTTTGCACAAAATCAAACAGGAACTCAGCATTTAAATTTTTGTATCTCCATATTGTTGAGAGCACTTATACTGTATTTAAGTATCAATTGTTCAGTTAAAAAAAAAAACCGTGGTGTGACAAACCGGGTCAACCTTTAATTCACCTACTACAACCTCCCATGAAAATAATTATTATATCCAAATGTTATTACCTGAATTACGATCAACCCTTCATCCAAGGGTAGATCCTTACTATGACCACTAGACACATATAAACATTACAAAATTCATGTTTGTGGTCATGAGCATCAAATTTGCACTTAAGGCTCCACTACTATTTTGCCTAATTCCCACATAAATTCAAGCCTACTTTACTACGTTTGTTTTATTTTCTTTTTCAATTCAACCCCCATCAATTACAAATTCAAAACATTTATGAAGAAAATTATTCAAACTTTACTCTCAATCAAACTAATAAGAATCTTTTTTAAAATTGATAGTCATCTACTCATGACTAAATATGAATTGTTATCCCATGCATTAAATTCACCAATTAACAACTATAAAAAATCACTCAACCTACTCTTTTGGTTCACCAACATCAACCCATTAAATCAACATATAAATATAACTTAAATAGTTGAAATTCAACATAAAAGCAAGGCAACATTAAATTGTTGAATCAAGTTAGAATTGGAGATTATTATTGAGGAATATGCATCATTTGATCTTCAGGCCTATTCCCATGCTTCAATCGATTCATCCAACTATCAACAAAAACAACAACAAACCACATAATCTCAATGCCCAAAAAGAGATGAAGCACTTGTAAGTAAATACAAATTGATTAGAAAATAAAGCAAATAAGCTAAATGAACAAATCTTTCTCCATTTTTGTAGCTAATAAAATTTGAATCAAACAAAAATCCAAAAATGAAAAATATAAAAGATGTACAAATCTTTATGAAAAATATAGGATTCCATGGGAGAATCTACCGTCAAAGGTGGAACAAGGAAGAGAGAATCCTAGAAAAAGTGAGACGAACACTAGGGTAGGCACCAAGAATGTACTAAAAATCCCAACTCTGAAGTTGTCGATGGTGCGCAAGATAAGCAAAATGGGTGCACGGGATTACATAGCCAAACAGATTTTTTATGGATCATATGAGGTTCAAATGGGTTGTGCCTATGAATGAAGAAGAAAGAACATGGGTCTTTGGAGTTAGGGTTTGGTTGAAGAGAGAAGAAAGTATTTGGGAGTAAATCTCACTATCCGTTTTGTTATGTTTTGGCAATTTTATTTTTTTTTTAAAATAAATCCATGTGGAGTGTCTAGTTGGATGGTGACATGTACATAAGCCATGTCATTTGCTTAAGTGGTCTCCAAGTGGGTGTCCAACTAGAAAAAACATTAAAGCGCAGGGAGGCATTTTGGGAAGGGTCTCAACATCACTATTATAGTGTATGTAAAGATATTTATTTTCCCTAAAAGCCAATGATCTTCAAAAGTAAAAAAGTAAAATTCCCAAAAGGTAATTTTTTTACCCCTGATGTATGGTTACATAAATTCCCCTTGATTTTGAATGTTTCTGATTTTGAATGTCTCCTATTACTCACTTATATTTTAATCCCATTGCTCAGCTTATCATGATGATCATAATTGAACTTATCATTCCAACCACTCACCACATATATGTTTCCCTCATCTATCAGGTCATTCAAGCACGCATCATTGAACCATTGGAACAACTTGTGACCTTAGATTCGTCATTAGCACGTGATGTTGCCACTCTGTGTTCTTAACACTGTGGAGCCCAAGCTAGTTGTGCAGTCTCTCCACTACAACCATCGATGAGTGTTGAAGAACAAAATGATGATGGCGCAAATGATGTTCAACCTTCCACTGAGCACTTTGTACAGCAACCTACCAGAGCATCGAGCCCATGTTCTCCAATGCAAATGGACATGACAATAGCAATAGATGCTTCCCCACTGTTGGCTGCACACTCTAATGTACCTTCCACTGCTGATATTGACTTTCAAGTATGAGAAGATGTGGAAATTGTTGTCAAAGAAGGCAGTGACAGCCAACCTATGATCCCTACCTTTATTCAAAGATATAGATGAACAACAAGAAGGATTGTCAAGCATGCTGCCATATGAAAATCACCATTTGTCGCTCAATTGACACAATTTTCGAAAACCACCCATAAAAAAAGCTTGATTGTTGATTTTGCATTGGCAGAAGATGGTGACCCTATTTACTTGAGATTTTTTTCCCACACCTTGTTCATTTTAAATAATTTTTATTCAACTTATTTGATTCACATAAGCCATTTCATACAATACAGTGAGGTCTTGTGTGATATGCATAGTCTGTACATCACACAAAATGAACTATCTTTTTTGAATGAGGGTAGTTGGGTTAATAATGTGGTATGTGTTAAATGCTTAAACTTGATCCATTATCAAATTAGAATTCACTAGATTTATGTTATTCGTATGTGTGCTAATTTATTAACATTTGTTGACATTAAGATTATTAGAGTTGTGTCCCGCATGTTGAATGCATAACAATCATGACTATGGAAATCACACTACTTTGATCCATCATTAGTAGTGAAGCCTCAACCATACTTCTTTTACGTGCTTCTCAATTAAATTTTATTCTTTACTATGTACTGATGCATTCCAAAACTTGTGAAAGTGATGTTTGCTAACCTTCCTTGTAAGGCAAAAAAACATGAAATCATGGATAGATGCCATATGTTTCTTGATGCTAACTTTGGGGGACATGATATTTTGACATGTGAGTTGGTACCACACACATTTTACAGTTGAATCCAAATTAAAATTTCTTTTCATTTAACAAAACTATGACTTTTCTCTAGTAACCTACTATCTAATATTTTCTCATTCCTCATTCTTCATGTAGCTTTTCATCTCTGTTTGTGATAACCACCATTGGCACATACACATTATAAACATTCCTACGGCGCGAGTGAAAATCTTATCATCTTTGCCTATGTGAAAGGGTAACAACATAAGTGTCAGAACGAGGAGATTGTTACTAACTATTGATAAAGCCTTCCATGCACATGGCATTCACATGCATATGGAGGTGTCCAAATTTGTGCATGTTCAACCAGAGATTATGCAGTAACAGAGTGGGTACAGTCTTTCATTCCTAATAATTTTCTTTTCATTAAATTTGTGGTAGTTATGCGATTTCTGCTTTATGTATGTATATGGCAAATGAAATGAGTTGGTGTTGTAGATATGATTGTGGTATGTTTGCTATAAAATACATGGAATACTGGAATAAAGCAACCTTAACACATTTACTCGCAGAGGTAAGCACAACATATCCTTTATGTCATTGGCTTTTTGGAATTTTTTCCATACCGCCATATGCTTATTTGTGCATTATTCAAGACAAGATGCATCTTTACAGCTTGAGGCTAATAGTGAACTTGATCATGAATGAGGCATTTATTCGGATGCTATCACTATAATGTTTTTGGTACAAGGAACACTACTATTTTTTAATCTTTTAGGCATGATACTTTCTTGATGATAATTTGTAAACTTTTATGGTATATGCCAAAACCTTCACACCGCTAGTCTACTATGAATATGGCTATTATCTATCAAAACCTTCATATTGCTAGTCGACTCCAATCACCATAAGCATGCTTCCTAATTATACGTAAATGGCTATTATCTGGAGCTGAATATCATCCACATTTTTTAATGTCAAATATGTGACATGGTAGTTGTAGCTCGCATTCTCCATGCAGTCATTTTGGCGAGACTCACAGTACCAATTGTTCATTCATTTAATGCTTAATATATCTGTCCAGTTGCTTAAAAAATTAATGTTATAGTTTGTTTTATCTGTATGAATGACAGTAACTTCTCAGATGTATTTGAGGAATATTATTTTATTAGTGCTCTAGCTTATGATGTAAAGGTCATAAAAAGCACTCCCCAAGGAACTGGCAACTGCTCCTATAGCAGTTAAGGTAATGCAGAAGCTAGTTTGGTATAGATTTTTATTAGAATGAGATAGCTACCATGTGGGCTGATTATCAAGTTTAATATAATTGAATTGAAAATATTTTTGTAAATAAAGTTTGTAAAAAAAAATTGATTCCTTTATAAATAAAATCAAATTGAAATACTTTTATAAATAAAGTTACAAAAATTCATCCTTTTTTCCAACAAAATAAATAAAAATCTTTTTATTGTAAACGAAGTCATTTTGAAATTTTTAATAAATTCTTTAAATAACAATGAGTGCAAATAACTTTCTTAAAAATTGAATACAAATAAAATCAAATCACTTATGGGAAATGGATTGAAACTTTTTTGTAAATAAATAAATTGAAATCATTAATTCGAAATTATTTTTAATAAACTCCTTTGGTAATTTTTGAAATATCATTTTTTAATCAATTAAATAAATAAATTTACATAATTCTCTTATCATTTATCTTGTACATTCTTGTAATTTGATTTCATGATTATTTTTGTGTATATTGATTTGTATATTTAATTTTGGTATCAATGATTAATTAATTAATTTTCATAATTCCTTCAATTCGTTCAATAGAGACCGTGGGTATATGAGCTTAGAAAGGTGTTACGGCTTATCAATGTACCTTCTTAATAGGTAATTTGATCCCTAAATTTAGACTTGTTTGGCAAATATGTTTTTTCCAAATAATGAGTCGTATATGATTTTTTTTCTTATTTTGTTTTCCCTTTAAAAAAACTAAAATAAATGGCGATTCTATTTTTTGTATAAAAAAAAATCGAATTTTCACTTATAAAAAGTGAGTCTCACCGTTTGAGTGAAGACGCACGTGAAAGATACATATCCACAAAAATATAAAGAAATAGAAACTAAAAGCACAAAAAAATATCAAATGGTTTACATAGCTGAACCTTAACCATAAGTTCACACCACACAAAACTAATTAGCTATAAATATTTTATATAAAAAAATTATCACTTAATTATAAAAATAATTATTATTCTATCATAATAATAGTAAAATTAATTTAAAAGAGAATCTTTAAAAACTTCTGGGCAAAATGTCATATAGATATTTAATTATCGTAATATTGATTCAAATAATTTGTTTTTATTTTTTGGAAAGTCAATATTTATATAGAATTTAGATTTATGTCTATGACTAATTTTTTTGGTTTAATATAAGATTGAAAAATTCACTTCTTACCAAGATTAACCAAGGGGAATTTATAAATAAAAGTGAAAAGAGATAACTAAAGTGCAACTCCTTGCGAGTTGTGATGATGAAACCTTGCCATGCCATGTTTACCACTGGTAGGTAAGAAATATTCCCTTGTTTATACAAAATCCTTAAGCATTGACATGTAAATTACAGTCTTCCTTAGATATAAAATATGGTGTTATGTGATAATATATTTGGATTGTTTTCACTTATTTTTTACTGTTTTAAAAATATAATTTTAAAAATATAAAAAATAATTAAAAATAAAATACTACGAACTACTTCTAAGAAATATTTGAAAATGTGAAAAGTATGTTAAAAATATTTTAAGTTCTCAAATAAATTTTTATTTTGAAAATATTATAGAATTATTTTTAAAAACTGTTATTATAAATTATTTAAAAATAAATATTCTCAAATAAACCCTATGTTACACCTTATTCTTTTCTTTACTTTTATTACATCATTAAATTGATGTACAACAATTGTGCTCCAAAATCAAACATTTAAGTTTAATTACATGGGTTTATATGATGACCGAATTTGGAGGTTAGGATACTACAATCATTTCATATATGAAACCTAAAGGCTTGAAATGAAAATGACTTGATAAGCTGAAATAATTAGCAACATGTTAATCACAAAACTTGTATGAAGTAGTAATTAAGTTTACCAAAAAGTCTTAACTAGAAATTTAATTTCACATACAAAATTCATATGACAATTCTCCCAAAAGTAGTAGTAACTAGTTTCAAAACTGAACAAATAAAAGAACTTCTCAAGCCCTTCCTATTTATGTCACTAATCCTTCTAGAGTCAAGTATACCTAAAAACATTTAATAGAAGGAGTGAGCTCGAAAGCCCAATAAAGGGAAGAGATCAAGTACATTTATTTTTTATTTTATTTAAAAAAAAAATGAAATAGAGAATGCTTGTAACATGAGTACAATCATAAAAAACAAACTTATATTACATGTGTTATCTTCGAAAATGTATCAAATTGAAGTTCTTAATAAACATGCATATATTCAATAAAAAATTTTGGTTTTTAGTAGAAGTGTCCATCATAGTGGGACTTACAGAAGTACCCATCATAGTGGGACTTACAGAGGTGCCTATTATAGTGGGATTTACATAAGTGACTAGCCATATTCCTTATATGTTGGTGGACAAAACCAAAACCAATTTAATGATACACTATACGTCAGTAACTACCTTACTCGCTAGGTTTTTAAATCATTGTGAACCCCACCAAAGGTAACAAAGGTCAATATCTTTTTCCCTTGTTGACTAGGGCTAGATAACTAGAATGCATATGTAAAGTAAAAATATAATCAAATCAAAACAATTCTCAATATCAATATTTCAAACTTATCTAAACATTTTTCAAAATTCACTAATCAAATATAACAATAAAAGTAAGAATTTCTTGTTTTAATTATTATTCTAATTTTCTCTTTCTTATTTATTTATTTGAATTTTTATTTTAACTCATAAGGGGTACAAGGGGTAAAATATAAAGAAGGGAAATGAAATTTATTTGAGTCATATTTTTATTTTTTACTAATTAATCTCTACAATATGCATACATCCTATATATAAATCTTCAAATAAAATAAAAGGATTGGGTTATAGTAAAAAAAAAAAATTGCTTTAAAATCATGTTTTAAAACTAGTCTTTAACCTTAACCCTTGACCTGTAACTCGTTTTTGTCGAAAAATTGACATGTTTTTTGGAGACTTTGTCTAGTCTAAGGGGAGGTGTTACCTTTACACGAAGTGATGTTTTAAAATTCTGGTTTTATTCAAAAAAATTCTATAGAAATTTGATCTTCAAATAAACTATTTATCTTCTTTTCCCTTGTTTTTGAATCACCTAGAGATTTAAAGAAATCCTTCATATTAAAGTTTTAATAAATATTATTTCAAAATATATTTATTTATTTATTAACCCTATACCAAAATCAAGTAAAATCAATTCATATAGGGAAATATCTAATTTCCATTACTTAGGTTGACTTAACTTGTTTTTCTTAAACAATTACTCAAAATTTTTTCCTAAGGAATTTTAGCCTAATATTTTCTGGCATCCAACCATTTAAATGATTTATTAAACCTTTTATTAAGATGAATTCTTCTATACCTCAAAATCACATTGGAAATACTTCTACAACCTCCATGGTACAAAGAAAAAAAAAACCTTTTACTCTCAATCAACATCATATTATTTTCCAACCCAAAATACACTTACAAAATTTTTCATAACCACTTGTACTAATTTTAATGTTTTCCTATGATAGTTCTATAGTCTCCACATGCAGTGTGCCCTGTGAATTCACCCAAAACAATAAAATATCAAAGAGCATGAAATTTGATGTTGTCACTAAAACCTCTTTTTTTACTCTCTAAAAAGAATAAAAGTATAAATTTACAATATATTTCCACCAGATTCAAACTTCAATCCTAGAATTACTTTATGTTTCTTAAATCCAAAAAAAAAAAAAAAAACTCTAGATTTAAAATTTATGAATTTTATATTCATCACCGATTTATTTATTTACTTTCTTTTTTATTAAATATTTTTTTTATTTCTTTGTGAAACCAAAATAACAATTGTATTCTAAGGAGAAGGGAAGGAATATAAGTTGAAATGAAACTCTTTGAAGTTTTCTCAGGGTCCTCTTAATGTGGTTTAGGGTTTATTATTATTATTATTGTTAATTATATATATGATATAGTCCAAAATTTAAGCTTATAGACCCAAAATTATATTTTTGCCCAAACCTAACCCTTGTGTGTTACAATTTACATGTATAATTACTTAAATGGATAAAAATATTTATTAAGGTGTCGTTTATATAAATTTATATAAATCTATACTTTTTATGTAAAAGTTCTTAATTTATATAAATATAAGATGGTACTATTTTTTATTTTTCAAATATAAGAAATAAGATGTGTACCCAAACCATCACTAATTAAGTAATTTAATTGTTCTAAAAGAGAAATAAGAAAATAAGAAAGTTTTTTTTCTTCATAAAAAGCTTTATAAAAAACAAGGAATATATAATTTTAGAAAAAAAAATTATGTATATATATATTAATGTCTAGAAGTTATTTAACTCTTAAAAAATTTAAGTGCAGAAAGCTAGATAAGAAATGTTGAGAAATAAAGCTATTAATAGAATTTATGATAAGAACTGTTGAGAAATTTTTGCTTATTTCCCTTTTTTGTTTGCTTGTTTTTATGTGGACCAGCTTGTAGAGATTTAAAGATCTTATGATAAGGAGCAATCAATGGTATTCAATTGATGTATATTCAACTTTGAATTTGAAGAATGAGATGAATGATAAAATCTAAATTATTGCATGAAAGTATAAATATAAAGGAATATGATACAAATAAATAAACTTAAAATAAAAATAGAATCATAATATAAAACAATAAGACTACAAAATAATGAAACTTGATTAGAAAACAATAAAATCAAAATGAAATGTATGGCAACTATGGAAAAGTTGCTTTAGCTATAATATCGTAAATACATGTAATAATTCTCTTTATGATATTTGGGATATGATAAAATATATTTTTTCTTTACTCATTTCTTTTTCTAGTCATTTTATTAAGAAAAATGCTAAGATATTGTAGTGGTGTTTTTTAAAATCCAAATCTAGACTATTAAATACATATGATGAGATTTGAATTGTTAAACAATAGTGCAAATAAATGAAATTAAAGTATTAAAAAATAAATAAATGAGAATAAAGTATAAACAATATGACTTAAAAATGTATATATTATACTTATGAAATATATATATATATATATATATTTCAATTACCTTTCTTAAAGTTTTAGGAAAATACAACTAACCTTAATTGATTTGAAAATTTGTCAAATATCTCACTTATTTTGAATTAAAAGAAAGATGCGTGAAAATATCAAATAAGAAAAAATAGGAGAGGTATGTCATGAAATTTAAAACCAATAAAAATTAGGGGTAAAATCAATAAAAATTAGATATATTTAATCAAAATTTTAAGAGCGGTTAATGAAATTAACCCAATATATTTTTGTATTGTAGGTAAACCTTTTTATTAAATGGTTGGAGGCTATGGAGGTTGCATTAATTTATGAAATAAAAAGGGTTTTTCCAAAAAACATAATAAGTATATAGTGTAGGCTTCTTTGCTTTCTTCGAAAACTTTAATTAAATAATTTTTAATCCCTCTATTAGTAATTATATTAATATAATTACTCTAATTTAAAACCAAATTCATTTAAAAAAAGATTAATTTCATTGAAACCCCTAAAGGTTTGGTGTAAATATATTCTACCATTATTGGTTTTAAATTTTGTCAATTAATATCATTAAAAAGATTTTAATTAAGTAAAAATATTTTAGATAAGAGTGTTTAACAGTTTTTTTAAAAATTAAATATTATTTTTTAAAAATTAATATTTATATATGAAATATGTTTATAAGAATGTTAATTGATAAAATTGAAACCTAAGATAGCTTAGCATATTTATACTAAATGGGCTATCAACGAAATTAACCCTTTAAATAAAAAGAAAAACCTAAAAGTAATCAACTTTAATAGCTTCAGACCAATATCACAAAAGGCTAACCAAAAAGTCCATAAATCAAAGATAGTGAAACTTAAGCTAATCCAAATTGGAAATTTCGAAGACCTGCAGCTAGGCATCATTTCCCATGCAATAGTAAATGTACATGCCCAGTACCCTGACTCAGTCATCCCTTCCAGTTTAAAGTTCCAATAAATACAAAATCTTTTTCTTAAGTTTCCAATAAAGCTGTTTAAATCCACTCCAGTTTAAAGCCTGATATGTCCTTCCAGCTTAAAGTTCCAATAAATTGTTGCGTGTTGGGAGGACAAAATCAATTTCTTGGTTTCCAATACGGCTCTTCAAATGCACTCCAGTCAATTCTGAAAATTTGTTGTTAGAAGTATATATTAGTTGGTGTCTAGATTGAAAGTAGCCTTTCATCCTGTCGGAGGTTGCAACGCAGTGGATTATGAGGTAACCTTCAGAAAATGCATCTTCTTTTATATTTTTATAAGTTTTTGTCTTGTTCATGTTACGATGTTTACCAACCAAAAATACCCTCAGGTGTTTTCTCCATTCTTAGTAAACCCTTATGAGTTTCTCAAGGAAAAAGAAATTGGCCTTCTTCCAGGCATGATGCCGTAACAAAATTAAACACCCATAAGGAATCGCAATTCTAATCCCTAAACAATGGTATGGTAAATGGGACGGTGTGATGTGTGAAAATGGACGCTCCCTTTGAAATGATGAGGGTTTAATCAACATAAAGTTTTTCTCCCTTTTCCACTTTAAGCCATTGAATATAAGTGTTTGAACCTATTGAAGCCTAAAATAATAAATTAAAAGAAACAAAATAAAAACTCTAATGGGTTCATAGAGTAAAATAATAAATTAACGAACTAGATGTTCTTTTTGTGTGCTGAAAGTTATGTTTTATGGTCATCACTTTCTAGGTGTTCACTTTTGCGAGAATTTATGATTATCTGATTTGAAAAAGGAAAAACTTTGAAAAACACATGGTCATTTATAGATCACATATTAAATATTGAGATTTAAAATTTCAAAGCACCAAATTTCTTGTTCTTCCAAAATTAGGATTTGAACAATATATATCATTACTTAGAATTCAAAATTAGTTGTGTTCTTTGAGATATACCATTGAAAAAATTTGCAATCAACAATGGCTTATATTAGAAAAATTCAGGTTAGTGTTGTAACTTACCCAACCTCAACTTTAGTCTAATGCTTTCGATAAGTGTAGCTCTTAGTTACTCTAAAGGGATTGCTTTGCCAGGTGTAGATGTTGATGGTGTTCTTCTTGATAGCTTTGTAAGTCGTATAAAAAACACTTCAATACATATGCCTAAAGAAATTTTTTTTTGTTTATCAATAGATGGTTGTCATAGGAGAAAGAGCATCAATAGGAATCAGTGATTCACCATAGAATGTAGCTTGTTATGGTTCATTACTAAAATGATCTAACATGAACATTGATATGGTTAATTTTGATCATTCAAAACCTTCATGATTATATCAATTCAACCATATTGACCACTATGAGATAAACATGAAATGAAACATAAATAAAATGCCTGCTACACCCGATTGGCCCTGTAAAAGTAGGTCAGAAGATAATAGCTGGCATAATTGACCTCCTGGACGTTCACTTCAATGGTGATGCAACTTTGCTTGGATTTCCTTTAGTCTTCACTGATCACAAACTTGATGGTGACCTATGGCTCCTTTATTTTCATTATTAAACTTTCAATTTCATTTTTTGCTTGTAGAAATGAAGTTAAAGATTGTGAAACATAGTAAGAGAGTTTGTTGCACATAGAACTCAATGAATTGTACCATACAATGTGAACCATGTCATTTTTCATCCCATTCATAGGTGGTGATCCTGGATGTGACTTTGCTAATTCTATCCACCTCTTTAAAATACATGAACTAGGACTTTCTTCTAACTACTCAACCTTCATAACAACATCTGACAACAAGGAATGTCAATCAACTCAAACATCATGCACAAGCATTTTAATGTTACAATATTTAACCAAAATTAGACTTCTCATTTAGAGTTTGGGTGTCTAAACTTAGATAATATATATGACTGAAATGTATCCTTGTTTATAAGTCTTACTACAAATAATAACTTTACATTCTTCATCTTCTAGTGAAATTTGAGGAAGGATTCCTTAGTGTACATACTGGTAGCATGATTTTCAAGGATGGATAGTTTTGTTGAAAGAACAAGTCAAGAATTCTTAGACTCAAACTCTACCTTTGCCTCATTGTGTCAAATTCTTGTTATTGCCTTATCAAATTGTTGTACAAGCTCATACAACCGCAAATGAATTTTCAAAAATCAATTTAGATAAGCATTCATACCCTCACACCTTTGTGTGCTTCTCATCTCTCCAAAGAAATTTCCCCTGTAAATATGCCTCTACCCACCTTTTTTGTACACATAAATCTCTGTAACCCAACAATTTTCATGAAGACCTAACTTTTCAATCATATCATGCCAACCGTATTTAAATTATTTGGGATTCCCTCTCATGAACATGCACCTTGCAAAGGTGTTCACGAAGTCCTTAATATGCACATTTGTGAATACATTTTATTGGAGATAACATGCAATCATGATATGACATGCATTAGGAAGCACTTTTTTTCGCCTTACACATTGCTTTATCCCCATCAGTTACAATAGAAATGAGCTTCTTGTTCATCATTGTTATAAGAAATGTCTCCAACACCTATTCATATGTACCAATACTTTCATCCATCAAAGGTATAAAACCAAAGACCGGAGTTTGGTGACGATGATTAAAACCAACCAACACAACTAGTGACTTCTTAAAGGCATTAGTCCGATATGTTGTATCAAATGCCAACACATCTCTGCAACATGCATAATCAAATCGATATGTAGAATCAACTCAAAACAAGTTTGCTTGTTGACTTTCTTCATCAATATTGAATTTATAATAAAATGAAGGATCTGCTTATGTCGTCCTACACAAGTAAGTCAAAGCCACTTTTGCATTACCATCTTTAATTTCAATTCTAGGCATTGCATCAACATGATTATATATATCTTTTGGTGTGAAACCAACATGTTCATGTCCTCCTAATTGTTAGATCATATAGTCCATAATTTGGGCAATTTTAACATCAACTTTTCGCATAGCATTAACTTAAGCCTTATCTGGATTACTTATTACCTGATGAGACCAAAAGAATTGTGTGTTCATTGCACCAACCAAGGGATGATTATGGTCTCCTCTAAACTTTTTAACAATTCACTTTTCTAGTTTTCTATTAAAGCTAATACAAAAAGTAGTTTGACATCTAACTTTAGTCAATGATTGTGGCTAATGTTGTTGATTCTCATTTTCAAAACACTTTGTTGGTCAATGTCTTTCTCTAGAACACACCCACTTTCGAGATACTATATCTCCATTCTTGTCTCATTCCAAATCATCTTTTTGAATACTAAATCCTGTCACTTTAATGAACATGTTGTAAAATGTTTTTGCTTTATCTATATAATTGAATTCCAATTTGCACACTTCTTCACTTGAATACCATTCAACACTTTCTTTTTCAAAGTGTGTGAATCGTGGGTATAACTCCCACCAGTATATGGATCCTCATGAATTTCATTTTCAAGCTTCACTATAAATTCCTTGCTCTCTCATTTTTTTCCATGTCTGATACTACCACCTAAAAATTTCAAAATAGAAGCATATTATAGTTGTCAATTTTACATTGATGAACTTAGAATACATTGCACCATATATTTTAATTTTTTTTCTTCTTTTTCAATGCCAACAGATAATTTTCATAAGAGGAATACAAAATGTTTGTCCTCTACATCTAGTGAGTAGTAGTTGAGAAATGGAGTTACTGGTCCCAAAATGGTGGTCGATCGATTATGGCTAGATGGGCCATAATTATGGCAATGTGTACTAGTTGAGGAACAATATTCAATCGACAACATTGCGATCAACTAGTATGTGTGGTATTGTAGATGGTTTCGAATGTGGCAGGGTTTATCAGTTGAGAAACTTTTCCTCCACCGGTACCCATTGGTGCTTTAGGCTTCATGTAAAAAGAAAAAGAAAAATTATATTAGTTATTTAAATTGAAAGTATGGGCAACATGTAGATACATTAAAATTTTCCAATTAACACTTATGCCTAAATAATTTGATTATAAACTAAAATTATATCCCTTTTAATTAAAAAAAAACCCCATTCTAAGTAAATCACTAAGGTCCATGGTTAACTGATTTGGGGTAGTCACATAAAACCCTCAACCCATCCCTTTTTTCTTCCCATCAACATCCCAACACCCATACCTGGAACACAAACCCTAGAGCTGAAATCTCAATCCATGGCACCCAAACGAGCTCTAGAGGCAACAACGACCAATAACGACAAAAGGAAGAGACTGGCGATAAAGGAAAATGTTGAGGTCTAGAATAAAGCCACATTTGATAAAGGTATGTTCACTACTCCAAAGCTGACATAGAGATTTAATTTTTATTTTGCCAATAGGAGTGTCATCCCGATAAGGAACATAGATATCTCATAGTTAGGTTATTTCCAATTTTTCATAGCTAGCTATTGTGTCTATGAACAAACTTGTTTTTCTTAGGGTTGTGAAATGCTTTTACTGTAATATGAAATTCGAAGAAGAATAACCCATTACTACAAACATTAATAGTTTAGAAATTAAGTTTGGTGTTGGTGACATTTGTAAGATTTTAGATATTCCGAACAAAGGGTTGTGTTTATATGAATCAAAGAAGTGGCTGAAGGTTGATGGTTTCAAACCTATAAAAGTTGTACAAAGGTTGTGTAGCTATAACAAAGCCATTATGACTAATAAACCAACATCTCAGACATTAACTTTGTTGAGTAGGACCCTATAACATATGATTTCTTACACGTTTATCCCCAAAGGTGCACATCAAGATGATGTTTCATTCTTTGAGGCATTTTTGGTTGACAACATTCCAATAGAGAGGAAAATTAACATGAGATATATCATTTTTCAGCATATGAAAGTTTGTCCATTGAGTGAAGATTTCGTCCTCCCATATGAGATGTTTATTACAAAGATTGTTAAATTTTTCAATGTCAATTTGCATCGAAAGAGTGACGGTAAAAAGCTAAAGTCCTTTGATACATACAATCTAGCCTTAAATGCATCTTATGCAATTTGTGCATAAGAAAGATGGTTCGTGGGGAAGAAAGTCTTTTGTGGATCTTATAGAGGTGGATGTGCCTTCCGATGAGATGTCTTCAAAGGAGGATGATGACAATTGTGATATAAAGGGAGAAGGTACCGAAAACAAAATTGCCACTAGATCATAGAGAGGCAACGAGAAAGGAGTAGAGGTCGTTGCGGATCATCCCTCTCATACAACTAGGAAAAAGGTTGAGTCTTCGGATAACCTAAATGTCCAAATTAGCTCAATTGGTATGCTCTTAGAGGAGATGGCATTGACAAATGATGGATGATTGAAATCTCTAGAATGGTGAATTGATAGGTTCGAGGAGGAATTAAAATCGGGTATGGAGATTCTAAGAGGCTAGAATAAAAGAGATGATGACATTTCTCAAAGCCCAATTCCCACCTCATGACCTAGCCTAGTACTAACCCCTTCCTACATCTTGGACTGATTATATAGTTACCAAAGTTTGGTTTTTTCTTTTTTCTTTTTTGGATAATTTGGGATTGTAATTGATATTATGTATTTATGACTTTGTTTTAGTTATTTGGTCATTGATGATAAGTCATTGACATATATAGGTGATATATTTATCTTAATATATATGGATGGTATATGGATGATATATTTACTTTTACAACATCATTAGATTGATGTATAGAGTAGTACTTCAAAATAAAATATTTAAGTTTAATTTTTTGTTTTTGTTTTTTTTTAAATATTAGAAATAAAATTCAACACAAAATTCAAGAACTTTTAGACATTTATTTAAAGGGTAGTGATTTTTAAAATTGAAAAAAAAGAATTACTTTCTCAAGTTTTAAAATTTTTAAAAATGATTTTTAACAACATATGTTAAATCCATGCTTTAGGTAAGAATTTCTATATTTTATATTTTTTGTTTTTAAATATAAAAGTAAAATGTAAATCTACAAGAGTGTTGAGTAATTTAATTCTTTAAAAAGAAACTAAGAAAGTTTAATTAAAAGAACCTAAGAAGTTAATGATTCTCGAATATATATATATATATATAATTACTTTCTCAAGTTTTAAAATTTTTAAAAATGATTTTTAACAACATATGTTAAATCCATGCTTTAGGTAAGAATTTCTATATTTTATATTTTTTGTTTTTAAATATAAAAGTAAAATGTAAATCTACAAGAGTGTTGAGTAATTTAATTCTTTAAAAAGAAACTAAGAAGTTAATGATTCTCGAATATATATATATATATATATATATATATAAAGTTATTTAACTCTTAAAGAATTTGAGTGTAAAAAGTTATAAATATAATTTAGGGTTAAAGTGACCCATCTTTTGCTAGGATTTGACTAAATATATGTAACCCTTATTAATTTGAAATTTTTTCAAATATCGCTTTTTATAGTAAGAGATTTGAGTGAAAGGAGAGGGAAATGAAAATAACAAATATATATATAAAAAAAAAAAGGAAATTGATGAAATTTCAAACAGTTAGATATATTTAACAAGAACCTTAACAAAGGTGAATGAAATTAATCATAAAATTTATAACAAGAATTGTATAAAAGGTTTTTCTTATTTCTTGTTGTTGTTAGATGGATGGTTTTCCTTCTATGTTAAGATTTAAAAAATTTATGATGTGAAAAAGTCAACCATATTGACATAGTATCATATTAAATTTTGAATTTGGAGGCTTTAGTATATGATAAATATGATTTAATAGGATTTAAAGTAAAAAGTCAACCATATTGATATAGTATCATATTAAATGTTGAATTTGGGGGCCTTGATATATTATAAATATGATTTAAATAAATAAAATAAAGGTAAAAAATGATTAGGATATAAAATAATGATATTATGGTATAAAAGAAAAAAAAATTAAAATATAAAATCAAAAATCAAAATATAAAATATAGAGGGTACAAAATAATGGAACCACAACAAGGTTTAAAAAATGAGGATATATTGTTGATATATCCTCAGATTTTTGGTTATGTGAATCCTGACAATTGTCCTATGGTTCCAACATGCGTCTTTCAGGTACAAAACCGACATTTGCACCATTGGGCCACCATGTCTTTACTTAATAAGTAGACCTACATTTTATATATATTTTGAAAACTAAAATATTAAAATAAAATTTTAATAAAGACATTAATTTAGTTATTTATTTTTAAATTTTATTTAATTTATTATTGAAAACACAAAAATCATGAATTAAATACAAATATAATAACTATATATATATATATATATAAAAAGATAGATAAATTATCATTTTAGTATTAAAGTTATTTTTAAAATCAAGAAATTATGATTTTAGTATTACATATATTTTCAAATATCACTTATTAATATTATAAAATATTATAAATTATATTATTCATATACCAATTTATTCATATCTCAATTATAATATATGTATTATTACTTTTTATATTGTTTTTTTTATAAATTTTTCAATATTTGACTAATTATTGTTCCATCGATATTTTTTGATATGATTAAAATCAAAATACAGAACAAAAAACTATAAAATCTAAATGCGATAGTGAAATCATAACAAAAACCAATAAAATCTAAATGCCCACTTGGAAAAGGTTTGGAGCAATATCATATTGGAACAAGTGTGATAATTCTCATTATGATATTTGGGATATGATAAATATATTTTTCTTGGCTTATTCAATTAGGAGGAAATGATTTTTTAGATAAACTGTATATACAGATGGTATTGTACTTTTTCCTCCTTTGCTATCTTCAAATGACTTCTAATGTCTTTACTAATAAAATTATCACTTTAATTTAAAACCAAATTCATAAAAAAAAAACCCCTAAAAATAACTTCAACAACTAACATTTCTGGCCAAATTCACAAAGGCTAACTAATATTATTCGGGGCAATTTTAAACCAAATTCACATGAGCCCTAAAACCTAATACAGTGAAATTTTCGAGGAAAATATTATCCAGGGCAATTTTAAATTAAATTCACGTAAGTCCTAAAATCTAATAGAGGAACCACTTTTTGGTCAAGACTTACAGGCTGTTGTCATTTTCAGACAGTAGTAAATGTACATGCCACTGACCCATGAGTCATCCCATCAACGTTTAGAGTCCCAATAAATTGTTTGCTTGGAAGACTAACACTTTCCAATAAAGCTGTTTCAAATTCACTCCCGTCAACTGTGAAAGAGTCTGTATGTCCATTAATGTGACTCTTCACTCTTGCATCTCCTTCACTCTTCCCGTTGAACAAGAGGAGATTCACAGAAACCTTTCATCTCTCTTTTTGTTGGAAGTTGCAAGACTCTGGATTATGAGGTAACCTTCAGACATCTTCTTGTACACTTTCTTTTCTTTTTTTTTTTTTTTCTTTTTCATGTGTTTCCTCCACTCTTAGTAAAACCAAATGAATTTCTCAAGGAAAAAGAAATTGGCCCTATATTCTTCCAGTTAGTCATGATGCAGTGACAAAATTAAACGCCCAAAGAGAATCACTATCTGTGGATCCATTCTATTTTCTCCTCTTCTGATTTCCTTGTTGCCATCTTTTCAACCGTGTGGTCAATGGGACGGTGTGATGTGTGAGCAAGCGATGATTTCAAGGAATAGTTCACCACATCTCAACTATTAACCTTCTGGTTTGCTTGTTTGTCCTAGTGTGTCTTCTTTTTCTTTTTATTTTTTCCTGATTTTTTTATCATATACAAAAACTAATCTAGGTGATTTGTTTATCGTATGTAATACTAATCCATTATATTTTGTTTCCATGGGATGGGATGAAGGCTCTATAAGTTGAGTTGGACTCTTTTATGATTGGCTTTAATGTTTCATGATTAGATTTATTCTTTGAGTGTTGGCTGAGAGTGGGATCAAAACATTCCTCAAGCACTTTGGAAGCTCTTTTGAACACGAACTTCAGTAACATTAATGGCTCCTTCGTCTGGAGGTATGCTGTTGGCTTCAACATCTTTTGATCTTGTGATTTAATTTTTATGAATGATATACCTTCCTTTGGAGACTATCTTTGGATTATATATGTCAGGAAATCAATAGTTTGATTTCTCATTGCAATGAGGTAGTTTTGAATATTGGACTCTATTACTAATTTGTCAAGTATGACTCATGTTTTGAAGGGTGTAAAATAAATATACCTTATAATATATATATTCTTTTTTAGAAAATAAAGAATTTATTTTTGCAAAATGCCAAGGTGCCAAAATCAATTATTGAATTTCAGAATTTGAAATTTGGACCATTGAATGTATATGAGGAGATTTAGAATATTGAATAAGGGTATAAATAAATGAGATAAGGTATAAGGGAATAAATAAATGAGACTCTTGAAGATGTGTATATGATATTACCTATTTTGTGGGATTCGATGCCTACAGAAGAATGTTTTGTTTGGCATTCTAGATGGAACCATTTTTTTTTTTATATATACCCATAATACCCAACTTCTTCCATATATGTTTATTTTAATTTTCAACCCCTTTTGAATTCTTAAAGTTCATTATGGATTTCTTTTAGGACTATATAAAATGTGTTGTTTTATTTTATTTTTTTCTATTAGCTTGCTCTTATGTTTAAAAAGTATTAGTCCAAATGACAATAATAATTGTGAAATTAGAAATTATCCAAGTTGGTTATGCTTTAATTATTCACCCAAACAACTATCTTTATGATTTCACTTTAATAAGAAAAATATTGTAGTGCTTAAGAAGTTAATATAACCATTTTAGGATGTTAAGGAGGAGATATTAGGAGCTGATTAATCATGAGATGGAAAATAGAAATTTTCTATAAATATTTACATTTTGAATTCTAAGTTTTTTTATTTTGAATTTTAAACAACTACATTCATTTATAATTGAAAATGATAAGCAATGACATTTTTTCTCTCTTCGTTTTTTTGTAGTATCGATTATTTTTTATGGATGAAAATTGTCAATGGCATGAGTAAAGTCGGAAAAAAGCAGGGGTACTTGAAAGAAAGGTATGCAATTGACTATATTTTATACATTTGATTACAATTCAATCATAATTTAATTATCTTATAATTATTTTAAGACAAAGTAAAGAAGATGAGCAATCCTTAAAACTTAGAATTGAATTGATGTTGAGCTTCTAATGAATGTTATTATTATGGGCTTGCACCTATTATACATTTTTAGGCCAAAGAAATATATTAAATTATAATTTTTGGAGGCTTTTTTTTTTTTTTTTTTACTAAAAGTCCAAGACCTAACACTAGCATTAAGCTTTAATGCTATATATTAAAACTTTAACCCCATTAAAACTTTGACCCTACCCAGTTGTTTTTTGAGATCCAAAATGTTGAGTTTTCTCAAATTTTGGCCCTTGAAAGTAATGCCAAGCACAATTATAGGTTATTATTAGTGGTAGCAAGTTGCTATAACATAGTTAATAATTTTGGTCATTTTAAGCTATTATTTAGTTATTTAGTTTTGAAGACATGGTTTTGGAGCTAAATACAACTGATTAACCTCTAATAGGGGGAGATAAGAGAGATCTAGTTTTTACTTAAGAAGTATTTAGGAAAATTCTATGGTACCACTTCGATACCATACTGAAAAAACAGTCTTGGCCATTGGAACAATTTCCCTCTCTTTATATAAATAATTATTAATTATCCATGTGTATTTTGATTAAATTTCTACCATGGATTGAAATTTCGATTTTTATCAACGATATTTTATGAATTAAAATTAATTTTATAAGATAAATTATTAATAATTTTAATTATTTCAATAAATTAATGTTGACAAAAAAAGTTGTTATCACATTTTTTTTTTAAATTTAGAAATTAAATCTCAAATAAAATATTTTATATAATTAATATAATTTTTCATTTAAAATGTAATAAAATTCTAAACTTTTGAACGTTTGAATGATAAAAATTTTAGTGTTAGAAAAGTTAGAAGCGTTTTTTAAAATTACTGTCAAATATATACTTAATTATATTTTACTTTCTTTATATCTGTAAGGTAATGGAAATAGGATAATATCCAATAGGAAAATTCTACAATACCTCCTTCGGTACCATGCCTCCATTTTTTTTTAGCCATTGGATGAAAATGATTAAATCTCAACCATCCAAATGAAAAGGAAAAAAAAAAAATTTCAAACCGGGTACCTCCCTTTCCCGTTCTCTCCCCCATCTCTCCTCCTTTTCCCGTTTTTCCCCCCTAATTTGCTCTCTTCCCATCCATAGTTGGCTGTGTGGCTCTTCCCCACCCTCATCCTGTGGTCTCATCTTCACTCATCCTCCATAGCCGACTTCATTCTATTCTCTCACCATTTCCCGTTTTCCCCCTCCCCTAATTTGCTCTCATCTTTGTTTTCTCTCCATTTTCCCGTTTTTCTCTCCACTGATTCTCCACAACTGGGTGAAGACCACGGTCGGCTTCAACCAAGCCAACCTCTTCGAGGCCGACATCGTAGACCTTATCAAAGACGTCTCTACAGCTAGGTGGAGACCACCTTTGCCGTCAATCGGGATTAAAGACGTCTTCACAGATGGGTGGAGACCATCATCGCCGTGAATCGGGCCAACCTCCTCTAAGCCGACGTCTTTGACCTCATCAAAGAAGTCTCCCTCAAGGACCGCGAGCTCAGGATTGTGGGCAAGGTCGATGCCAAGATCCGAGTCTTAGACTTCATTTCTCCCGATGTTCGGGTCAACTATTTTTCTATTAGATTCTTCTTCTCGAAGATTTTATATAAATTTTCTGAATTTTTGCTTTCTCTCCCCCCTACCCCTACATTTTGTCACACGAAGAATTTCGGTTCTTTCACACGAAGAATGTTAGTGGAATCTTCATAACCCTTGTATTTTCTTCATATTTTATATTTTGTTTAAGAGGTGTAAGGGGGTGTTTTTAGGTTCTAAATTTAATGGTTTAAAAACCCGAATTGAAGACGTAGCTGGAAGAAGAAGAAGAGGACGTGTAGTACTAAGGAAAAGAAAGTTGAGAAAGACACAATTGTTTGTTACTCAAAAGGCGCTTGTATCCTAATTATTTGGCGAGTTCTATATAAAGGGAAAAAAGTGTGAGTAGTAATTATGTGTTTTACAATATTGTATCCATTATATTTCTTGTTTTTTGTTAGATTTATGGATTGATTACATTATAGAAAAAGAGTGGTTAGATCCATTATTGAACATTGAAAAAAATTTATTAATTTTGTCATCATTTTAAATGTAAAGAGATTTAGGAAGGATGTTGTAGTTGTAATGGTATTTGTATTTTAATTGGCATTTGATTGATTATAGTAAGATATAAATATAAAATTTATTGAAATGTGAAAAAAAACTTATGTTGAGATAATGTGGTGGTGAAAGTATGTTTGATTTATTATATCCGAAATCATATTATAAAAATTGACATAAATGATTTGATTTAATTTTTAGAAGCGAACGCGATGGTCTTGAAGTTGTTAGAAATCCAAAGAGGCCTATCGGCGCTTTAATTTATGGGTCTTATTTGAGGAAACCTATTACTGTTAGTGACAGAAACCTGTTAGTACTAGAGTAAATTGTTTGACTGGGTGGGTTCCAATCAAACCCTAAGGAATGGGTCCAAAAGTCATCCATTAGAGTTAATGGAATTCATTGTTGTTCTTGTGCCTTAAGACAAAGTTAACTAACTCATATGCTTTGTATCCAACACGTGTAGAGGGGAAAAAGAAGGCAAAAACAAATGGTGTCATTGATTCATTTTTTCTAGTTTTAAATTCAGAAAACATCGTTTTACTTTTAATTTTCCTTTTCAGTTTTTAATTCAGAGAACATGATTTTATTTAGTTTTTATATTTAGTTTATTTATAGTTTATTTAGTTTCTAAAATCCAATTAGCTAAATATTTTATTTGATTTTGTTTTTATATTTAAGTAATTGAGTTTTGGAAAGTTTTTATATTTTGTTAATAGAAATAGAAATTTTTATATTTTTTATTATTATGAATTTCTATTCTGTTAAATTGTAAGTATCTATCTCAATAAGAGATTATTAATATTCAAATGAAAGTGATGAAAGAAAGAAAATACTTTAATGCTCAATTATATTTTAATGTTATTTTTTTTTACATAAGGCTTTATTTATGTTTTCAATTTTGAAGTTTGATTTGATTTTTATTTATTTATTTATTTATTTACCTAATATTTTTTGCAGCTCTTGCTGGTTTTGGTTATTTATGTTATGTATGTTTTAAAGCATGGGTTGTTGTTGCCTCTTCTTCTTCTTGAATCATGTGATTAAAAAAAATGGTGCATTGTTATTGATCCAATAATATTTGGAGGGTAGTTAGTGAAACTTCTGATTAAAGTTTCCTGAACTGAACTTTTGAGTCCACTAATTTAGTTGGTTGATGTGGTTAGGACATTTGACACCTACATGGTGTTGCTAGAAGTCAATATGTAAATGCTTTGCCCTTTTGTAGACACTAGAATGTGAACATTTTTTTATAGGTTATGATGTGAACATTAGAAACTGTACGAGGAAGAGTGACATGCAATACCTTGTTCGGAAAGGAGGAAAAACTTTCTGACATCCTCACCAGCTACTAAATTGAGAACTCTATTCCCATTTGACATTATCCTGACTGTTATACATATAGTATATTTCCAAAAACACAGTTAAAATAATTTTTAAAATTTATATCTAAACATCACGTGACTATTCTCTTTTAAAACATTTATAATAATAAAAATATTAATAAAAACATTATAAGTAAAATCGGTTTAATTAAAATCGCTTCCAAATGAACTCAAGTCTTTTTTTTTCTAGTCTTGTACTTTTTTTCTACGCGCTATTTCTCCTCTTGTCCACTTAGATAGCTAAATGGAAGAGGGTCAATGTCCACTATTGACTTGGGGCTCCACTAAGATAGCTAAATAGAAGAGGGTCAATGTCCACTACTAACTTGGGGTGAATGCTAAGGAATGCAGCTTAAAATTTTAGTACTTAAATTTAATATTTGTAAGTCATATGAATGACTTGAAGCATGTAATATATATAAATACACATGTTCATACTTGAAATATTGCATTTTTTTGGATTATTAGTTTAATTTAATGGAGATGAATATTTAGTTGAAAAGTTACAATGTATTATTGAAAATATGACTTGATAGTTGATTATGGATGTGTCATTTTTAGTAAAAAAAATAAATTAATTTGTAACATTTTATATTAATAATATATTATTCTTGTAACAGGTTCAAATAGTAAGCAAGTCATTATCAAAGAAGTTATTGAAAGTGTAAGTGTACGTTTATTTATTGCATACTCTTATATAGTATCAATTATAAGGAAAATAAAATTACCTTGTAAAGGTAATTAAATTTTTATATATTTTAAAATTTTTTATCTACATATTATGCTTTTGAAACTTATTTAATTAAACATATTAGTTATTTGACAAACTTTTCACTAATATTTTGTATACTTATGTGTTTTATTTTGTTTCAAAGTTTTATTGCATAATACTTATGTATATTATTTCACAAACTTTTTACAACTATTTTGTGTACTAATGCATATTAAGTTTTGTTCTTGCCTATATAAGCTACATTTAATTATTGAAATATATCCAATATTATGTTGAAGAAAGATGTATGTACTTACTTAAATTTTTTTGTTCTTACTATTAACAAATTTTGCAATTCTCTTGTATAGGATATATATTCCATTATTTTAATTGAAATGGAAAATCGAGATTGGATGTCAAAAAATAGAAGGTCGGTTGAGTATGATGAAGGAGTTGAAAACTTTATCAATTTTGCATTAGCACATTCAACCAACCATACCTCTATAAAATGCCCATGCTTATGTTGTGGAAATATGTTATGTCAAACTCCTCAAGTCATTAGAGAGCATTTGTTCTTTAATGGAATAGATCTCAGTTATCGAGTATGGTATTGGCATGGAGAAAAGGGTCCCAATGGAGGATTTTCAAATGTCCCACAACAACGTTATGACAAATGCGAGTATAATGATGTTGCTGACACAATAGATATGGTTAATGCTGCATAAGTTAATTGTATGAATGATCCCCAAGTGTTTGGAAGGTTACTTGAAGATGAAGAAAAACCTTTATATCCTGGATGCATGAAATACACAAAGTTGTTTGCATTGGTAAAACTTTACAACTTAAAAGCACGTCATGGTTGGTCTGACAAAGGATTCTCATAATTGCTTCAGTTGCTTGGAGATATGTTGCCATTGAATAATGAGATGTCGTTGTCCATGTATGAAGCTAAAAAGACTTTCAGTGCTCTTGGTATGGAATATCAAAAAATTCATGCATGTCCTAATGATTGTATTTTGTATAGAAACCAGTGTAAGGATGTTATTGCATGCCCAACTTGTGGAAAGTCAAGGTGGAAGATAAACAATGAGGGGGGAAAGATTAAGAAGGGGGTTCCTGCAAAGGTTTTGTGGCATTTCCCACCAATCCCTAGATTCAAAAGGATGTTCCAATCCTTAGAAACTGCTAAACATCTTATGTGGCATGCCAAGGATAAAGAATATGATGGTAAACTACGCTACCCATCAGACTCCTCAACGTGGAAACTAGTTGACCATATGTGGCCTGATTTTGCTTCTGAACCGCGAAACCTTAGATTGGCACTCTCAGCAGATGGTATAAATCCTCATAAGACTATGAGCAGTAGACATAGTTGTTGGCTTGTTATATTGATCATATACAACCTTCCTCCTTGGTTGTGCATGAAAAGGAAGTTTATGATGCTATCATTATTGATCTTAGGACCACGACAACCTGGTAAAAATATAGATGTTTACTTGAGTCCATTGGTGGATGACCTTAAAACTTTGTGGGAAAAAGGAGTTGAGACTTATGATGCATACTTGCATGAGGTTTTTACTTTAAAGGCTATCCTTTTATGGACAATCAATGATTTCCTTGCATATGGAAACTTAGTTGGTTGCACTGTGAAAGGATATTATGCATGTCCAATATGTGGAGAAGGAACATGTTCCAAGAGATTAAAGCATGGTAGGAAGAACTCATATATGGGTCACCGACGATTTCTTCCACGCAACCATCCCTATCAGAGACAGAAGAAAGCATTCAATGGTGAACAAGATTTTAGGAATCCTCCTAAAATTTTGAGTGGTGAAGAAATACTTGAAAAACTTGATCTCATTCCTATTTCTTGGGGAAAAATGAAGATAAAATCTCTTGAATCTGATGTGAACACAAATTGTTGGAAAAAAAAGTCCATATTTTTTGAGTTAGAATATTGGAAATATCTTCATGTTCGTCACAACTTGGATGTTATGCACATCGAAAAGAGTGTCTGTGAGAGTATTATTGGTACTTTGTTTAACATCCCAGGGAAAACAAAGGATGGACTTAATGCTCGACTTGACCTAGTTGAAATGGGGTTAAGGTCTGAACTTTTCCCAAGAGTTGACTTGAAACGGATCTACCTTCCCTCTGCATGTTATTCACTATCCAGAAATGAGAAAAATATAGTTTGTCAAACGTTATCTAATTTGAAGGTCCCTGAGGGGTATTGCTCAAATTTTTGAAATCTTGTCTCCTTAGAGGAATTGAAGTTGTTTGGTCTAAAATCTCATGACTACCATGCACTTATGCAACAGCTGTTGCCAGTGGCATTACGTTCTGTTTTGCCAAAGCATGTGAGATATACTATATCAAGATTGTGTATCTTCTTCAATAAATTATGCACAAAAGTGGTTGATGTGTCAGAATTGAATGAAGTATAGAATGAGTTAGTGGTCACGTTGTGCTTACTTGAAAAGTATTTTCCACCTTCATTTTTTGATATTATGCTTCATCTAACAGTGCATTTGATAAGGGAGGTGCGACTATGTGGTCCAGTTTACTTTAAGTGGATGTACCCATTTGAGAGGTATATGAAAGTTCTTAAAGGATATGTTCGCAATCATAATCGGCCTGAAGGATGCATTGCTGAGTGCTATTTAGCAGAGGAAGCTGTTGAATTTTGTACTGAATATTTATCAGGGACTCATGCAATTGGAATTCCAAAAAGTAACAATTATGACAACAATATTGATCATAAATCGTGGTTACAAGCACATCATTATGTGTTAGAGAATACAACTATTGTCCAGCCATACATTGAGTAAGAAAAATATACCTTTATTTATTTATTTTTATATAATTTCATAACATAATGATGAAATCCTAAGTTTGCATTTCTTGTCTATAACTTTATAGGGAACACATGAATTGGTTGAAGTCTCAATACCCTCAACAATCTAAGAGACAAATTTGGTTGCAAGAAGTACATATGCGTTGTTTTACATATTGGCTTAAAGGAAAGGTAATCTCTTAGTTTTCAGAAATTATTTTAATATGTTGAAAACACCACAAGTTTCCAATTATGTTTTGATTACACACAGGTTGAAGAGGCTATCCATAACGGGCAAGATATTCTCAACACGCTTAAGTGGTTAGCACATGGCCCTACTCACCAGGTGGTCAGCACATGGCCCTACTCACCAGGTGGTCAAATATCCTGGATATATCTTTAATGGGTGTCGTTACCACACTAAGGGACGCGATATGACATGCGTCACCCAAAATAGTGGTGTTAGCATTTTAGCAGGGACTATGCAAATTGTCAGTTCTAAGGATAAACGTTACTTTAATTGCAACTGAGAAATTTAGATTTTTAGATGAGACTTTTATGTCATTTTATAGTTAGCCGATTTTATGCTTATGAAATGGAGGTATACATGAATCTTGGGATCTTTAACATTTCTAAATCATGTTTTGGTATGTATTCACTCTTCTTTTTTAGTTTTGATGGATTTGATATGTTGGACATACTATCCTTTTGTGAACAGTTGATATACAAATATTATTAAATGATCAATGTATTATGAGTTATTCCAGAAACATTACAGAAAAATGAGTTAAATATAATATAATTGTTATATTTATGGACAAAATATAAACAGGTTAATCTTATTAATTCATAAGCATTGCAAAAATCAACAACTAAAACCAATCATATCTTCTAGAATAATTTACAATGATGTGACATCATAACTCAAAGATGATACATTTAATGTGACATCATAACTTAAAGATGATGTATTTAATGTGACACCCTATCATCACTAGAAATATATGGTGTCACTTCTGAATGGGTCACCATTTATCTACTTTGGTGTCACTTCCAAATTCGTCACCAATTGATACCCTCTATGGTGTCAGTGGAGAAGGTGACGCTATGTTGTAGTGACACCCTATGTTTATGGTGACTCGTTATAAATGTCATCATATACCTTTTTCCTTGTAGTGATTGTTCCAATGGCCAAGACTGTTTTTTCGGTATGGTACCGAGGTACCGATACCTTAGAATTTTCCTAAATACTTCTTGAGTAAAAATTAGATCTCTCTTATCTCCCCCTATTAGAGGTTAATCAATTGTCAAAACTTTAGCTCCAAAACTATGTCTTCAAAACTAAATAACTAAATAATAGCTTATAATGACCAAAATTAAAAGTTCTATAAACTATGTTATTGCAACTTGCTATCACTAATAATAAACTATAATTGTGCTTGACATTACTTTCAAGAGCCAAAATTTGAGAAAACTCAACATTTTGGATCTCAACAATAAGTGGATGAGGTCAAAGTTTTAATAGGGTTAAAGTTTTAATTTATAGCATTAAAGCTTAATGCTAGTGTTAGGTCTTGCACTTTTAGTAATAAAAAAATTAAAAAAGTCTCCAAAAATAATAATTTGATACATTTCTTTGGTCCGAAAATGTATAATAGGTGTGAACCATCATAATATTAATATTCATTATTAGAAGCTCAACAACATCAATTCAATTCTAAGTTTTAGGGATTGCTCATCTTCTTTACTTTATATCTTAAAATAATTATAACATAATTAAATCATGATTGAATTGTAATCAAATATATAAAATATAGTTAATTGCATACCTCTCTTTTAAGTACCCCTCCATTTTTCCGACTTTGCTCATGCCATTGACAATTTTCATCCATAAGAAATAACCTACACTACAAAAAATGAATTGAGAAAAAATGTCATTGCTTATCATTTTCAACTACAAATGAATGTAGTTGTTTAAAATTCAAAGTAAAAAAAAAACTTAGAATTCAAAATGTAAATAAAAAATTTCTATTTTTCCATCTCATGATGAATCAACTCAATGTAAAATCATAAAAGCACTTGTTTAGGTGAATAATTAAAGCATAGCCAACTTGGATAATTTCTAATTTCATAATTATTATTGCCATTTGGACTAATACTTTTTAAACATATGAGCAAGCTAATAGAAAAAAAATAAAATAAAACAACACATATTACATAGTCCTAAAAGAAATCCATAATGAACTTTAAGAATTAAAAAGGGGTTGAAAATTGAAGTTAACAAATATGGAAGTTGATTATTATGGCTATATATCAAAAAAAAAATATGGGATCCATCTAGAATGCCAAACAAAACATTTTTCAGTAGGCATCAAACCCCACAAAATAGGTAATATCATATATACATCTTCAAGAATAATTTATTTATATATTTATTCCTTATCTCATTTATTTATACCCTTATTCAATATTCTAAATATCCTCATATACATTCGTCCAAATTTCAAATTCTGAAATTCAATAATTGATTTTGGCACCTTAGCATTTTGCAAAAATAAAGAATTTATTTTCTAAAAAAGAATATATATTTATTTTACACCCTTCAAAACACGAGTCATACTTGACATATATAATCCAATATTCAAAACTACCTCATTGCAATGAGAAATCAAACTATTGATTTCCTGACATATATAATCCAAAGATAGTCTCCAAAGGAAGGTATATCATTCATAAAAAGCATACCTCCAGACGAAGGAGCCATTGATGTTACTGAAGTTCGTGTTCAAAAGAGCTTCCAAAGTGCTTGAGGAATGTTTTGATCCCACTCTAAGCCAACACTCAAAGAATAAATCTAATCATGAAACATTAAAGCTAATCATAAAAGAGTCGAACTCAACTTATAGAGCCTTCATCCCATGGAAATAGATTACCTAGATAGGTTTTTGTATATGATAAACAAATCAGGGAAAAAAAAAAGGAAAGAAAAAGAAAACACACTAGGACAAACAAGCAAACCAGAAGGTTAATAGTTGAGATATGGTGAACTATTCGTTGAAATCATCACTTGCTCACACATTACACCGTCCCATTTACCACACTGTTGAAAAGATGGCAACAAGGAAATCAGAAGAGGAGAAAATAGAATGGATCCACAGATAGTGATTCTCTTTGGGCGTTTAATTTTGTTACTGCATCATGACTAACTGGAAGAAGATAGGGCCAATTTCTTTTTCCTTGAGAAATTCATTTGGGTTTACTAAGAGTGGAGGAAACACAAGAAAAAAAAATAAAAAAAGAAAGGAAGAAAGTGTATAAGAAGATGCATTGTCTGAAGGTTACCTCATAATCCAGAGTCTTGCAACTTCCAACAAAAAGAGAGATAAAGTTTCTTTGAATCTCCTCTTGTTCAACGGGAAGAGTGAAGGAGACGCAAGAGAGTCGCATTAATGGACACACAGACTTTTTTTCACAGTTGACGGGAGTGAATTTGAAACAGCTTTATTGGTAAGTGTTTGTCTTCCCTACACGCAAACAATTTATGGGGACTTTAAACAATTTATGGGGACTTTAAACTTTGATGGGATGACTCATGGATCAGTGGTAGTACATTTACTGCCAGGAAATGACAACAGCTTGATCAAAAGTGGTTCCTCTATTAGATTTTAGATTTTAGGACTTACGTGAATTTGATTTAAAATTAGGGCTTTTTTAACTTTTGCGGCAATTTTAAAAAATTATAATTAAAAAATGGTAGTTTTGAAAATATTGATAGATTTACGGCAGTTTTGGCCACGTGGAAGGTGTCTTTTGAAGAGACACCTTCCACAATTTTCAAAATCATGAAAAAATTGAATTTAAGCTAAAGGTGTCTCTTGAAGAGACACCTTCTACAATTTCAGAAAATTTGATTTACATTAAAGGTGTCTCTTGAAAAAACACTTTCCACGTGGCAAAAAATCCAATATGTATTAAAGGTGTCTCTTGCAGAGACACTTTCCACGTGGCAAAAAATCCAATATTCATTAAAGGTGTCTCTTGAAGAGACACTTTCCTCAAAAATTTGAATGTCTTATAAATTTGATTTTAAAGCTAAAAATGTCTCTTGAAGAGACACCTTCTACAATTCCTAAAAATTTTAATTTATACCAAAGGTGTCTCTTTAAGAGACACCTTCTAGGATTCCAAAAAATTAGATTTATACAATTCCACTTTCCAAAAAATTAGATTGAAGAGATGTCTCTTGGAAAGACACTTTACACAATTCCACAAAATCCAATATGTATTTTATTTGTAGAAATGATTTTAAAGTTAAAGACGTCTCTCTTTAATGTATGAAAATTGTGGAAAGTGTCTCTTCAAGAGACACTTTCAGTATAAACCCAATTTTTTTAAAATAATAGAAGGTGTCTCTTCAAGAGACACCTTCAGTATAATTCCATTTTTTGGGAATTGTGAAATGTGGTCTCTTGATACCTTCCACAATTTTAAAAATATTGGGTTTATACTGAAAGTGTTTGTTCAAAAGACACTTTCCACAATTTCCATTCAAACAGTGGAAAATTTTGAATTTATGCTGAAAGTGTCTCTTGAAGAGACACCTTCCATAATTACAAAAAAATGGAATTATATTCGGACACCTTTCATAATTTTTAAAAAATTGGGTTTATACTGAAAGTGTCTCTTCAAGAGACACTTTCAACAATTTTTCAGTGAAAATTTTGAATTTTGAAAAGGGACATTCTACAATTCCCAAAAAATAAAATTATACTAAAGGTGTCTCTTCAAGAGACACTTCCACAATTTTCATTATTTGTAAAAAAATTTGCTTTATACTGAAAGTGTCTCTTCAAGAGACACTTTCAACAAATTTTCAGTGAAAATGTCGAATTTTGAAAAGGGACATTCTACAATTCCCAAAAAATAAAATTATACTAAAGGTGTCTCTTCAAGAGACACTTTCCACAATTTCCATACACAGTAGAAAATTTCGAATTTATGCTGAAGGTGTCTCTTGAAGAGACACCTTCCACAAAAGAAAAAAAAAATTCTATCTCTTAATTAGTATTACCTACTGTACAACCAAATGTTTAAAGTTTATCACCTGTATACATTATAATCAGTATTTTGACATTCAATCCAAAACCAATGAAAACAAGTAAACCAAATATCAAAATCAGCACCTTTCCAAAATAGTAACAATACTATTTTGTGTAAAATAAGTCCAAAATAGATAGAATACTATAGAACTTACGTTAATAAAAAGTTAGTTAATCCAAAATATAACAAGTAAAAACATACATCTAGAGTATTTGTCCAAAATAATGATGCAAAATACTAATAGTATCCAAAATATAAGTCATATGTAGTAACATCCTCAATGTGTACCGCACGAAGGAGCCTTCCTCTTCCGTAATGGACGTCTATGATGTGCATGCTCCACTAATGGCTCTATGGGGCTAACATGTAACCCTTCATGAGCTCCACGACCACATCTCCTACCACGTCCTCGACCATGTCCTCGACCACGATTAGTCTTTTGTCCTTGTTGATCATCATTTGCTATATGAACTAACTCCTCATGAACCAATGTAGCCTCTAGCGATGGTGGTGATGATGCAACAAGTGGTACTACAGGTGGAGTGGATGGCACCTCCATAGGTGTAATAGGAGTCTCCTGAACAGGTGGCAGGCTAATGTCAGTCGATGGTGCATCTCTAAGAACAGACGTATGCCTAGTCCCTCTCGTATGAGCCCCTCGGCCTCTAGTCCGTACACCTCCTGATCGAGTAATGGGTGATATCTGCTACTGATGAAGTGGTGGACTACTCCTCGTATGAGGCCCTCCTCCCCTAGTCCGTACACCTCCTGATCGAGTAATGGGTGATATCGGCTGCTGATAAAGTGGTGGACTACTCCTCGTATGAGGCCCTCCTCCCCTAGTCTGTACACCTCCTGATCGAGTAATGGATGATATCGGCTGCTGATGAGGTGGTGGACTACTCCTCGTATGAGGCCCTCCCCCTCTAGTCCGTACACCTCCTGATCGAGTAATGGATGATGTAGGCTGCTGATGAGGTGGTGGACTAATGTCAGTCGATGGTCGCACTCGGGCAACAGCTGGTGCATGCCTAATCTCCCTAGTACGAGGCCCTCGTCGTGTAGGTCGTACATCTCCTGATGGAGGCTGGAGCTGTGTAGTAGCATCAACACTAAATGGAGCATCTAAGCGATCCATCTCATGTATGGCCTCTAATACAGTAGTACATAGCTTGCGAATGCGAAAATCATCTGGAGGTGCAATATCATATATCTGGTGTATGCTGGTAGTCTGTAAGTCAAATAAGAGTTAAATTAAATTCTTATAAAAATAAAATAAACTTTAATAAAAAGATAAAACATGAAAATTACCAATAGCTCGTGGAAGGACCCAGTCCGAGTAAGAAACCGAATAGTAATGGAGCGATACCACACCATGTATGGATCATGATACCCTAATGAACCTATAGCCATCTCGCCTCTAGCAATATGCTCACGCCTAGAGCTCCAACGTCGAATGTAGTCTCCATGTCGAGTAGTCCAATCAACATCATGTCTACCTCTCAAATCACATTTGTGTAAGATTGACTCATTATCACATGGTTGAGGAATCCCTTGACGAAAACCAAACTGCCGCAATACTCGATCAGGTCTATGCCATTCAATTATGTGGAAACATATCAAAGGTGAGATAGTGCACCATATATCTTTCCCAGCAGTACAATAATCAGGAAGACCAACATTCATGTCATCAACATAAGGCTGCCATATAATCTGTACCCAAGAAACGTTAGATATAATCAGTGGTTTAGAATTTGTTTAGAGAAACAAGTATAAGAAATGAATCACACTTTTATCACCTGATCTGCTGTAAGTCGATCAAGATGGTGCCTATACTGAGCTAAGACGTGCATGCTAATCGAAGTAGTCTGAAACTCATCTCTCCACCTATAAAATTAAAATAACAAAGCATAGTTAAATAAATAAAAAATGTTAGAATTTAAGTTTATGCATGTATCCTCATAATAGTAAAATTTGTCGTAATTTTATAATATATACCGAATGGCCAATGGAGGTGGAGGCAGCTGGTCATCATGTGGAGCTATACGTAAACGATGAGGTGCAATAAATGGGAACCTCTCCCATACCCATAACTGGAGCAAAATCAGTGGGCCAGATATATCATGTGTATCAATATGAGAGGCTCGACACAACTGTCGATAAAGCCAAGCTAAACAGGCACTACCCCAACTATACCTACCAGCAACCTCAAAATCCTCTAGCAACCTCAAAATCCTCTAGAAGGGGTAAAAACATAAGATGCACCTTATCACTAGACTTCCCTGAAAATAGAAAACCTCCAATGAGCTGTAAGATATAAGCCCTAGTATAACGCTGAATAGACTCCTCATCAGCATCTGGTGCCAAAGTAGGGAAGCTCTGACTCAACCATGTAAGATGAAGGCGCTGGCCATCTATGTCTGTATCTCCAGGAGTGAGTCCTAATAGAGAATAACATACACGCCTCCAATCTAAACATGTGCTACCAGTAACTACATCTCCATCTACTGGTAGTCCAATCAACATGGCAATATCCTGTAGTGTAATCGTGCACTCCTCCTGAGGTAAGTGGAAGGTATGAGTCTCAGGTCGCCATCTCTCAACAAATGCAGTAATAAGATGCCAATCTAAGGAAATGAATCCTAAGCGTGCAACACCATAGAAGCCTGCCTGCTGCAACAAAGGAGTAATACGTCCATCTAGTACACTGGTGCGATGGAAGATCGCCTCACGTCGTCTACAATGAAGCTCCTTCGAGTCAACACCTGTCCATGCTGCAGATGACCTGTGTGTGGCCTGTCCATGTAGAACTGTCGGATCCAAGGGTCCCGGCTCCATCGTGCGGTGATACCTACATATACCAAATAATCATTAATTCTTAATATCATTAGTATGATTACAAATTTACAAACATTACATAAAAATATCATATTATCAAAATGGATAATCTTTCATACTTTAATTGTCATGAGGAAGGGGGTTGGAGGATTGCCCTCCATCTTTTGTGGGACAGTTGCGACGATTATGACCCGCTATTTTACATAAACCACATCGAATCCTAACGCTTGGTTCCTTCAAATCCATTTCATTCCTTATCCTTGATGATCTAGGACGCCCCTTATCCCTCATTGAAGTTGGGTCAGGGTGGAGAATAGGAAAATCAGGATACGGCCAATAAGATTCATGAGGAATGGGATTAAATTCAGGAGCGTAACAACTGGCATAGGCATCCAACCTATAGTATTTTTCAACTAATTGCCAACTATCAATCCTCATATGAGCAGAAACAGCTAGCACATGTGAGCATGGAATGCCAAATGATTGCCACTTATTACAACTACATGTACCTTCATTAAGCTTAACCACTTGTTTGTTACGTCCTTTATCCATATGAAACCCATGGAGAGCAGTAATTACTTCAAATGTTTCATGAATTCGATGGAAAATGGTGACAGTGTGTCCACTAGCTTTGGCCTCGGCTCTTCTAAATTTTTCAATTGCATACGCAGTGTACACATCTCCAACTGCCATTCTAGCACGTATCTCTGCTCTACGAGTCTCAAAGTATGACACACATCGATAAAAAGTTAATTGAACAAGTGCAGTGATAGGTAACATTCGCGCTCCCTTAAGCACCCCATTAATGCACTCAACAATATTTGTGGTCATCCACCCATACCGATATCCTAGATCATATGCTTGAGTCCACTTTTGAGTGTCTAACTTTGAAAACCAAGCCACACTTTTTTCATCCAATCGTTTTAACTCCTCCATGTATCTCTCATACTTCCGCGGTTGATGTTGACATCCAGCTCTATACGCCAACTCTTTTAAGACCTTATTCTTAAATTTGTCATTAAAATTGCTCACTACATGCCTAAGACAGTATCGATGTTGCGCATGAGGGGGGCTCCATCCAACTGATGGATTTCTAACAGCAGCATTTATTCCTGCATGGCGATCTGAAATTAAGCATATCCCTTCTCTTTGAGTGACGTGATGCCTCAATGCAATAAGAAACCAAGACCAACTATCCTGTGATTCTTCCTCAACAATTGCAAACGCAAGGGGGAATACATGACCATTTCCATCAATTGAAGTAGCAATTAAAAGCTTCCCCATGTATTTTCCATATAGGAATGTACCATCAATTTGTATAATTGGTCTGCAATGTTTGAACCCTTCAACACTTGCCCCAAATGCCCAAAAAACACGCATAAACCGCACGTTCCCAGAAATCCCTCCTAAAGGTATTGTCTTCCAAACAACCTTTGTTCCAGGATTAGTTAGCTGAAGGATGTTCATCCACTTCGGCAATGCTTGATAAGATTCATCCCAATCACCAAAAACTCTAAGCATTGCTTTTCTCTTAGCTTCCCAAATTCTCCTATAATGGACATCATATCCAAATTTATCCTTCACTATCTGGTGTAATGTAGCAATAGAGGTAGTGTGATCCCTCTGAACTACATTTTGGATCTCTCTTGCAATCAATGTAGAGTCCAATTGAGAGTGGTCTTGTGATAATTTAGGGTAAACACAAGTATGAGGACCTGCGTACTTGGTTATCTCAAACATTCCATGGCTTTTACGACGACATGCACGAAGCCTCCAATTACATCCTTTCTGCCACTTCTTACATCTCACTGCCCACAATTGTGGTTCTGATTCACAAACCACCAAATGTTGATTCCGACATATTGCATAACGTTTTACAGCATATTGCAAGTCTTCTTTACTCTCAAATCTCAATCCTTTAAACAACTCATTGGATTCATTCCACAATCCAGTACGTGGTGTGAGAGGCTCAGCAGTCATGCTATTTATTGCATCCCAATTCAATTCTTTGAACATTGGGGAAGGCATAATATGCTCACCATCATCTGAAGAAACCTTATTTGTTGGAGGTTCATCATCATAATGCATCTCATTAATCTCGTCCTCATCATAAAATTCCACATCATCATTTTCATTTGTAAATGGGATGTCAACATAATTGTTTGTCGCTCCCATGACTGACTGAGTTACTACTGCCAAATTCCCCCCCATTTCGTCATTGTGTGCTAAATTCTCATTCATTTCATCAATCTGCACTGTCGAATTCCCCTTTGCAGGTATTTCCACATCATGACCCATAATTTCTTGATCAAATGATGGACTTAACTCAGATGAATGATCTCTTGGACGTGTCTGCAAATACATTTCAATAGTATTCGATGGTGGGATTTGTGCTACAACATGAAACATTAACCTTACATCATCATCATCTTTAATTGGTAATTGTATATAGTTAATGTTTCCATTTCCAATCGACATAAGAATTGGATACCGAAATATCATGGATAACATGGTATGAGTGTGATCGATCGACATAACATGACACAACTTATCCTCCAACTCATCATATTTGATCAAATTGTTCACTAAGACACCTTTTTTAGGAGGACAACTGTAACACACCCCATTTGGGCCATCAATTATTTCACCATCCTTGTAACACACAATTGTAAGCAAACTATCCATTCATGTACCTAAAAAGAATCAAATAAAATATATGTAAGTCTAAATCAAATTAAATTTATTTTAATTTATCATATTCAATTTAATGTATTCATTTTATACAAAATAAATTATTTAATTTTAACAAATAAAAAGATAGTATATCCATGCTCAAAAAAAGATAGTATTTCAACATGCATCCCTACCTCCACTAGGGCAAACTTGCCCTATGATATATGATATGCACTAAAGAAATATATATCAAAAGTTAGGATATAAATACAATATTAAAAAAATACTTGAAATAACAAATTAATTATAACTATTTTATAATGGAAATTAAAATTTTCATTTAATTGATTAGTAAAATTATATCATAATTTTATCCATATTGTTTTTAATATTATTAATATATTAAAAATTTATCCATTTATCATCATTTATTTTATAATATATCATAATTTTAATATTAAATAGATTTTAAAATTAATCAATGTACACTTATCAAATTTATATTTTATATTATAAGTGGCTCAAAATTGAGCTTTTTTTTTGTTGTTGAGGGGATTTGAACCCCCAACAAAAGGTTCAGCATACATCCCCATCTCCACTAGGACAAAGTTGCCTCATGATATATGATATGTACTAAAGAAATATATATCAAAAGTTAGGATATAAGTACAATATTAAAAAAAACACCTTAAATAACAAATTAATTATAACTATTTTTTAATTAAAATTAAAAATTTCATTTAATTGATTAGTAAAAATATATCATAATTTTAATATTAAATAGATTTTAAAATTAATCAATGTACACTTATCAAATTTATATTTTATATTGGTGGTTAACACTCAAAATTGCATCCCAACTCCACTAGGGCAAACACATCCTATGATATATGATATGCACTAAAGAAATATATATTTAAAGTTAGAATATAAACACAATATTAAAAAAGCACTTTAAATAACAAATTAATTATAATTATTTTATAATTGAAATTAAATTTTTCATTTAATAGATTAGTAAAAATATATCATAATTTTAATATTAAATAGATTTTAAATCAAAATAGAGTTTTTTTCGCTGTTGTTGAGGGGATTTGAACCCCCAACAAAAGGTTCAACATGCATCCCCATCTCCACTAGGACAAAGTTGCCCTATGATATATGATATGTACTAAAGAAATATATATCAAAAGTTATGATATAAATACAATATTAAAAAAAATACTTTAAATAGAAAATTAATTATAACTATTTTATAATTGAAATTAAAATTTTCATTTAATTGATTAGTAAAAATATATCATAATTTTATTCATAGTATTTTTAATATTATTGATATATAAAAATTTATATATTTATCATCATTTAATTTTATAATATATTGAGTACATTTATACTTTTGATATATTTTATATCGGTGGTTAACGTTCAAAATTGAGCTTTTTTCGCTGTTGTTGAGGGGATTTGAACCCCCAACAAAAGGTTCAACATGCATCCCCATCTCCACTAGGACAAAGTTGCCCTATGATATATGATATGTACTAAAGAAATATATATCAAAAGTTAGGATATAAGTACAATATTAAAAAAAAACACCTTAAATAACAAATTAATTATAACTATTTTATAATTAAAATTAAAATTTTAATTTAATTTATTAGTAAAAATATATCATAATTTTAATATTAAATAGATTTTAAAATTAATCAATGTACACTTATCAAATTTATATTTTTTATTATAAATAATATCAAATTTATATTTTATATTGGTGGTTAACACTCAAAATTGAGTTTTTTTTGGTGTTGTTGAGAGGATTTGAACCCCTAACAAAAGGTTAGGCATGCATCCCAACTCCACTAGGGCAAACTTGCCCTATGATATATGATATGCACTAAAGAAATATATATTTAAAGTTAGAATATAAACACAATATTAAAAAAGCACTTTAAATAACAAATTAATTATAACTATTTTATAATTGAAATTAAAATTTTCATTTAATTGATTAGTAAAAATATATCATAATTTTAATATTAAATATATTTTAAATCAAAATTGAGTTTTTTTTGCTATTGTTGAGAGGATTTGAACCCCCAACAAAAGGCTCAACATGCATCCCTAGCTCCTCTAAGGCAAACTTACCATATGATATGTGATATGCACTAAAGAAATATATATCAAAAGTTATGATATAAATACAATATTAAAAAAAATACTTTAAATAGCAAATTAATTATAACTATTTTATAATTGAAATTAAATTTTTCGCTTAATTGATTAGTAAAAATATATCATAATTTTATTCATAGTGTTTTTAATATTATTGATATATTAAAATTTTATACATTTATCATCATTTATTTTATAATATATCATAATTTTAACATTAAATAGATTTTAAAATTAATCTAGCCGGATGAAAACAAATTCAATCTTATCCAAATCTAAACCATATTATAGATATCACCTTGACTTTATTCCTTCATCTGAAGTATGTGGATTATCAAGGAATTAATAAATTATTAAACAAAAAAACCAAGGATTCGTATAGAAAATAATTCACTCATAGAAGAATGAAACAATCACCTGAAAGCAACAACTGAAAGCAATGAAACAAATAATTATTTTTAATTTTAACAAATAAAAAGAGAGTATATCCATGAAGAAATTTCTCCTCACCTTTCTTTCACAAGAAGAGAAACAAAGCAAAAATAAGGGAATACAGGGCTATAACAACGAGCTACTTTTACTCCAATTCCACAACAAAATTGTGATGTTTCTTTTGACGATTGTTTGATGCACCTAACTCAAGTTACAATTATTGAATTATTCACCTCTCCAAGCAGGAGAGAAAATGAGCAAGTTTTGGTTTACAAGGATCTGCTTGGATGTTAAAGGATGACAGGAAGAAAAAAAAAATACCAAACACTAATTGAGAGTGATTCATTCCTCAAGATGTTTTCAACGCCTTTATTTCCCCTCATACTTTTCAAGATCCAAACAAACCTCTAATGTGCTCCCTGAATGAAAGAGTATAAACCAAACAACCATAACAACCAATGTAACAAGAACGGAATTGCACAACCAAAACATACACCACAAGATGATGCCGAAAAAGGATTCTTAGACAAGGTGAAGTGGGTAGATAGAAGAATTGCTTTGTTTCTCTTCTTGCAAAACCCCCAACGAAAAAAAAAATGCTTTTGTCTTTTTGCTCTCTGTGCTTTCTGGAGCTGTTCTAGGGGTCCCTTTGCTTTTGTGCCATTGGATTTAAATTTCACAAACCCTAAATCCACGATTTTTGAGCCAGGCTGAAAAACACAACCTTTCCCCGCAAATCATTATCAGATTACCAAATAGTTTTTTTATATAAAAAAAAATGGATCAAATCTTGTGTCCGAGTTGGCAGAAAAAAAAAATGGAAACAAAATTCTCAATTTTCCCACACTTTCTTGGCAACCAAACAGAATCACAACAAGTTGAACCACAAAAAAATGAAAACTTTCTCCATAATTTTTAGTCTACTCGGTTTCATTGTAAAAAAAAAAAATGAAAACTTTATTTTTTTCAACTTTCCCATAGTTTCTTGGCAACCAAACAAAATCACAACAAGCCGAACCACAAAAAAAAAAAAAAATGAAAACTTTCTCCATAATTTTTAGTCTACTCTGTTTCATTGTAAAAAAAAAAACGAAATCTTTATTTTTTTTCAACTTTCCCACACTTTCTCGGTGGCCAAACACAACCACACCACCAAAAATAACCACAAAACTTACAGAAAAAACCAGAGGCAATGGTCTCTCAGATCTCCACTTCAGTTCCTTCCTATTGGTGTTGAGGTAAGGATCTCCCCTCCCTAATCGGCGTGCCGGAAAATGAGTTTGGGGCAGAGGGCAAAATGATTTTTGAAGTAGAGAAGAGGGCAAAATGATTTTTGAAGTAGAGAAGAAAAGAAGAAAACGGGCTGAGGAAATGGGTTATCCTACGTGGTATCCTACGTGTTCAAAAGTGCCGTAGAATTGGAATTATTTTCCAATCTATGGTATTTTAAATATTACTTTTTCTAATTGCTGTATATTTATCAAGAATCCTTTAAAATTACCCTGGATAATATTTTCCTCGATAATTTCACTGTATTAGGGCTGATGTGAATTTGGCCTGAAATGTTAGTTGTTGAAGTTATTTTTAGGGTTTTTTTATGAATTTGGTTTTAAATTAAAGTAATATAATTTTATTAGTAAAGACATGAAAAGTGAAAGCAAAGGAAGAAAAAGTACAATACCATCTGTATATAGAGTTTATCTGAAAAATCATTTCCTCTTAATTGAATAAGCAAACAAAAATATATTTATCATATCCCAAATATCATAATGAGAATTATCACACTTGTTCTACTATGATATTGCTCCAAACTTTTTCCATGTGGAAATTTAGATTTGATTGGTTTTTGTTATGGTTTCACTATTTTGTAGCATTCGCATTTAGATTTTATAGTTTTTTATTCTGTTAAAATATTTTGATTTTACGAATATATTAGGATATATTGAAAAATATCGATGGAACAATAATTAATCAAATATTAAAAAATTTATAAAAAATAATATAAAAAGTAATAATACATGTATTATAATTGAGATATGAAGAAATTGATATATGAATAATATAATTTATGATATTTTATAATATTAATAGGTGATATTTGAAAATATATTTAATACTAAAATCATAATTTCTTGATTTTAAAAATAACTTTAATACTAAGATGATAATTTATCTATCTTATAATATATATATATATACTTATTATATTTGTATTTAATTCATGATTTTTGTGTTTTCAATAATAAATTAAATGAAATTTAAAAATAAATAACTAAATTAAAGTCCTTATTAAAACCTTATTTTAATATTTTATTTTTCAAAATATATATAAAATTTAGTTTTAAAATAAAATATATAAAATGTAGATCTATTTATTAAGTAAAGACATGTTCGCCCAATGGTGCAAAGGTTGGTTTTTTTACCTTAATCTCATTATTTTATATCTTAATCATTTTTTACCTTTATTTTATTTATTTAAATCCTATTAAATCATATTTATCATATATTAAAGCCTCCAAATTCAAAATTTAATGTGATACTATATCAATATGGTTGACTTTTTCACATCATAAATCTTTAAAATTTCAACATAAAAAGAAAACCATCCATCTAACGAAACAAAATTCAATGAGAAATAAGCAAAATTTTTTATACAATTCTTGTCACAGATTTTATGATTAATTTCATTCACCTTCGTTGAGGTTCTAGTTAAATATATCTAATAGTTTGAAATTTCATCAATTACTTCTAATTTTTTTATTTGTTATTTTCACTTCCCTCTCCTTTCAATCACATCACTTACAATAAAAAACGATATATATTTGATAAAATTTCAAATCAATAAGGGTTACATATATTTAGTCAAATCCTAGCAAAAGATGAGTCACATTAACCCTAAGTTATATTTATAACTTTTTACACTCAAATTCTTTAAGAGTTAAATAACTTTTAGCCATTAATAAAACTTTTATACTTGATATATATATATATATATAGTCAAGAATCATTAACTTTTTAGGTTCTTTTAATTAAACTTTCTTAGTTTCTTTTTAAATAATTAAATTACTCAGAACTCTTATAGATGTACTTTTTTACTTTTTATATTTAAAAATATAAACTATAAAATATTGAAATTCTTACCTAAAGCATGGATTTATCATATGTTGTTAAAAAAAATTTAAAACTTGAGGAAGTAATTCTTTTTTGTCAATTTTAAAAATCACTACCCTTAAAAGTTCTTACATTTTGTGTTGAATTTTATTTCTAATATTTAAAAAACAGAAAACAAAAATAATAAATATATTTAAATAACACCTTAATAAATCTTTTTATCTATTTAAGTAATTATACAAATACTCTTAAATTAAACTTAAATATTTTAGAGTTCTACTGCTATACATCAATCTAATAATGTTGTAAAAGTAAATATATCATCCATATACCATCCATATATATCAGGGTAAATATATCACCCATATATGTCAATGACTTATCATTAGTGACTAAATAACTGAGACAAAGTCATAAATACATAATATCAATTACATTCCCAAATTGTCCACAAAAAAAAAAAAAAAAAACAAACAAACAAACTTTAGTAACTTCATAATCGGTCCAAGATGTAGGAAGGGGTTAATATCATTGTTTTAAAAACTGAACCGGACTGGCATGTCCAACCGGTCAAATCGTCGACCGGTGAACTTTTCGATTCGGTTCATCTCAATAAACCGTTTCGTGGTCAAACCGGCATTGAACCGTTCAAACCGACGGTTGAACCGCCAAACCGGACAAACCGTCCAATTTTTTACAAACTGATCAAACCTTAATTCAACAAATATTTGTTTACTATTAAGAGGCCCATTATCCATCGAGCCCATTCCACACCTAATACTTTTAAAATTGAAACTAATTATAAGCCCATCTTTGGTTCAAGCCACTAGGGCCCACTCCAATGACAAAAAAGCTTATAAAACTTTCACTTGGGTCATGCTTCCAAGCCCAAATTGCTGAGATGTTTGGCTTAAAAGGCATGTTGCAAGGTATTTATAAAGCACTTAGTGCACATAGAATTCACGTGCTTCCGATGTGGGTCTGGGAATGGGACTGATTAGAGGTAAAACATTGCCTCTTTGAGGGTTGGTCGACACATGGATCTCTTAAAAATTAAAGTTTGAACTTTGAAGTCTTTGAAGTTTGAACCATTGAGCATTGCACCATATTTATTAAATGATGTTATTAAAAAAATTATATATAATAAGAATCTAAGATTAATGTTTTTATTTCAAATTTTTATCATATAAAATCTTTAAAGAAATGTAAATATTTAAATTCATGTTTATTTTTATAATAATAATTATTATAAAAAATAATATAAATTAATTAATAGAATAATTTTAAAACAATAAAATACAAAGACAAAAAGATAAAATTAAATATTATAAATTTTTTCATCTTAAATATCTTCATTCTTAAATATTACATATTTCTATTTAATAAAATTTAAAATATTAAACTTTATCATTTAATTTAATATACCAAATATAAAAATCAAACATTATTAAAATTTGTAATTTTATATATTTTTTATTTTTATAATTATTTTTAATTTTATATAATATATAAATTATATATTTATTACATCACCGGTTCAACCGCAGTTCGACCAGTGAACCGTGAATCGGTAATTTTTCCGATTCAATGACCGATCCGGTTCTGAAAACATTGGTTAATACTAGGCTAGGTCATGAGGTGGGAATTGGGCTCTAAGAAATGCCATCATCCCTTTATTCTAGCCTCTTAGAATCTCCATACCCGATTTAAATTCCTCCTCGAACTTATCAATTCGTTGTTCTAGAAATTTCAATCGTCCATCATTTGTCAATGCCATATCCTCTAAGAGCGTACCAATTGAGTTGATTTGGGCATTTAGGTTATCTGAAGACTCAACCTTTTTTCTAGTTGTATGAGAGGGATGATCTGCAACGACCTCTGCTTCTTTCTCGTTGCACCTCTATGATCTAGTGGCAATTTCGTTTTCGGTACCTCATTCCTTTATATCACAATTGTCATCATCCTCTTTTAAAGACACCTCATTTGAAGGCACATCCACCTCTGTAAGATCTACAAAAGACTTTCTTCCCCATAAACCATCTTTCTTATGCACAAATTGCATACAATGCATTAAGGCTAGATTGTATGTATTGAAGGACTTTAGTTTTTTACCGTCACTCTTTCGATGCAAATTGACATTGAAAATTTTAACAATGTTTGTAATAAACATCTCATATGGGAGGACGAAATCTTCACTCAATGAACAAACTTTCATATGCTAAAAAATGATATAGCTCATGTTAATCTTCCTCTCTATTGGAATATTGTCAACCAAAAATGCCTCAAAGAATGAAACATCGTCTTGATGTCCACCTTTGGGGATAAACATGTAAGAAATCATATGTTATAGGGTCCTACTCAGCAAAGTTAATATCTGAGATGTTGGTATATGCCTCAAAGAATGAAACATCGTCTTGATGTCCACCTTTGGGGATAAACATGTAAGAAATCATATGTTATAGGGTCCTACTCAGCAAAGTTAATGTCTGAGATGTTGGTATATTAGTCATAATGGCTTTGTTATAACCACACAACCTTTGTACAACTTCTATAGGTTTGAAACCATTAACCTTCAGCCACTTCTTTTATTCATATAAACACAACCCTTCGTTAAGAATATCTAAAATCTTACAAAGGTCATCAACATCAAACTTAATTTCTATACCATTAATGTTTGTAGTAATGGGTTCTTTTTCTTCAAATTTCATATTGTAGTAAAAGCATTTCACAACCCTAGGAAAAACAAGTTCTTTCATAGACACAATAGTTAGCTGTGAAACAACGGAAATAACCTAACTATGAGAAATCTATGTTCTTACTCGGGATGACACTCCTATTGGCAAAATGAAAATTAAATCTCTATGTTAGCTCTAGAGTAATGAACATACATTTATCAAATATGGCCTTCTTCTAGACCTCAACATTTTCCTCCATTGTCAATCTCTTCCCTTTGTCGTTGTTGCCTCCGGAGTTCGTTTGGGTGCCATGGATTGAGATTTTGGCTATAGGGTTTGTGTTCCAGGTATGGGTGTTGGGATGTTGAAGGGAAGAGAATGGAAGAGGGATGGGTTAAGGGTTTTAGGTGGCTGCCTCAAATTAGTCGACCATGGACCTTAGTGATTTACTTCGAATCGGTTTCATTTATTTATTTTAATTAAAATGGATATAGTTTTAGTTTATAATCAAATTATTTAGGCATAAGTGTTAATTGAAAATTTTTAATGTATCTACACGTTGCCCATACTTTCAATTTAAATAACTAACAAGTAAATTGTTAAAATTTTATTAAATTGGATGTAGTTTTAGTTTATAATTAAATTGTTTAGGCATAAGTGTTAATTGAAATTTTTTAACGTATCTACATGTTGCCCATACTTTCAATTTAAATAACTAACAAGTAAATTGTTAAAATTTTATTAAATTAGATGTAGTTTAGTTTATAATTAAATTAATTAGGCATAGCTGTTAATTGGGAAATTTTAATGTATCTATATTTTGCCCATACTTTCAATTTAAATAATTGAAATGGTAAATTATTTAATTTCAATTAAATTGGATATAGGTTGAGTTTTTAAAATTTCATTAATTAGGCATAGGTGTTTATTTGGAAATTTTAATGTGTCTCAATTCACCCACACTTTCAATGCAAATTATTGAAATGGTAAATTGTTAAATTTTGACTAAAGTGGATATAGTTTTAGTTTATAATTAAATTATTTAGGCATAAGTGTTAATTTGGAAATTTTAATGAATCTCCATTTTGCCTAAGCTTTCAATTTAACTAATTGAAATGATAAATTGTTTAATTTTGATTAAATTGGATGAAGTTTTAATTTATAATTAAATTATTTAGGCATAAATGTTAATTGAATTTTTTTAATGTATTTACATGTTGCCCATACATTCAATTTTAAATTTAACTAATTACACATAGTTCCAATTGAACTTATTGTTATGTTCAAATGATTAATTTATATTAATTTGCATATGGTGTATTTTTTTTTATTTTTTTATTTTTACAAATAGTCTCAATTCAACTTATTTTAATGTTGTATTCATTATTAATGGTGTAACTTTCCCCTAAAAATTCAAATGCTAATAATTTAAATTTCATGAATTTTTCAATTTACCATTACAAATCAAAATAATAAAAATTTCCTCATTCTTATTAATGTCCTATTTAATATCATCTACCCATATATATCAAAAGTGGTAAATATCAACAACCAAGCATACTGGTGTAAAATTATATCCTAAATATGACAACATATTAAAAACTAGTATTAATTCACCCACCAACCAACATCCATATGGTAGGAGGTTTAACAAAAGAAATTTTTTAAAGGGAAATAGAGAGTGTGAAATAAGAAGTGTTTGAGTGGAAGCCATGAAAGCAAAAAAATAGAGCAAATTGTGTCGGCGAAGAAACCCAAAAGTTCAAATTTTGATTCACAAGGTAAGCTCAATGTGTCACCTTGTTAATCAAAAGCATATTATTTACTACCTTTAGCCTTCATTGTGGGAAAATAACTCATTGTGAAAGACAAATTACATTTTTGAACTTTATATTAACTCAAAAAAAAGTAGGTCGACTAAATTTCACATAACCATGTTTTTTTTATCCTCAATTATTTTATTTTTTATTTTTTATTTTTACATGAAGCCTAAAGCACTAGTGGGTACCGGTGGAGGAAAATTTTCTCAATTGATAAACCCTACCACATCCGAAACCATCTACAATACCACACATATTAGGCAACAACAATGTTGTCGATCGAATATTGTTCCTCAACTAGTACACATTGCCACAATTATGGCCCATCTAGCCATAATCGATCGACCACCATTTTGGGACCAATAACTCCATTTCTCAACTACTACTCACTAGATGTAGAGGACAAACATTTTGTATTCCTCTTACAAAAATTATTTGTCTGCATTGAAAAAGAAGACAAAAAATTAAAATATATGGTGCTATATATTCTAAGTTCATCAATGTAAAATTGACAACTGTAATATGCTTCTATTTTGAAATTTATAGGTGGTAGTATCAGACATGGAAAAATGAGAAAGTAAGGAATTTATAGTGAAGCTTGAAAATGAAATTCATGAGAATCCATATACTAGTGGGAGTTATACCCACGATTCACAAACTTTGAAAAAGAAAGTGTTAAATGGTATTCAAGTGAAGAAGTGTTCAAATTGGAATTCAATTATATAGATGAAGCAAAAACATTTTACAACATGTTCGCCAAAGTGATAGGATTTAGTATTCGAAAAGATGATTTGAAATGAGACAAGAATGAAGATATAGTATCTCGAAAGTGGGTGTGTTCTAAAGAAGGACATCGATTAACAAAGTGTTTTGAAAATGAGAATCTACAACATTAGCCACAATCATTGACTAGAGTTGGATGTCAAACTGATTTTCGTATTAGCTTTAATAGAAAACTAGAAAAGTGAATTGTTAAAAAGTTTAGAGAAGACCATAATCATTCTTTGGTTGATGTAATCAATACATAATTCCTTCGGTCTCATAAGACAATAAGTGATCCAGATAAGGCTCAAGTTAATGCTATGCGAAAAGTTGATGTTAAAACTACCCAAATTATGGACTACATGATCTAACAATTAGAAGGACATGAACATGTGGGTTTCACACCAAAAGATATATATAATCATGTTGATACAATGCATAAAATTGAAATTAAAGATGGTGATGCAGAAATGGCTTTGACTTACTTGTGTAAGACGATAGAAGTGGATCCTTTATTTTATTATAAATTCAATATTGATGAAGAAAGTCAACTGGTAAACTTGTTTTGGGTTGATTCTACATATCGATTGGATTATGCATGTTTCAGAGATGTGTTGACATTTGATTCAACATATTAGACTAATGCCTATAAGAAGTCACTAGTCGTGTTGGTTGGTGTTAATCATCACCACCAAATTGTGGTATTTGGTTTTATGCTGTTGATGGATGAAATTATTGGTACATATGAATAGGTGTTGGAGATGTTTCTTATAATAATGATGAACAAGAAGCTCATTTTTATTGTAACTGATATGGATAAAGCAATGTGTAAGGCGACAAAAAAATGTTTCTCGATGCATGTCATCACATGAGTGCATGGTATCTCCAACAAAATGTATTCACAAATGTGCATATTAAGGACTTCATAAACACATTTGCAAGGTGCATGTTCATGAGAGAGAATCCCAAAGAATTCAAACACGGTTGGCATAATATGGTTGAAAAGTTAGGTCTTCATGAGAACTATTGGGTTATAAGAGGAGAGAGAACTAATGATGGTAGCGACCATGGAAATGATGGAGGGGATGTTAGACAATAGCAACAAAGTGGACAACCATTGGCATTTACTTGTGAAAATGATTTCACACATTGTACTCAAGATGAAGACCACTGCTCTAAAAGAGTTGGTCTAGGTGTTGGAGCCATTGGAAAGCCATATAGAGGAAG